>NC_041382.1:488702938-488731173 GCF_002162155.2 Triticum dicoccoides
GAGGGTCGTACTTGAACAGCTGCTGGAGCATTGCGTTGAGCTCCAGAACTGTGAAGTTGAAGTTGAGGCCCGGCCGCAGCCTCATGATATCTGCCGCATTCTTGAACTCCCAAGTGGGTCTCCCCCGTTCCTGCAGGGGGGCGATGCGGCGACGAAGAAAGTCTGTGCCAACAGCGCCTACAGTAAGCCCGGCAAGCCTGAGGCGTAGGATCCTGGTGACGGCAATCTTCAGCCTGTCGTCTTCCAGGGCCACGTCACTCCAATCGCTGCCACGTGCTACTGGGGTTTGGCGCCGGGTGGTGAATGGCTGCGGGTTCTCCTCGTCAATCCAGCACCAATCTACTCTCCACTCCTCCCACTTGCCACAGAACTCTCCCTCCAGATAGGTTTATTTCTTGCTGGCCCTCGAGATCCAGGCGATTCCGCCGGATAATGGCTCCCCTCTCTCTACTCGGGGTATGAAGCAATGGCGGAAGAGGGCTACACTGGGGTGGACTCCGACAAAGTTTTCGCAGAGATGTGCGAAAACTGCCATGGTCAGAACGACATTGGGGGTGAAGTCAAGGAGGTGGAATCCGTAGGTATTCATGATGTCGCAGAAGAATTCAGAGAAAGGCGGGCAGAGCCCGCAGTAGAAGAACAATGCGAAGAAAGGGTATCCGTTTGGGGCCTTCTTCCAAGCGGCGGCGGGAAGTACCTTCGTGCGTGTTGGGGAACATAGCATAAATTCAAAATTTTCCTACGTGTCACCAAGATCTATCTATGGAGTCATCTAGCAACGAGGGAGGAGTGGATCTACATACCCTTGTAGATCGCGCGCGGAAGCGTTCAAGAGAACGGGGTTGATGGAGTCGTACTCGTCGTGATCCAAATCACCGATGATCCTAGCGCCGAACGGACGGCACCTCCACGTTCAACACACGTACGGAGCAGCCACATCTCCTCCTTCTTAATCCAGCAAGGGGGAGGAAAGGTTAATGGAGATCCAGCAGCACAACGGCGTGGTGGTGGAAGTAGCGGGATTCCAACAGGGCTTTGCTAAGCGCTGCGGGAGGTGGGAGATGTGTCACGGGAGGGAGAGGGAGGCGCCAGGCCTTTGGTATGGTTGTCCTCCCTTCCCCCCACTATATATAGGGCCAAGGGAGAGGAGGAGGGTGCAGCCTTGCCCCTTCCTCTAAGGAAGGGTGCGGCCAAGGGGGGGAGGAGTCCATCCTCCCCAAGGCACCTCGGAGGTGCCTTCCCCCTTTAGGACTCTCCCTTTTCCTCCACTCTTGGCGCATGGGCCTCTTGGGGCTGGTGCCCTTGGCCCATGTAGGCCAAGGCGCACCCCCGACAGCCCATGTGGCCCCCCGGGGCAGGTGGCCCCACCCGGTGGACCCCCGGGACCCTTCCGGTGGTCCCGGTACAATACCGGTGACCCCAAAACTTGTCCCGATAGCCGAAATAGCACTTCCTATATATAATTCTTTACCTCCGGACCATTCCGGAACTCCTCGCGACGTCCCGATAGCCAAAACTTGTCCCGATAGCCGAAATAGCACTTCCTACAACTTTCGGGTTACCGCATACTAATATCTCTATAACCCTAGCGTCACCGAACCTTAAGTGTGTAGACGCTACGGGTTCGGGAGACATGCAGACATGACCGAGACGTTCTCCGGTCAATAACCCACAGCGGGATCTGGATACCCATGTTGGCTCCCACATGTTCCACGATGATCTCATCGGATGAACCACGATGTCAAGGACTTAATCAATCCCGTATACAATTCCCTTTGTCTAGCGGTATTGTACTTTCCCGAGATTCGATCGTCGGTATCCCTATACCTTGTTCAATCTCGTTACCGGCAAGTCTCTTTACTCATTCCGTAACACATCATCCCGTGATCAACTCCTTGATCACATTGTGCACATTATGATGATGTCCTACCGAGTGGGCCCGGAGATACCTCTCCGTCACACGGAGTGACAAATGCCAGTCTCGATTCGTGCCAACCCAACAGACACTTTCGGAGATACCTGTAATGTACCTTTATAGCCACCTAGTTACGTTGTGACGTTTGGCACACCCAAAGCACTCCTACGGTATCCGGGAGTTGCACAATCTCATGGTCTAAGGAAATGATAATTGACATTAGAAAAGCTTTAGCATACAAACTACACGATCTTTGAGCTAAGCTTAGGATTGGGTCTTGTCCATCACATCATTCTCCTAATGATGTGATCCCGTTATCAACAACATCCAATGTCCATGGTCAGGAAACCGTAACCATCTATTGATCAACGAGCTAGTCAACTAGAGGCTTACTAGGGACATGGTGTTGTCTATGTATCCACACATGTATCTGAGTTTCCTATCAATACAATTCTAGCATGGATAATAAACGATTATCATGAACAAGGAAATATAATAATAACTAATTTATTATTGCCTCTAGGGCATATTTCCAACAGTCTCCAACTTGCACTAGAGTCAATAATCTAGTTCACATCGCCATGTGATTAACACTCACAGGTCACATCGACATGTGACCAACATCCAAAGAGTTCACTAGTGTCACTAAACTAGTTCACATCATCATGTGATTAAGACTCAATGAGTTCTGGGGTTTGATCATGTTTTGCTTGTGAGAGAGGTTATAGTCAACGGATCTGAACCTTTTAGATCCGTATGTGCTTTACAAATCTCTATGTCATCTCTTAGATGCAGCTACCACGTTCTTTTTGGAGCCATTTCAAATAACTGTTCTACTTGCAGCTATTATAAATTGTAGCTCCATTATACGTATCTGGTATCTCTACTCAGAGCTATCCGGATAAGTGTTAAGCTTGCATCGACGTAACCCTTTACGACGAACTCTTTTACCACCTCCATAATCGAGAAAATTCCTTAGTCCACTAGGTACTAAGGATAACTTTGACTGCTGTCTTGTGATCCATTCTTGGATCACTCTTGTACCCCTTGACTAACTCATGGCAAGGCACATTTCAGGTGTGGTACACAGCATAGCATACTGTAGGGCCTATGTCTTAAGCATAGGGGACGACCTTCGTCCTTTCTCTCTATTCTGCCGTGGTCGAGCTCTAAGTCTTAACTTCATACCTTACAACTCAGGCAAGAACTCCTTCTTTGACTGATCCATCTTGAACACATTCAAGATCATGTCAAGGTATGTTCTCATTTGAAAGTGCCATTAAGCGTTTTGATCTATCCTTATAGATCTTGATGCTCAATGTTCAAGTAGCTTAATCCAGGCTTTCCATTGAAAAACACTTTTCAAATAACTCTGCATGCCTTCCAGAAATTCTACATCATTTCTGATCCATAATATGTCAACAACATATACTCATCAGAAATTCTATAGTGCTCCCACTCACTTCTTTGGAAATACAAGTTTCTCATAAACTTTGTATAAACCCAAAATCTTTGATCATCTCATCAAAGCATACATTCCAACTCCGAGATGCTTACTCCAGTCCTTAGAAGGATTGCTGGAGCTTTGCATACTTATTAGCATCTTTCAGGATTGACAAAACCTTCTGGTTGTATCACATACAACCTTTCCTCGAGAAAATCGTCGAAGAAACAATATTTTGACACCCTATCTACAAGATTTCATAAATAATGCAGTAATTGCTAATATAATTCCAACAGACTCTTAGCATCGCTACGAGTGAGAATGTCTCACCGTAGTCAACTCCTTGAACTTGTCGGGAAATTTCTTAACGACAAGTCGAGCTTTATTAATGGTGACATTTACCATCATTGTCCGTCTTCCTTTTAAAATCCATCTGAACTCAACAGCCTTACGACCATCGAGTTGTTCTGCCAAAGTCTACACTTTGTTTTCATACATGGATCCTCTCTCGGATTTTATGGCCTCGAGCCATTTATCGGAATCCGGGCCCACCATCGCTTCTCCATAGCTCGTAGGTTCATTGTTGTCTAGCAACATGACTTCCAAGACAGGATTACGTACCACTCTGAAGTAGCATGCATCCTTGTCATCCCACGAGGTTTGGTAGTGACTTGATCTCAAGTTTCATGATCACTATCATAAGCTTCCACTTCAATTGGTGTAGGTGCCACAAGAACTACTTCCTGTGCCCTGCCACACACTAGTTGAAGAGACGGTTCAATAACCTCATCAAGTCTCCACCATCCTCCCACTCAATTCTTTCGAGAGAAACTTTTCCTCGAGAAAGGACCCGATTCTAGAAACAATCCCTTATTGCTTTCGGATCTGAGACAGGAGGTATACCCAACTGTTTTGGGTGTCCTATGAAGATGCATTTATCCGCTTTGGGTTTGAGCTTATCAGCCTGAAACTTTTTCACATAAGCGTCGCAACCCCAAACTTTTAAGAAATGACAGCTTAGGTTTCTCTAAACCATAGTTCATACGGTGTCATCTCATCGGAATTACGTGGTGCCCTATTTAAAGTGAATGTGGTTGTCTTTAATGCCTAACCCATAAACTATCGTGGTAATTCGATAAGAGACATCATGGTATGCATCATATCCAATAGGGTGCAGTTATGATGTTCGGACACACCATCACACTATGGTGTTCCAGGCTGTATTAGTTGTGAAACAATTTCCACAATGTCTTAATTCTGTGCCAAACTCGTAATTCAGATATTCATCTCTATGATCATATCATAGATATTTTATCCTCTTGTCACGACGATCTTCAACTTCACCCTGAAATTACTTGAACCTTTCAATAATTCAGACTCGTGATTTATCAAGTAAATGTACTCAACATCTACTCAAATCATCTATGAAGTAAGAACATAACGATATCCACTACACGCCTCAGCACTCATTGGACTGCACACATCAAAATGTATTACTTCCAGCAAGTTGCTTTCTGTTTCCATTTTACTGAAACCGAGGCTTTCAGTCATCTTGCCCATGTGGTATGATTTGCATGTCTCAAGTGATTCAAAAATCAAGTGAGTCCAAATGGTCCATTTGCATGGAGTTTCTTCATGCATATACACCAATAGACATGGTTCGCATGTCTCAAACCTTTCAAAAACGAGTGAGCCCAAAGATCCATCAACATGGAGCTTCTTCATGCGTTTTATACCGATATGACTTACGTGGCAGTGCCACAAGTAGGTGGTACTATCATTACTATCTTTTGGCATGAACATGTGTATCACTACGATCGAGATTCAATAAACCATTCATTTTAGGTGTAAGACCATTGAAGGTATTATTCAAATAAACAGAGTAACCATTATTCTCCTTAAATGAATAACCGTATTGCGATAGACATAATCCAATCATGTCTATGCTCAACGCAAACACCAATCTCGATGGTAAAGGGAGCGTACGATGCTTGATCATATCAACATTGGAAACACTTCCAACACATATCGTCAGCTCACCTTTAGCTAGTCTCCGTTTATTCCATAGCTTTTATTTCGAGTTACTAACACTTAGCAACCAAACCGGTATCTAATACCCTGGTGCTACTAGGAGTACTAGTAAAGTACACATCAACACAATGTATATCCAATATACTTCTATCGACCTTGCCAGCCTTCTTATCTACCAAGTATCTAGGGTAATTCTGCTCCAGTGGTTGTTCCCCTTATTACAGAAGCACTTAGTCTCGGGTTTGGGTTCAACCTTGGGTTTCTTCACTAGAGCAGCAGCTGAATTGCCGTTTCATGAAGTATCCCTTCTTTCCCTTGCCCTTCTTGAAACTAGTGGTTTCACCAACCATCAACAATTGATGCTCCTTCTTGATTTCTACTTTGGTGGTGTCAAACATCGCAAATATCTCAAGGATCATCATATATGTCCCCGATATATTATAGTTCATCACGAAGCTCTAGCAGCTTGGTGGTAATGACTTCGAAGAAACATCACTATCTCATCTGGAAAATCAACTCCCACTCGATTCAAATGATTGTTGTACTCAGACAATCTGAGCACAAGCTCAACAATTGAGCTTTTCTCCCTTAGTTTGCAGGCTAAGAAAATCGTTGGAGGTCTTATACCTCTTGACGTGGGCACGAGCCTGAAATCCCAATTTCAGCCCCAAAACATCCCATATGTTTCGCGACGTTTCAAAACCGTCTTCGGTGCCTCAACTCTAAATCGTTTTAACCGAACTATCACGTAGTTATCAAATGTGTATGTCAGATGTTCGCAACATCCACAGACAACGTTCGAGGTTCAGCACACTGAGCGGTGCATTAAGGACATAAGCCTTCTATGAAGCAATGAGGACAATCCTCAGTTTACGGACCTAGTCTGCATAATAGCTACTATCAACTTTCAACTAAATTTTCTCTAGGAACATAATTAAACAGTAGAACTGAAGCGCGAGCTACGACATAATTTGCGAAGACCTTTTGACTATGTTCAGGATAATTAAGTTCATCTTATGAACTCCCACTTAGATAGACATCCCTCTAGTCATCTAAGTGATTACATGATCCGAGTCAACTAGGCCGTGTCCGATCATCACGTGAGACGGACTAGTCAACATCGGTGAACATCTTCATGTTGATCGTATCTTCTATACGACTCATGCTCGACCTTTCGGTCTTCTGTGTTCCGAGGCCATGTCTATGCACATGCTAGGCTCGTCAAGTCAACCCTAAGTGTTTTGCATGTGTAAAACTGTCTTACACCCGTTGTATGTGAACGTAAGGATCTATCACACCCGATCATCACGTGGTGCTTCGAAACGACGAACTTTAGCAACGGTGCACAGTTAGGGGAGAACACATTCTTGAAATTGTAATGAGGGATCATCTTATTTACTACCGTCGTTCTAAGCAAATAATATGTATAAACATGATAAACATCACATGCAATCAAATAATAGTGACATGATATGGCCAATATCATATAGCTCCTTTGATCTCCATCTTGGGGCTCCATGATCATCTTGTCACCGGCATGACACCATGATCTCCATCATCATGATCTCCATCATCGTGTCTTCATGAAGTTGTCTCGTCAACTACTACTTCTACTACTACAGCTAACGGTTAGCAATAAAGTAAAGTAATTACATGACGTTTATGTTGACACGCAGGTCATAAATAAATTAAGACAACTCCTATGGCTCCTGCCGGTTGTCATACTCATTGACATGCAAGTCGTGATTCCTATTACAAGAACATGATCAATCTCATACATCACATATATCATTCATCACATCCTTTTGGCCATATCACATCACATAGCATACCCTGCAAAAACAAGTTAGACGTCCTCTAATTGTTGTTTGCATGTTTTACGTGGCTGCTATGGGTTTCTAGCAAGAACGTTTCTTACCTACGCAAAGACCACAACGTGATATGCCAATTGCTATTTACCCTTCATAAGGACCCTTTTCATCGAATCCGATCCGACTAAAGTGGGAGAGACAGACACCCGCCAGCCACCTAATGCAACTAGTGCATGTCAGTCGGTGGAACCGGTCTCACGTAAGCGTACGTGTAAGGTTGGTCCGGGCCGCTTCATCCCACGATGCCGCCGAATCAAGATAAGACTAGTAACGGCAAGCATATTGAACAAAATCAACACCCACAACTACTTTGTGTTCTACTCGTGCATAGAAACTACGCATAGACCTAGCTCATGATGCCACTGTTGGGGAACGTAGCATAAATTCAAAATTTTCCTACGTGTCACCAAGATCTATCTATGGAGTCATCTAGCAACGAGGGAGGAGTGGATCTACATACCCTTGTATATCACGCGCGGAAGCGTTCAAGAGAACGGGGTTGATGGAGTCGTACTCATCGTGATCCAAATCACCGATGATCCTAGCGCCGAACGGACGGCACCTCCGCGTTCAACACACGTACGGAGCAGCAACGTCTCCTCCTTCTTGATCCAGCAAGGGGGAGGAGAGGTTAATGGAGATCCAGTAGCACAACGGCGTGGTGGTGGAAGTAGCGGGATTCCAACAGGGCTTTGCTAAGTGCTGCGGGAGGTGGGAGATGTGTCACGGGAGGGAGAGGGAGGCGCCAGGCCTTAGGTATGGTTGTCCTCCCTTCCCCCCACTATATATAGGGCCAAGGGAGAGGGGGAGGGCGCATCCTTGCCCCTTCCTCCAAGGAAGGGTGCGGCCAAGGGGGGGAGGAGTCCATCCTCCCCAAGGCACCTCGGAGGTGCCTTCCCCCTTTAGGACTCTCCCTTTTCCTCCACTCTTGGCGCATGGGCCTCTTGGGGCTGGTGCCCTTGGCCCATGTAGGCCAAGGCGCACCCCCTACAGCCCATGTGCCCCCCCGGGGCAGGTGGCCCCACCCGGTGGACCCCCGGGACCCTTCCGGTGGTCCCGGTACAATACCGGTGACCCCGAAACTTGTCCCGATAGCCGAAATAGCACTTCCTATATATAATTCTTTACCTCCGGATCATTCCGGAACTCCTCATGATGTCCGGGATCTCATCCGGGACTCCGAACAACTTTCGAGTTACCGCATACTAATATCTCTATAACCCTAGCGTCACCGAACCTTAAGTGTGTAGACCCTATGGGTTCGGGAGACATGCAGACATGACCGAGACGTTCTCCGGTCAATAACCAACAGCGGGATCTGGATACCCATGTTGGCTCCCACATGTTCCACGATGATCTCATCAGATGAACCACGATGTCAAGGACTCAATCAATCCCATATACAATTCCCTTTGTCTAGCGGTATTGTACTTGCCCGAGATTCGATCGTCGGTATCCCTATACCTTGTTCAATCTCGTTACCGGCAAGTCTCTTTACTCGTTCCGTAACACATCATCCCGTGATCAACTCCTTTATCGCATTGTGCACATTATGATGATGTCCAACCAAGTGGGCCCAGAGATACCTCTCCGTCACACGGAGTGACAAATCCCAGTCTCGATTCGTGCCAACCCAACAGACACTTTCGGAGATACCTGTAATGTACCTTTATAGCCACCCAGTTACGTTGTGATGTTTGGCACACCCAAAGCACTCCTACGGTATCCGGGAGTTGCACAATCTCATGGTCTAAGGAAATGATACTTGACATTAGAAAAGCTTTAGCATACGAACTACACGATCTTTGAGCTAAGCTTAGGATTGGGTCTTGTCCATCACATCAGTCTCCTAATGATGTGATCCCGTTATCAACGACATCCAATGTCCATGGTAAGGAAACCGTAGCCATCTATTGATCAACGAGCTAGTCAACTAGAGGCTTACTAGGGACATGGTGTTGTCTATGTATCCACACATGTATCTGAGTTTCCTATCAATACAATTCTAGAATGGATAATAAAGATTATCATGAACCAGGAAATATAATAATAACTAATTTATTATTGCCTCTAGGGCATATTTCCAACAGTGCGTGGATGCGCGCGCGTCTCCGTCGACCAGAAGAGGTAGTAGTTCTCCCTCAGCTCCTTCGCAGCAAGCTTGGGGGGGAAGACGACCCGCTCCTTCCGCAGCGCCGCAAGCCGCTGCGCCTCGGTCGACTTCACGACCTTCCCCTTTTCGGCTTTTGGAGCCATGGCAGAAGTGGTGGAGGAGGTCGACGGCGTTGGTGGTGCTAGTGGCGATGGGGGGCGGAGCGCTGCTCTCTCTCTCTCTCAGCTTTGGGAAGGCGAGGGAGCGGCGGAGATTTCTGAGATTGGAAGCAGCAACCGGCGAATGGGCGAACTACCCCTGTTTCCCCTGCTTATAAAGATGGAGGGGGCGGACGTTCCGCATTTCCGAATAAAGAAGCCACCCACGATCTCTCCCACGATGCCGCATTCAATGCGTGCCGTTCGGGGAGGGCGCGGCGGATACGGAGAGAGATACGGCGTAACCTAGGCCACGCGTGCCTGTGCCCTGTTTTGGGCCTGGCCCAACAGCGCTCGGCACCGTGTATGGCCCAGGCCCGGGGGCTCCTGTCGGTGTACTAGTGTAGGGGTACCCTAGTATCCCGAACTTGTGCACGGGCAGTCGCAGCATCCCGAGGCAAGGCTTGCCGGGTGACCGCCAAGGTCCTCCGTGGTTCCTTTGGAGCCATTCAAGAACAAAGTATCCAACCAAGACACCACAAGACCCCGGCAAGAGGAGCTTGCCGGGAAGGCCAACCAAGGCAAGGCGCTTAAGGAGACAAGACCCCGGCAAGAGGAGCTTGCCGGGAAGGCCACCCAAGGCATCTCAAGGAACTTGCCACGACGCGCCTCGCGTCCCGGCAAGGCCCGGTGAGCGACAAGCTCCCGGACGCAACAAGACAACGACCGCGGCAAGGCGCTTGCCGCGGCAAGCCACCACTCTGTGCCCGCGCTCCAGCACATCCACCAACATGTCACTCTGGGACCCTTCCAGACGTGCGTGGCGGGAGGCTGTGCAGCCAGCGGTGCGCAGTGGCGAGCAGCGCTGACAAGATTGCCATCGTGGCGAGCGGTGGCGTCCTTGACGGTCCCTTTTGCACTGTTTAGGCGACACAGATGGGCATTTAATGCCCTTGTCCCCTGCCGTCAGGGTTAGGTATGATACACTATAGCAGGGAGCTGTACCTACCGCAGCACCTTTCCATTTTTACCCTTTGTCTCCGTTGCCACCTGTCGGTGACCCCTTGAGCATATAAAAGGAGGCCCATGTGCAACGTAGAGGGGGGTTCTAAGAAAACAGAACACTCACGCTCGGTCTCGTTAGCTGCTGGTGTGTACTGTAGCACTCCACGCTCCCGAGCAAGAACTCAATACAAACCACAAAGTAGGAGTAGGGTTTTACGCATCCGTGCAGCCCGAACCTGGGTAAACTGCTCGTGTGCTTCGCCTCTATCTGCTCTTCGTGCGACCTCCGCCCCTGCCGAACCGAAAGGGAATCGATCCGCCGGTCCCATAGGTGTTCGTGGATTAGTCCCCCGACATATACCCAATAGCAGCACGGTGCTTCTTCGGAGTTTTCAATAATCTCTCTTCTTCATGTTCTGAAAGGTTAGCACTAATAAGAACAGGATATATCTTTTTCTCATCAAGATAAGCATATTTAAGAGTATCGGGTAACGGTTTAAGCTCAAACCCGGGATCACCCTTGGGTGGAGGAGGATCCCCTAGGACTTCAACAGGTAAATTGTTTTTCAGAATGGGTTCCTGTTTAAAGAATACTTCATCTAAATTCCCTTCTTTCATTCATAAACATGTCATTTTATGGTCTAGCAAATATTGTTCTAGAGGATCACTAGGAGGTACGACAATAGAAGCAAGACCAATGATTTCATCCTCACTAGGTAATTCTTCTTCTTGGTGTTGTCTACTAAATTTAGAAAAAATAAATTCATGAGTCATAATATCTAAACCGATAGTAACAACATCTCTTTTGCAATCTATGGTAGCATTAATAGTATTTAAGAAGGGTCTACCAAATATAATGGGACAAAAGCTATCTTGTGGGGAACCAAGAACAAGAAAATCAGCAGGATATTTAGTTTTCCCACACAAGACTTCGACATCTCTAACAATTCCCATTGGTGAAACAGTATCCCTATTGGCAAGTTTAATTGTGACATCAATACCTCCCATCTCAGCAGGTGCAATATCATGCATAACTTCTTGGTATAAGGAATAAGGTATTGCACTAGCACTAGCACCCATATCACATAAGCCATGATAACAATGATCTCCTATTTTAACAGAAATAACAGGCATGCCTACCACAGGTGTAGGTTTATCTTTATCACGGGGTTTAGCAATTCTAGCAGTTTCATTACAGAAATAAATAACATGCCCATCTATATTACCAGACAAGAGATCTTTAACAATAGCAATATTAGGTTCAACTTTAACTTGCTCAGGAGGTGTATATGTTTTAATATTGCTTTTACGAACCACAGTTGAAGCTTTAGCATGATCCTTTATCCTAACAGGGAAAGGTGGTTTCTCTAGGATCATTATATCTGATAGTCTTTTCTTCAACTTTAATAGGTGCAGCTACTTTTACTTCTATGGGAGAATGATATTTAAACCACTTCTCCTTGGGGAGATCAACATAAGCAGCAAAAGATTCACAGAAAGAAGCTACTATCTTAGAGTTAAGTCCATATTTAGTGCTAAATTTATGAAAAATATCGGTATCCATAAAAGATTTAACACAATCAAAACTAGGTGTCATACCTAACTCCTTACCATTGTCGAGGTCCCAATCTTCAGAGTTGTGTTTAATTATTTCCAATAAATCCCATTTGAATTCAATAGTCTTCATCATAAAAGAGCTAGCACAAAAAGTATCAAGCATGATGCGATTGTTACGAGAAAGCCGAGCGTAAAAATTTTGAATAGTCATTTCTCTTGAGAGCTCATGATTGGGGCATGAATATAACATTGACTTAAGCCTCCCCCAATCTTGGGCGATGCTTTCTCCTTCGCGAGGCCAGAAATTATATATATAATTCCGATCACGATGAACAAGATGCATAGGATAAAACTTCTGATGAAATTTCAATTTCAATCGTTTGTAATTCCAAGACCTCATATCATCACATAGCCTATACCATGTCGATGCATCTCCCTGGAAAGATAAGGGAAATACCTTCTTCTTAACAACATCTCCGGATACACCTGCAAGCTTAAATAATCCACAAACTTCATCCACATATATCATATGTTCATCAGGATGTTTTGTTCCATCTCCGAAAAAAGGATTAGCTAGCAGTTTTTCTATCATACCCGAAGGAACTTCAAAGCAATCATTTTCATTTTCATTATCATTTTCAGTAGGTTCAGTAGGTTGAGGAGCAACTCTTTGCTCTACTGGTCGGGGTGAAGATACCCCGAACAAGCCCCTCAGAGGATTACTTTGCATGATAACAAGTGACAGTAAATTTCAGCACACTATATAATTTTTTCCTTACAAAATTCCACCTACCAAAGGCGCTTCACTCCCCGACAACGGCGCCAGAAAAGAGTCTTGATGACCCACAACTATAGGGGATCTATCATAGTCCTTTCGATAAGTAAGAGTGTTGAACCCAACGAGGAGCAGAAGGAAATGATAAGCGGTTTCCAGCAAGGTATTCTCTGCAAGTACTGAAATAAGTGGTAACATATAGTTTTGTGATAAGATAATTTGTAACAAGCAACAAGTAACAAAAGTAAATAAGGTGCAGCAACGTGTCCCAATCCTTTTTGTAGCAAAGGACAAGCCTGGACAAACTCTTATATGATGTAAAGCGCTCCCGAGGGCACATGGGAATATCATCAAGCTAGTTTTCATCACGCTCATATGATTCACGTTCGGTACTTTGATAATTTGGTATGTGGGTGGACCGGTGCTTGGGTACTGCCCTTACTTGGACAAGCATCCCACTTATGATTAACCTCTACTGCAAGCATCCGCAACTACAACAAAAGTATTAAGGTAAACCTAACCATAGCATGACACATATGGATCCAAATCAGCCCCTTACAAAGCAACGCATAAACTAGGGTTTAAGTTTCTGTCACTCTAGCAACCCATCATCTAGTTATTACGTCCCAATGCCTTCCTCAAGACCCAAATAATGGTTAAGTGTCATGTAGTCGACGTTCACATAACACCACTAGAGGAGAGACAACATACATCTCATTAAAACATCGAACGAATACCAAATTCACATGACTACTAATAGCAAGACTTCTCCCATGTCCTCAGGAACAAAAGTAACTACTCACAAAGCATAAACATGTTCATAATAAGAGGTGTATTAATATGCATATAGGATCTGAACATATGATCTTCCACCAATTAAACCAAATAGCATCAACTACAAGGAGTAATTGACACTACTAGCAACCTACTAGCACCAATCCCGGACTTGGAGACGAGAATTGGATACAAGAGATTACTAGGGATTTGAGATGAGATGGTGCTGATGAAGATGTTGATGGAGACTGCCCTCTCCCGATGAGAGGAGCGTTGGTGATGCCGATGGCGATGATTTCCCCCTCCGGGAGGGAAGTTTCCCCGGCAGAACAGCTCCGCCAGAGCCCTAGATTGGTTCCGCCAAGGTTCCGCCTCGTGGCGGCGGAGTTTCGTCCGAGAAGATGGCTTATGATTTTTTCCCATTTAAAGACTCCACATAGCAAAATATGGTCACCGGAGGGCGACCAGGGGGGCCACGAGGTAGGGGCGCGCGCCCAGGTGGGTAGGGCGCGCCCCCCACCCTCGTGGGCAGGGTGTGGCCCCCCTGGTGAAGTTCTTGCTCTCAGTATTTTTTATATATTTGGAAAACATCTTCCATGAAGTTTCAGGACTTTTGGAGTTGTGCAGAATAGGTCTCTAATATTTGCTCCTTTTCCAACCCAGAATCCCAGCTGCCGGCATTCTCCCTCTTTATGTAAACATTGTAAAATAAGAGAGAATAGGCATAAGTATTGTGACATAATGTGTAATAACAGCCCATAATGCAATAAATATCGATATAAAAGCATGATGCAAAATGGACGTATCAGGCACCAACATGCTGTGCTAAATTTTTTGGCTGAATTGGGACAAGCTTTGGTGTATGCTTATTGCAAACCGGAGCTTCCCTCAAGAAGGCTCCTAGTTCCGAGAGGGAACGTGTCACCTCCGTGTGCGAAATGACATACGTACACTTCCTTCTCCCGCTTTAATTTTTGTACACTCGCAGATTAGACCAAATAGAAGTATCATGCTAAATTTTGGAATTATTCCATGTTCGTTAGGCCTTTTTTATACATTAATTGAGTTCTAATGTGCATAATTCAAATTTGAACTACAAGCACATGCTCCAATGCACCTAAGTTGTTTGAAAAATCACATGTGTGTCCCTGGGTGAATTTCTAGGTCCCATGCAAGAGATTGGAGTGAAATTCAAACATCCGGGCATTGTGGATCGATCGGAAAGATTGAGAAACTTGGTTTTTTAATTCATGTAATTCCAAAACACGCCTGGAAATCATGAAACTTGGCATGGTCTCATTACATGGCACAAACATGTTGTGGTGATTTTTTTGGCCAAATTGGGACAAGCTTTGGTGTAAGCTTCTTGCAAACCAGAGCTTCCCTCAAGAAGGCTCGTGGTTCCGAGAGGGAACGTGTCACCTCCATGTGCGAAATGACATACGTACACTACCTTCTCCCGCCTTAATTTTTGTACACTGGCAGATTAGACCAAATAGAAGTATCGTGCTAAATTTTGGAATTATTCTGTGTTCGTTTGGCCTTTTTATACCTTAATTGAGTTTCTGGGCATTTAATGTGCATAATTCAAATTTGAACCACAAGCACAGGCTCCAGTGCACCAAAGTTGTTTGAAAAATCACATGTGTGTCCTTGGGTGAATTTCTAGGTCACATGCAAGAGATGGGAGTCAAATTCAAACATCTGGGCGTCATGGCTCGGCCAGAAAGATTGAGAAACTTGGTTTTTTTAATTCCTGTAATTCCAAAACACGCCTGAAAATCATGAAACTTGGCATGGTGTCATGACATGGCACCAACATGCTGCAGTAATTTCTTTGGCGGAATTGGGACAAGCTTTGGTGTAAGCTTCTTGCAAACCGGAGCTTCCCTCAAGAAGGCTCGTGGTTCCGAGAGGGAATGTGTCACCTCTGTGTGTGAAACGACATACGTACACTACCTTCTCCCGCCTTAATTTTTTTACATAGCCAGATTAGACCAAATAGAAGTACCGAGCTAAATTTTGGAATTATTTCGGTTTCGTCTGGTCTTTTTTATACATTAATTGAGTTTCTGTGCATTTAATGTGCATTATTCAAATTTGAACTACAAGCACGTGCTCCAATGCACCCAAGTTGTTTGAAAAATCACATGTGTCTCCTTGGGTTAATTTCTAGGTCCCATGCAAGAGATGGGAGTGAAATTCAGACATCTGGGCATCATGGCTCGGCTAGAAAGATCGAGAAACTTGGTTTTTTTAATTCCTATAATTGCCAAACATGCCTAAAAAGCATGAAACTAGGCATAGTGTCATGACATGGCACCAACATGCTGCGGTAACTTCTTTGGCCGAATTGGGACAAGCTTTGGTGTAAGCTTCTTGCAAACCGGAGCTTCCCTCAAGAAGGCTCGTTGTTCTAATAAGGAACGTGTCACCTCCCTGTGCGAAACGACATACGTACACTGCCTTCTCACACCTTAATATTTGTACACAGCCAGATTAGACCAAATAGAAGTATCGTGCTAAATTTTGGAATTATTCCGGGTTTGTTTGACCTTTTTTATACATTAATTGAGTTTTTGGGCATTTAATGTGCATAATTCCAATTTCAACTACAAGCACAGGCTCCAGTGCACCAAAGTTGTTTGAAAAATCACATGTGTGTCCTTGGGTGAATTTCTAGGTCCCATGCAAGAGATGTGAGTGAAATTCAAACATCTCGGCGTCGTCGCTCGACTGGAAAGATTGAGAAACTTGGTTTTTTAATTCCTGTAATTCCAAAACACACCTGAAAATCATGAAACTTGGCATGGTCTCATGACATGGCACAAACATGGTGCGGTAATTTTTTTGGCCAAATTGGGACAAGCTTTGGTGTAAGCTTCTTGCAAACCGGAGCTTCCCTCAAGAAGGCTCGTGGTTCTGAGAGGGAACGTGTCACCTCCATGTGTAAAACGACATACGTACACTGCCTTCTCCCGCCTTAATTTTTGTACACAGCCAGATTAGACCAAATAGAAGTATCATGCTAAATTTTGGAATTATTCTGGGTTTGTTTGACGTTTTTTATACATTAGTTGAGTTTCTGGGCATTTAGTGCGCATAATGCCAATTTCAACTACAAGCATAGGCTCCAGTGTAGCAAAGTTGTTTGAAAAATCACATGTGTGTCCTTGGGTGAATTTCTAGGTCCCATGCAAGAGATGTGAGTGAAATTCAAACATCTGGGCGTCGTTGCTCGGCCGGAAAGATTGAGAAACTTGGTTTTTTAATTCCTGTAATTCCAAAACACGCCTGAAAATCATGAAACTTGGCATGGTCTCATGACATGGCACCAACATGTTGTGGTAATTTTTCTGTCCGATTTGCGAAGGCGCACACATTAACAATCAACAAAGTCATTTTGGAACAAGTGCTATCACGTTACAAATTAGAAACACAAGTATTATTGAAACCGTGGGCGTTCGACTTACCAATTACATGCGGCCACGTGTCCCCTTTTTTTATTGGCTAGGAAGTGCCGTGCGGGGTAGTTGTTTGAGTGCGGGAGGCGTGTGATCAGACCCCTGTGCGTGCTCATCGGGAGGAGAGCCCTTTGACCGCTACCCCTCGCGCACCTCCCTCCTAACGTCTCCATTAATGGCGCCTGAGCACCTGTTCTACTGCGTGGCTATATGTCTCACTGGACTGACATTTAAGAGAGAGAAATGAAAATCTGAAAAGAAAGTTTTGCATGGACCTTGATGTAATATCCGACGAACTTATACAACATCGATTGCGACTTATAGCAAGCATGATGAATATAAGGACGATGACATTGGATAATAATTGTCTTACATATTTACAAACATAAGTAAAAATCCACATGCGGCAACGCCCGAAATACTCAAGGGCAAAAGAAGAAGGAAGAAAACGATCTGGCTCGCTGATCTCTACTTTCTTGATGCATTGCTTCAAGCTGCAGGAACTAGTCTCCGCGGCGAGTGGCGACGAGCTCTATCTTGTCCTCAAGATGCTGCTTGAGAGCATCCACGGATTCCTCCACCAGCCTTCTGCGCTCGATGGGCAGCATGGCAATCTCGTCCATAAGTTTCTCGATGATGACACCCGTCCTCTTCAACAAGGAAGTGGTCTGCTCCTGCTGCTCCGCACTTCCGACTATCTTCGCCCTCAGCAGGTCATGCTCGGCCCAGAGCTTCGCATTTCTTTCATTTAGTTACCAGAAAACGATGGTAGACTGTTCAAACGAGGCTTTCAGGTCATCCTGCAACCTCGCCCACCTGGAGATCTGATCCATCTACCCAAGGATGAGGGCACGCATGTGCCTGTAGGAGTCGTCGCCTGCCCACGAGACATTTTTCCCAAGCCGCGGCGGCGTGGGAGGACATCTCTGCTGCATTCGCGGCGCGGCGGGACATCTCTTCTGCTTCAGTGGCGCGGCTGGACCAGTCTGCTGCATCGACGGCACTGCGGGTCCTCCATGCTGCTTCGGCGCCGCGGCAGGACCTCTCTGCTGCTACGGCTGTGGGACGGGACATGTTGGCTGCTTTCGCGATGAGGCAGGACATCTCTCATGCTTTCGCTTCCAGGGTCACCTCTCCCTTGTGGTAATCTCTCGACCCAGAACTCACGTTGGCCATGGCGGACGCAAGGGAACGATGATGAATGACTTGTTTGTTTTTTACTTTTTGTTGATGAGGAGTTGAGGAGGAATGTGCAGTCATCTTGGAGTAGTAGTATTTATAACTGCGTAGTAATACACTCCTAAGTGGGAAACCGTTTAGGTTTTGATCGGTGTGAACAGGTTTGCAATTCGGAATGTGATGGGACGCTGCCACCCTTTTCTTCAAAAAAAATTGTGATGGGACGCATGCTCAAAATTTACTCACGGTTATAAGTACGGCAGTATACCCGGAAGGCGTAACGTGGGCACGTACGCCTTCTCGGCCACGTATGTGGTGTTTGCATGATAGGGTGCACTGCAATAGGCAATGTCAGCACATGTCTTGTTCAAACAACCGTGCGCGCTCGTTATTACCATCGCGCACGCTTCTTTTAATTAGAATGGGTGTGCCCGTCTAGTGCACACACGTTGATCTATCTAACTGTTTCAGTTTGTTGTGGCTAATCGCAAATAGTTCATCCATGTGAAGTGTATGCCATCAATTGCAGACACTTTGATCTGGCTTACCCATTTCTGTTATGTTGCTCAATCGCAAATAGTTAATCCTTCTGAAGTGTATGCCCTCAATCACACACACCTTGATCTGCCTGACCATTTCTTTTGTGTTGCCTAATCACAAACAGTTCATCCGAGTGAACCATATGCTGTATATCGCACACACCATCATCTGGCTGCCCATTTCTTTTGTTTAGCCTAATCACAAACAGTTCATCCGAGTGAACCGTATGCTATACATCGCACATACCTTCATCTGGCTGCCCGTTTCTTTTGTTCCTCCTCATCGAAAATGGTTAATTGAACTCAACCATACGCCCTGAATCACACACGCAACTAAAATCTGAACCGTGTTTGATGCATCCTCCATCGCAAATGTTTTGCACCTTTTTTGTGGTTTTTTTACACCACCATTTGCGTTTATGGCATCGCACACGGTTTCGTCGAACGGTCTCTGATCGTACTATAGCGTTGGCAGCATCCTACAGTAGTGGCCGCCTAAACACCGATGACAGCGTCGGTGATCCAAGGGGCGTAGAGGCAGGGAAAGCAACACGGGCAATGGGGAAGACGACACCCTGGACAATATCGAAGACCTCGGCGACCCTGCCCCTAAGCAACAGCCTGATGGCTCGAAGGGGCATGATGGCTAGTATAACCCTGAGGACCTCAATAACTCTCAAAGGAAGTAATTACCTACCTCTCTCCGAAGAGGAGGCCAGCCTCAGAGCCGAGGATTTCATCATTCCAGAGGATCCACTAGACCAGGAGCAGTTCAAAACATCAGCTTATACCCATTGCGTGTAGCTTGAAGAAGAAGAAGAAGCAGCAGCAGCAGCTGAAGGCTGAGAAAAACAACCTCAACGATAGATGGACAAAATTCCTTGCAACCGAAGAAGGGTACGACCACCAACAGCAAACCAAAAGCTACCCAATGGGGAAATTATTGCCACAATTCGATGAGGAGGCCCTTGCGCTCGCACCACAAAGATATACCCAGGCAGACCAGCCTGACTGCCCACCTTGAGGAAGGGACAAGCCAGCTGGAGAGACCGAATACCCACCCGCTCCACTCAGCATAAAGGCAAGGAGGCGGCACGGCCAGAATGCCAATATGATGTCCGTCATGACCTGGCCATTAGAGTAGGGCAGACAAGATCCATCTATGGATCTCAAGAGTACGCTCTAGCTGGATGGGGCAAATACCAAGCTTGGCGCGACCAAAATGATAGAGTTCGGGAGCAACACCGAGCCGAGATGTTAGTCGATCTCCGGCGCGACATAGCTCGGGTTAGGGGCGCCGCTCACCAATGTGCTACACAGATGAGGTGACGTGACATCAGTTCCCTAAAGGGTTTAAACTCGTAAACATCAAACAATATGACGGGACAACAGACCCAACCATATGGATCAAAGATTTTCTTCTCCACATTCACATGGCTCGAGGAGACGATCTCCATGCCATAAAATACCCGCCACTTAAGCTCAAAGGACCAGCCGTGCATTGGTTGAACAACCTCCGATCCTTGAAACACCATTGGAAGTTGGGAAGAGCTTGATGATGCTTTCCGGGCTAACTTTCAAGGCACTTATGTTCGGCCTCCGGACACCAATGACCTGAGCCATGTGGTCTAGCAACCTGGTGAGTCAGCCCGACAATTTTGGAATGAGTTTTTGACCAAAAAGAACTAGATCGTCGACTGTCCAGCCGCGAAAGCTATAGCCACATTCAAGCATAGTATCCAGGACAAATGGCTCGCTCGCTAGCTAGGACAAGATAAGCCAAGGACAATATCGGCACTCACCTCCCTCATGACCCTCTTCTGCATGGGGGAAGATAGCTGGTTGGCTCATAGAAACAACAACACAGAGGATCCCGGTACATCAGAAGCCTGGGATGGCAACGGAAGCCACGACGCAAAAACAAACATCGATACAACGGCACCGACGCCGATGACACGATAGTGAATGCCGGATTTCGCAAATCCAAACCAAGACCGCGGAAAAGCCGTCTAAAGGGAACCAGGATGAACCTAGCAAGTTGGAAATAATCCTACCGGATCCACAGCACCCCTGACAAGCCCGCCAACCACACCAACCATAATTGTTCGGTGATCAAGCAGGCCAACAAACTCACAGCCAAGGACAAAGGAAAAAGCCCCTGCAGCGAGGACGATGAAGAACCTCGTGGGCCAAGCAATGGAGGCCAAAAACAATTCCCTCCCGAGGAAAAGATGGTGAATATGATTTACGCCAAACATATACCCAAGAAGGAGAGGAAATGCACACTTTGGGATGTCTACGCCGTAGAGCATGTAGCCTCGAAATTCAACCTATGGTTAGCTTACATGGCCACCTTCAACTGCAGGGACCGCCCGACCAGTATCCGTCATGGAGGGTCGGCGGCCCTGGTTCTCGACCCCATCATCGACGGGTACCACCTCACTAGGGTCCTCATGGACGGAGGCAGCAACCTAAATCTAATTTATTCAGACACAGCGAGGAAAATGGGTATCGATCCATCAAGGATCAAACCCAGTAAGACCACCTTTAAAGGGGTAATCCCAGACATTGAAGCCTACTGCTCGGGTACTCTGACCTTGGAAGTAGTGTTCGGCTTGCCGGATAACTTTCGCAGCGAAGACTTGATCTTCGACATTGTCCCTTTCGACAGCGGCTATTATGCACTCCTGGGGCGGACGGCGTTTGCTCGTTTCAACACTGTCCCCCATTACGCATACTTGAAACTAAAGATTCCCGGGCCTTAGGGCGTCATCACAATTAATGGCAACACGGAGCGCTCACTCCAAACGGAGGAGCATATAATGGCTCTGGCATCCGAAGTCAAACCCGGCATCGAGGGGCCGAAGTACTAGCCCTCCGTCAAGGCATAAGAGATAAATAAGCGGGCCTGGGCCATATCTCAGTTAGAGGAGCCTCCCTACACTCAACGTAAATAGGGATATACTCCTGCAACACGCCCACCCCAGCCACAAAGTATGTACCTCGGGTACATTACTTCATGCTTAAAATACCATGGGCAGCTACGAGGGCTAACCATTTATGAGCCAAGTGTTCGGGTCAACCGAGCTATGGCTAAACACGTCTTCGGACAGACATAGGTAGCATCAAGGACCTATCTGGCGTTAAGCCAATACAGTACGACGACTTCTCAAGACCCTCTCTCAAAGGTCCCATCGGCCGATTATTATCCACTCCAAAGGGGTCCTTCCTCCCCACAGAAGCAAAGGCGCAGACGTGCAGCAAGGCACAATAGGGACATCAACCCACACATCAAGGCCCTGTGTAAACCTTTCATCTATAAAATTTATATTATTTACAAACTATTAGTAATAGTTGCTTTGGTAGTTCGAATTGTAGGGTTAGACGTCACGAGCTGATCAGAATAAGTACCACTCTTTATGGTCCTATTGCAGTCATTTATGCCGCATAGCCTTTTTCACTCTCCGACGCTGAAAAAACTAGTTCAGTACACCTTTTTAGACACGATCGGCTAATAAACCGGGGGCTCGATTATAATTCTTGCCCTACGCATCAGTCCAGCACTATCTTTTTTCCTATGTGTCCGTCATCTTGGATATTGCATTATATAAACCGGTTCTGAATTATGTCTTGGGTCAATAGTTGGGTTGCCCGGATCCTGTGTTCACCCTCCCACGTTCCGCATGTTCGGCTGGAAGGGTAAAGGGAGAACCAGTGGGATTGTACTTCCAGCTCGCCTGCTTAAGTACCTCAGTGGAGAAAGCCGAAAACTGACTGTCATAATATGTGAGAACTATACAGCGATCCGATGACAAGTGTTAAACTAGAAATCGTTGGATATTACACCGTGTCACACGAAGGGTTTGTCTTCGGCCAAACCATGTGATAAAGGAATATACCTCAGCTCACCCATATATTACAAAAGCACTGGGGCTAGTCACTAGCCCCGCAATCGAGCTCCTATGGGTAAGTGAAAGCACTAAAGATGTATAGTCTGATTGCCTAGTTTCCCTCATACACTACCACATTCTGGCTCCAAGACATCGGCTAAGGGTCACGGTGCAGAGATTGAAACACCCCTTGTAGCATCTATATGGGGGCTGAAGCTGACGACTGGTAACTTTCAGATTAAAACGGCTGTACAGGAGTCAAAATAAACAAAACTGACACAATTATGATAACCATACGAAATAACCGCATTATAAAGCAAAAGGTTCAACTGTCATTTAACACATGATAGTACGCTCATTCAAGGATTACATCTTTCGGACATTGGTCCTCGATTGCCTGAGAACCATCTATTATGATGGGGAAATACTGCTCGGGACACCGGTGCTCCTTTCCAGTGGGAGGGGGCTCTGGTGGCCATCTCGACTGGCTTAATCTTCAGCCAGTGCACCATGGTCCTTGCGAAGGCCATCCAAGCTCCCTCGATGCACACCGAGCGATGCACAACATCAACCCGGGAAGTAGCATCGCACAACTTCTGCACCAGGCCGAAGTAGCTACTCGATATTGGCTCTGAAGGCCACAGCTGGACACAAAGGTCATACATGGCCAGTTCTGCCATCTAGTGTAGCTCCATCAGCTGCTTCATCTGATTACTCGGGAGGGGAGGGTGTTCAGGTGCCTAAAACTGCGCCCAGAACAACCTATGATCAACATCGCCCTCCCGAGCCGCATAGTGCCTTGCCGCATCCGCCGCACTCCTCAGAACCTCTGCGAACGCGCTTGAGGAATGCCACACTTTTGTGAGCAATGCGAACCTTTAACTGCCAAAGACACTCTGCAGTAAGTACAACTTACCATCTGTAATTTGCCTCACTTTGTGGAGCTCTTCACGAGCGCCCCACACCTCCGTCCTTGACTCCTGGATCTCCTGCCTTATCTTGGACAGCTCTATGGCTTGTCCATTATTTTTCTGCTCAAGGTCCCCATATTTAGTGATGGCGTTATTGAGCTCTTTATGCACTTCGGCCACTCTGGCCTCGTGCTTATCACTGACGGTCTTCACCGTCGACAGCTCGGCAGCTGCCTTCTGTTCTGCAGCCTCCTGCTTGGCCTTCTTAAGCTCGGCCTTGAGGTTCTCAACCTCCATGGCGGTGTCTATAGTCACAATCAATCAATTTTTTGCTTAAGGCATATCCCCAGATACCTTGCCGAATAATGAAATCCGAGCTACTACGTCTTGACCGGACTAACCTTGCACTTCGTCGAACCGCTTGCTGACACAGTCGAGCTCCACATGGGATAGCTTGAGCTTCCAATTCACTTCGTCCAGCTCCACGGTATTGGTAGTTGCCGCCGACGACAAGGCCTACAAAAAATAGCTCGCATAACTTAGTATACCGATTCAGTGATTTTTTATCCTCTACTAGGTTTTTCAAACCTGACAGAGTCTCGAGGGCTGCTATATATACACGGATTGTATAATCTCGCTTTAAATTCACTTCATGGATATAATATTACATGGCTTACCTCAAGGTCTATTAGGAGACTGCCAAAACACTCCTTCAGTCCGCTGTTAATGGATCGAATACATTCCAAAACCACGCCCATCAAGGCGCGGTGCTCTACGGCGACGGAGGAGCTATTCAAAGCCCCCATCACATCCGGCCACCCAGCCGTAATTTGATCTCCGGTATTTAGCGCTGGCGGCGGGGCCCCGGCTCCCCCTTCGGTGGAGGGTGAAATTGATGACTCCGTGGGCCTCGGGGCTCAGGAACCATCTTTGGGGTGGGCTCGGATTGACCGAGCTCCCACTTCTTGTTCACTAGGAGGGATCCCCCTCCTGGTCTTCAGTGACCAAGGTGTTAGCCTCGGCCATGATGTTCAGGCATATTTCTCCCTAAGTGGTTTTGGTGATTGATGACAATGTGTTTGCAGACTAATCATGTGCATTGAGCATTTCAGATTTTCAAGCATATGGCACAAGATGATTCGTGCCCCTCATAATCTCAAGTGGAGACGGTTTTTTCTTTCCTGCGCTTCTTTTTGGTGGAGATGAGTCATAGGGAAAATCGTACTCTCAAGAGGGGGTCTGCTTCGGAAAGGTTTGGGTCGAATCAACACGTACACTCTCATCTTGCACCAATCGCCACTTTCCACCTCTTTGAAGTTGTTCATCTTGTGTTCTATAGGAGTGGTGGAGTTCTGTAAGAGGTAGTACCGCTGCTAGTCCCACTCGTACTATCGCTCATGGTTTGGCCCCTGATTTTGCGTGTCCGGTTTTACGGTACTACCTCCGGGTCTCTACCGTGCTACCCGTTTGCCCCTAGAGAACACGCGGAAGTAGGAGCCATAGTAGAGGCGGTGGTACCGCCTATAGGTGGTAGTACCGCCCTACCACATCGGCTACCACCACCCGTTGCTCTATTCTCCCATGTTCCTCCACTCTCTCATGTGCATCCTGTAGGGAGCGGTAGTACCACTTGGTTGCGGGCTGAGAGGTGGATGACGGTTGGATTTCTCCCCCCACTATAAAAGAGGGTCTTCTTCCTCAAGAAAACTCACCTCTTCCTCTCACAAACTCCATTATTGCTCCAAAGCTCATTTCTGCCCAATCTCTCTCTCTAGCCAATCAAACTTGTTGATTTTCTAGGGATTGGTTGAGAAGGCCGCGATCTACACTTCCACCAAGAGAAATTAGATTCCCTCCACTAATCCCTTGCAGATCTTGTTACTCTTGGGTGTTTGAGCACCCTAGACGGTTGAGGTCACCTCGGAGCCACATTTCATTGTAGTGAAGCTTCGTGGCGTTGTTGGGAGACTCCAATTAAGTTGTGGAGATTGCTCCAACCTTGTTTGTAAAGGCCCAGTCACCGCCTTCATGGGAACCACTAGTGTAATCACGATATCTAGCATTGCGTGAGGGCGTGCAGAGAATACAGTGGCCCTAATGGCTTCTTGGGGAGCATTGTGCCTCCACACCGCTCCAACGGAGACGTACTTCCCCTCAAAGGGAAGGAACTTCGGTAACACATCCTCGTCTCCACCGGCTCCACTTGTGGTTATTTCTTACCTTTACTTTGTGCATGCTTTACTTGTGTAGTATATCTTGGTTGATCTTGTTGGTGTTATTGTTAGAATCATATAGGTTGCTCACCTAGTTGCACATCTAGATAACCTACTTGGTGCTAAACCTAATTTTTTAAGAAAAGCTAAAAATTGGTAGTTGCCTATTCACCCCCCTCTAGTCAACCATATCGATTCTTTCAATTGGTCTCAGAGCCTCGTCTCTTTATTAAGGCTATCACCATCCGCAGAGTATGGATGACATCGAGGAGGAAGTGCCCGAGGCTGTGGAGTTGACTTCAATCACAAGAGGCGACATAAATGAAGCCATGGCTTCACTTAAGATGTCTATGAAGACCGGAGTCAAGTCCATGCTTAAAGAATTGCTTGAGGGGCTGAAATCCACCCCCGATCCTTTGCTTGTGGTTAATCCCACCGCATCGGAGTTGGAGGTTAGTTCCAGCAAGGAAGCAGCTAAAGGTACTCAAACTTCTTCCCCTCACAACAAGAATGGGACGGGACCCTTTGCCTCGGTTCCCCCTCCCCCGGTCTATGGAGGATCGCCCCCTACACCGCGCAATAACCATCTTGGTCCTTCTCCTAAGTTGTTAAGGGTGATTTTGCTAATTGGGTTTTTCGCATCAAGTCTTATTTGAATCATGACTCAACAAACGTTTAGAGAATCATTGAGCAAGGCTTCTACTTGCATGATCCAAACAACCTCACCCCAAGAGAATAAGTGGACAATCAATACAATCACTCCGCCTTGTTCGTCCTTCGAGATGCAGTTCCTCCTGAAGATCTATCTCACTTGCGTCCCTTCACTCGTGCGAAAGTATTGTTGGGAACACATCATATCTTTGTACAAGGGGAGCTCAAGCATCCAATGGTCCAACTTTGAAGTGGTCCTTGATGAGGCCGATGAATTCCTAATGCTAGAAGATGAGGATCTGCATGATCTCTACCGGAGGGAGACAAATCTTGAGGTTTCTCTCCAAGACCATGTGAGCATGGATACAGATGAAAATTGGATTAAGCACAAGTTTCTCAAGGCCATCATGACATTTAACAAGGCCATGTCCTCCGTGATTCGTCAAAGGCCGGATTTCCACACCTTAACCTCAAGTGAAGTGTTGGATGAGTTTATTGCCATGAACATCATGAACAAGACCACTGAAAATGCTCTTTCTCATGTCCGGTCAAAGAAAATCTCACCCACTCTTGCATTGAAGGCCAAGGCCATTCCGAAAGAAGAAGAAGAGGAGGAATAAGTGGAGAGTTTCCCCAAGGACACCAAATATGCTTACCATGAGCACATGGCTCTTGCGTCAAGGCAATTTTGGGACAACAAGAGGAACTCAAGGCCCAACTTCACCAAGAACAACTCAAGTGGATCAAAGAACAAGCAATGTGTGAGGACTTGCTACAATTGTGGAAATGTGAGTCACTTTGTGGAGGAATGCCATTATGAGAAGAGGGAAGACAATGGTGGCAAACTCATTCACATAGACAAAGCCAAGTCTTTCCCAAGCAAGAAAAACTTCACCAAGAAGATAACTCCAAAGGGCTCTGTGGCACATGAAGGGTATGCCTCTAATGGTGATGATGATGATACAAGTGGAGAAGGAATGGCAACGGAAACCATAGCCATTCCCACATCTTCCCCCTCCAAGGTGTCTCGCTTCAGCACCCCCAACGAGAACACCATTGACAAGTGTCTCATGGTCAAAGGTATCAACAAGGTAACCTCAAACATCAAAACCACCATCACTAATACTCCTTCATTGTTAGATTGTGTTGATGATAGTGACGTGGTGAATGTTTATGAGAATGAGTTTACCAAGTTCGTGAGTAAGCTCATGGGTGAATCCAAGAAGAACTTTGTTGCTCTCTTGGAACAACTTGGTGAGGCCAATGATATCATTGAGTCCCATGAGGATACTATCTCCAAGTTGGAGGGGCATAGTCATGACTATGTCGATGAGATTGCGGATCTTTCCATTGCTCTAGAGGAAGAGCGAGGTCTTCGTTTGACTCTTGAGGAGTCACAAAACGTTGATCATGCTAAATCGCAAAAGATCTTGATCATGCTATTGTTCTTACTCGTGTGCTTAAATCCGAGAAAGTTTCACTTGGGGTTGGTCATGATAGACTCAAGGAAGAGTTTGATACACTTGACAATCCTCACAAGGTCTTGAAGGGTGTTCATGCTTCTCCCAAGGAGTCTCATGATAAACTCCAAGTGAAGCTAACCAAGGAGATTTCCACCTGTCCTCCTTTCTTCCTAATTGATAATGCCCATGCTACTAACCCTTGTTGTGAGCATGTGCTTCTTGTGGAGGAAAATGCCAAGTTGAAAGAGCAACTTGAGCAGAAGAAGAAGAAGAAGAAGAAGAAGTAGAAAAAGAAGAAGAAGA
>NC_041382.1:488731588-488784614 GCF_002162155.2 Triticum dicoccoides
GAAGAAGGAGAAGAAGAAGAAGCAGAAGAAGGAGAAGAAGGAGGAGAAGGAGTAGAAAGAAGAAGAAGAAGAAGAAGAAGAAGAAGAAGAAGAAGAAGAAGAAGAAGAAGAAGAAGAAGAAGAAGAAGAAGAAGACAAAGAAGAAGAGGAAGAAGAAGAGGAAGAAGAAGAAGAAAGAAGAAACAACAACAACAACAACAACAACAACAACAACAACAACAACAACAACAACAACAACAACAACAACAACAACAACAACAACAAGACCAAGAAACCTCTCCCGCTTAAGGAAACCTTTATCAAGGCGGGTGAGGGTACTCATGAGAAGAAGAACAAGGAACTGGGTGGTAATGCCAAGAAGGGAAAAACTGCCCCTACCAACAAAGCCGACGACTTTAACCCCTCTTATATTTTGTGATGTGCTAGTGATGGGCATGTTCACTGGTGCAGAGACGTGTTATACAAATAGTTTTTACCCCCTTTCCGCGACGGAGTTTTAAACCGTCTCCTAGTGAGTGTGTGCGATAGGGGGTTCCTTCCCACACGACCCAGAAACCATCGGGGATAGGCCCTCCAGCCACATAGGCGGGGGCAAAATGAGCTCGTGTGCGATTGGACGAGGCAATGAAGCCCAATCATTTCCGATCGTATGTACATCCCACACAGTGAATCCAGGAAAAACGTTTCCGTTCGTATGTATATCACATATAGTTTCTTGTGCGGAAACATTTGTGCAAGGTGGCCCAACGCAAATAGTTCTTTGCCGGAAGTTGTGTGCGATTGTTAGTTGATCCAACACGCCTACTTTCTCGAAACCATGTGGGTTGTTTGAGTTCATCGCCCATGGTGTTGTCTGAGTAACCATCTGCAATAGGAAACCCCAGTAAGCAGGGTAATTAGCCTATTATTGATAATCCATGTAGTAATCAAATTGACATTTCTTATAAAACACACCAGATATTTCATATCTGTATAATGGCAAAGAGGATTTCAAAATCAAAGTACATCAGATAGCTTTAGCACTCAGTTACACCAAAGAGGGATATAGCTAGCTACGCCATTACACAACAGCACCAAGTTTCACATGCAACATCGAAAACCTTTGGAAAAGTAGCATCATACACGGTAAATAGACAAATGAATCTCATTTGGGAAACTGCAGAAAGCGGAAGGCGGATATTGAGCATTCAGTGATGTTGGACATCCTTGCAACTTTAGGCCAGTGGCTATGGATAATTGCCCGCCCAACCTTCGTCCTCTTCAGGAAGACTTCAATATTGGACCATGGGTGTTCAATGAATACCTTCCTCGCCTCTTGACCATGCAGGAGGTTTGGGAGGTAATCATCGGTGAACTGCTTTGAAAAGTACTGAAAACAAAGATATGCATAAATCCCTGTTATAATGGCGCAAGGGGTAAAAACAAGGTAAAAGAGTTAGTACCATCCTATAGTTGACTGATGTCTTATTCATTGTGCAAACAGAGATCTTGCTATTATTCATCGCAAGTTTCTTCATCCTAACAATCTTTCTGAGTTTCTTGACTTGACTGATATTCATGGACATCTCATTTCCCCATATGCAAAATGGGTCGAACAGTGGGTCTAAGCCTCTAATAGCAGGACCTACATGTGCAAGACGAAATTGTAAGAAACCTAAATATTGGAATGATTCATGTAACTGCACAATAATGTTCTACTAGCGAAAGGACCATGCATGAGCACACCTCGATGGTAAACCGCAGTGTCTCCCATTGTTTCCCTGCAACACATATAAGGAAGATCTTGATCAGGTTAACTAAGAGTTGCCATACTATCAGCAGAATATGTATTGAGTACAGCAAAATTTGATTTATTTCACACATGCATAACAATACAAAATTGTATCCACAACAAATGAAAATCAAATTGCAGAATTGAACCAAACAGTTACATGTACAACAGACCAAATGAACCAAAACAGTTAACTTAGCATGACATTGCAGAATAGAAACATGTACTAGAAGATAAGACAGATAATGAAACAAAGAATGCTTGAAAACAGTACTACGAAATGTAGCAATTGTTGGACCCAATTTTTAACTGGACACTACAATTCATAATATCAGATTGCATATTAACATTACAAAGGACAAATCACTAGAAGGTACTGGCGGTGGCCTCGAGAAAGCAGCATGAACTGTATTTTAAAGTATAAAACCGCATGGCGATGTCGACGGTGGCCTCGAAGATGAGGTGCTCCTCCAAGATATGGTGATCGACATGCATGGCAGCCATAGCGACCTCATCCGTGCATGCAGTCACGATTTTCTTCTCCGCTGCCAGATGCTACTGAGCTCCACGTTATACTGGGAAGGTGTCGCTCCGTCAGTTGGGGCATGTGGGACGGGAAAGGAGGAGGATGGTCGGCGGCGAGGAGGCCGCGCAGCAAGAAGAAGGGTCGGCGACGAGGAGGCCGCGCAGCAAGAAGAAGGGTCGCTGGCGAGGAGGCGGCGCTGCAAGAAGTAGGGTCGCTGGTGAGGAGGCGGTGTTGCAAGAAGAAGGGTTGCTAGTGAGTAGGAGGCGCTGCAAGAAGAAGGGTCGCCGGCGAGGAGGCTAAGCTGCCAGTAAGCAGTAGTGAAGGTTTGAACTTGGAAAGAGAGGAGGAACAGTGGAAATGTGGCTTTTGGTGGGAGGGAGGTAGCGGGGAGATATATATTTTCGTGGTGGCATAAAAATTTCGCTAGGTGTCACGAGAAACTGGCGCACAAGTGTGGTTCAAGCGCGGGCGATGGACTGTAGACGATGAAGCTTCCCGCGTAAGCCAAACAAGATGGTGCGCCAAGATATTTTATATCGCATCCCACACAATTCTTGCTAGTAACTGTTTGTGGTCGATAACCCACAAGTATAGGGGGTCAATTTTAGCCTCTTTCGATAAGTAAGAGTGTCGAACCCAACGAGGAGCTAAAGGTAGAACAAATATTCCCTCAAGTTCTATCGACCACCGATACAACTCTATGCACGCTTAATGTTTGCTTTACTTGGAACAAGTATGAAACTGGATGTACTTTGTAGGTCTGATAGGATAGGCTTGCAAGATAATAAAGAGCATGTAAATAAAAAGTAGGGGTTGTATAGATAAAGAAACAACTAAGTTAGTTTTAGATGAGAGATTTCGGTCACAAGAAAGTTATTTGTCCTAGGTAATCGATAACTAGATCGGTACCATTATTGCAATTTTATATGAGGGAGAGGCACAAGCTAACATACTTTCTCTTCTTGGATCATACGCACTTATGATTGGAACTCTAGCAAACATCCGTAACTACTAAAGATCATTAAGGTAAAACCCAACCATAGCATTAAAGTATCAAGTCCTCTTTATTCCCATACGCCATAAACCACTTATCCGTGTGTGTGTTTATATCACTCACGCAACACGGACAATAAGAAAACCATGAACATATTGCAAACCCTACAGCGGGGATCCCTCACGCTTGCGCGACACGGAGAGCACCATAGGACAGCACCAATAATAAAACATGCAACTCAAACCAATCACGATCATCAATGAACCCATAGGATAAAACGAATCTACTCAAACGTGATAGAATAGCCATACATCATTGGGAAATAATATATAGCGTTGAGCACCATGTTTAAGTAGAGGTGTTACACCTCTGCATAGAGGGGGGGAGAGTTGGTGATGATGCCGATGAAGTTGTTGGTGTATATCGTCGTCACGATGATGGCCATGCCAGCGTTCCGGCGCCACCAGGAGAGAGGGGGAGAGAGACCCCCTCCTTCTTGTTCTTACTTGACCTCCCCCTAGATGGGATAAGGGTTTCCCCTCTCGTCCATAGCCTCCATGGCGGTGGAGGGGCATGAGCCCCTCCGAGATTGGATCTCTCTCTCTCTGTTTCCTTCTGTTTCTGCGTTCCCATATTCTGGCCTTTCACCGTTTCTTAAATTCCCGGAGATCCGTAACTCCGATTGGGATGAAATTTTAACATGACTTTAATCCTGATATTAGCTTTCTTGTGGCCGAAGAAGGGCACCAACTGCCTTACAGGGTGGCCACAAGGACCCAGAGCGTGCCCTACCCCCAGGGGCGCGCCCCCCTGCCTTGTCGCCGCCTCAGGCACCGTCTCATGTTGATTCTTTTTCCCAAAAATCACATATATTCCAAAAAAATCTTCGTAAGTTTTTATCACGTTTGGACTCTGTTTGATATGGATTTTCTGTGAAACAAAAAACATGCAACAAACAGGAACTGGCACTAGGCACTGGATCAATATGTTAGTCCCAAAAATAGTATAAAAAGTTGTCAAAAGTATGTAAAAGTTGTAGAATATTGGCATGGAATAATAAAAAATTATAGATACGACAGAGCTGTATCAGCATTCCCAAGCTTAATTCCTGCTCGTCATCGAGTTGGTAAATTATAAAAAGAAAAAATTTGATGTGGAATGCTACCTAACATAATCTTGATCATATAATCTAATCATGGCATGCATATTAAGACACGAGTGATTTAAATCAATAGTCTATCATTTGACATCAAGAAAATAATACTTCAAGCATACTAATAAAGCAATCATGTCTTTTCAAAATAGCATGGCCACAGAAGGTTATCCCTACAAAATCATATGGTCTGGCTATGCTCCATCTTCACCACACAATTTAAATCATGCACAACACCTGTTTTAGCCAAGCAATTGTTTCATACTTTAGTTTTCTCAAACTTCTTCAACTTTTAGATAATACATGAGCGTGAGCCATGGACATATCACTATAGATAGAATAGGATATGGTGGCTGGGGAGAAAACAAAAAGAAGGAGATAGTCTCACATCAACTAGGCGTATCAACGGGCTATGGAGATTCCCATCAATAGATATCAATGTGAGTGAGTATGGATTGCCATGCAACGGATGCACTAGAACTATAAGTGTATGAAAGCTCAAAAGGAAACTAAGTGGGTGTGCATCCAACTTGCTTGCTCATGAAGACCTAGGGCATTCGAGGAAGCCCATCGCTGGAATATACAAGCCAAGTTCTATAATGAAAAATTCCCACTAGTAAAATATGAAAGTGACAAAATAGGAGACTCTCTATCATGAAGAACATGGTGCTACTTTGAAGTACAAGTGTGGAAAAGGATAGTAATATTGTCCCTTCTCTCTTTTTCTCTCATTTTTTGTTTTTTCCTTTTTTTCTCTTTTTGGCTCTCTTTTTTTGGCTGCTTTTTTTTACTTTTCGTCTAGAGTCTCATCCCGACTTGTGGGGGAATCATAGTCTCCATCATCCTTTCCTCACTGGGACAATGCTCTAATAATTATAATCATCACACTTTTATTTATTTACAACTCAATATTACAACTCGATACTAAAACAAAATTATGACTCTATATGAATGCCTCAAGTGGTGTACCGGGATGTGCAATGATCTAGCGTAGCAATGACATCAAAAAATGGACAAGCCATGAAAACATCACGCTAACTATCTTACGATCATGCAAAGCAATATGATAATGATGGAGCGTGTCATAATAAAACGGAACGGTGGAAGTTGCATGGAAATATATCTCGGAATGGCTATGGAAATGCCATAATAGGTAGGTATGGTGGCTGTTTTTAGGAAGGGGATATGGTGGGTTTAATGCACCCACGAAAATTGTGCGGTACTGGAGAGGATACCAATGGTGGATGGGTGAAGTGCGTATAATCCATGGACTCAACATTAGTCATAAAGAACTCACATACTTATTACAAACATCTATTAGCTATCGAAACAAAGTACTATGCGCATGCTCCTAGGGAAAGGGTTGGTAGGAGTTAAGCATCGCGCGATCCCGACCTCCACACAAAGGATGACAATCAATAAATAAATTATGCTCCGACTTCATTACATAACGGTTCACCATACGTGCATGCTAGGGAATCACAAACTTTAACACAAGTATTCTTACCAATCCACAATTACTCACTAGCATGACTCTAATATCACCATCTTCATATCACAAAACTATTGCAAGGAATCGAACATATCATATTCAGTGATCTACAAGTTTTATGTAGGATTTTATGACTAACCATGTGAATGACCAATTCATGTTGACTCTCTAAATAGATATAAGTGAAGAAAGAGAGTTTAATACTTTCTACAAAAGATATGCCCACGCTCTAACAAATATAAGTGAAGCAAAAGAGCATTCTACAAATGGCGGTTTTCTATGTGAAGATAAACAGGCAATCCAAACTTCAAATAATATATAAGTGAAGCACATGAAGCATTCTATAAAGCCCTACTCAAAAGATATAAGTGAAGTGCAAAGAGCATTCTATGAATCAACCAAGGACTATCTCAAAGCAGCATGGTGCATTATTAAAATAAAAATAAAAAGGCACACGACACTCCAAGATTTACACATATCATGTGACGAATAAAAATATAGCTCCAAGTAAAGTTACTGATGGTCGTTGGAAGAACGAGGGGATGCCTTCCGGGGCATCCCCAAGCTTTGTTTCTTGGGAGTCCTTGAATATTACCTTGGGGTGCCTCGGGAATCCCCAATCTTAGGCTCTTTCCACTCCTTATTCCTTCATCCATCTTGATCTCACCCAAAACTTGAAAACTTCAATCACACAAAACTTAACAAAACCCTTGTGAGATACGTTTGTATAATAAAACAAATCACCACTTGAAGTACTCTTTCAAACCCATTCATATTTTGTTTTTGCATTGTAGCTACTGTATTATAACTACTCTATGGCTTATACCACCGATAAAATCAATAGTTTCATCAAAACTAGCAAAACAATGCATCAAAAACAGAATATGTCTTAAACAGGACAGTCTGTAGCAATCTGAACATCTACCATACTTCTGTAACCCAAAATTATGAACAATTAGGAAAAAGTAAACAATTTGTATAGAAGTAGTGTGCAAAAAGTTTCAGAAGTGTTTGACTTTCCAGTTAAAATGTAAAATCATGCACTATAGCCAAAGTTTCTATTTTTGCACTTTACACACCAAATAATCAATCTAATCATCCTAAAGGCAAATATTGGCACATTATTTTTATAATACAATACATTTGTATAAGGGGATAATTATTTTTGTTGAAAAGTTTCTATAATCAAGGTTTGCAAAGTTTCCATGGGCATGAACAAAGTTCAGGAGCTCCCCGACTTCAACGGTGCTCGTCTTTCTTAGTTTCACCTTTCTTTTTGAAAAGTTTTAGGTTCCCCACTTTTTTGTTTTTAAAATTTTTTAAAAGCACTCAACAGAAATAAATGACTAGGCAGCGCTTTCTTTAAAGCCATTAAGCTAGGCATACAGTGCTCAAGTAATGGATCCACCCGGATCCCAAGGTATATCAAAGACAATTTCAATTAACAATAATTTTTGATTTAGTAGTGAGCACAAAGTAACATATATCATGCAGCAGTGAAGTCTAACTCTCTTCCTATGCATCGGCATGTCATAAAACAACAATTCATGCACATCAAGTAAAGGCTAATACATAGGATAAACAATATCTTGCAATTTTATCGTATTGGAAACATAGAGAGGCAGGGATGTAGTTCCTCTCTCATAATAATTTCAAGTAGGAGAAGCAAGCACATGCATATTCTATTTATCAAAATCATTAGAATGCAACCCATTAATATAATCCTTAATAAGCGCAAACTTCTCCGATATAGTGTAGTTGGGAGAACTCAAAAAGATAATAGGACTATCATGCATGGGTGTAATAGCAACAATTTCATTCTTAACATAAGGAACTATAGCAAGTTCTTCTCCATAAGCATAATTCATATTGGCATCATGGCCACAAGCATAGCAAGCATCAAGTTCATCAAAAAGGGATATTTCAAACAAATCAAAGGGATCATAGCAATCATCCTTCGGTAAGCACGAAGGGAAATTAAACAATGTATGAGTTGAAGAGTTACTCTCATTAGAAGGTGGGCACGGGTGATCAATCCGCTCTTCCTCCTTATGATATTCGCTCTCCTCATCATCTTTTTCATCTAATGAGCTCATAGTATCCTCAATTTCTTCTTCCATAGATTCCTGCAAAATATTAGTCTCTTCTTGGGCAACAGAGACTTTCTCAATAAATGCATTAATATCGGCATTGTATTCATAATTCTCATAGCAATATTTAAGTATAGCAAAATTTTCCGGCCTATAAACATCATTATCAAAAGATTCATACTTCTCAAACAAAGATTCAATTTCATAAGCACCGCTAAAAGCAACGAATTCTTATATTCGTTCCAGATCATAGAAATCATAAATACCATTAGCATAAGAAGCCAAGGTTTGATTATCATTAAATTTACATGAAAAGGGAAGGTGTGGAGCTTTCATCCTAGAGCAACAAGTATAATCATATCTCAAGCATAGTTCCCGAACATACCAATGCAACATATGAATTTGATCCCATAATAATTTCCCTTTTTGAGTCAAGCGATAATCCCTACAGTATTCGCGTTGATCCAACGTGTCTCCCATTATATAGTTGAATGGGGTTTTCTCATGATTATTAAAGTAGTGCATAATATCTTTCACATAATGAGCATCAAGGGTTTTAGGAAGTTCCCCATCTCCATGAGTAGCAAGGACACCTAATATTTTTGGTATTTCGCGTTGCATATCCATAATTAAAGATAAAGAACAACAAATAAAATCTAGTTAGTGATAAAGCAAACAAGCACACACGAGAATATTCACCCCACGCTATTGCTCCCCGGCAACGGCGCCAGAAAAAGGTCTTGATAACCCACAAGTATAGGGGATCAGTTGTAGCCTCTTTCGATAAGTAAGACTGTCGAACACAACGAGGAGCTAAAGGTAGAACAAATATTCCCTCAAGTTCTATCGACCATCGATACAACTCTACGCACGCTTAACGTTCACTTTATCTAGAACAAGTATGAAACTAGAAGTACTTTGTAGGTGTGATACGGTAGGTTTGCAAGATAATAAATAGCACATAAAAAGTAGGGGCTGTTTAGATAAATAAACAACTAAGTTAGTTTTAGAAGAGAGCTTTTTGTCACAAGAAAGTTATTTGTCCCTAGGCAATCGATAACTACACCGGTAATCATTATCGCAATTTTATATGAGTGAGAGGGATAAGCTAACATACTTTCTCTTCTTGGATCATATGAACTTATGATTGGGACTCTAGCAAACATCCATAAATACTAAAGATCATTAAGGTAAAACCCAACCATAGAATTAAAGTATTAAGTCCTCTTTATTCCCATACGCCATAACCCACTTATCCGTGTTTGTGTTTCTATCACTCACGCAATGCAGACAATAAGCCAACCATGAAAACATTGCAAACCCTACAGCGGGGATCCCTCACTACTAGTGCTCATCGGTCCTAAACAAACGGTTGTTTACCCCTTTCCGTCACGGCCTTCGGAACCATCGCTAAGTGAGTGTGTGCGATAGGGGGTCCTTCCCACACGACCCAGAAACCGTCAGGGATATGGAACAGTGATCCAGAGGCCATCCAAAATGTAATCGTGTGCGATGCAGCACACACTAAATTCTTTCACACGTGTGGTATCGGTGATTAACCGTTTCTAATGACGCGGTGAAACCATACGGTGTGTCGTAACGAGCCGTTTGGGAAATAGTATGTAAGGCACACGGGCCAACATATGAACCGTGTGCGATTTGTCCCCTATCACACACGAGTTTTCTGCATAACCCGTCTGCCATGCTAGACTCCATCGCACTCATTTTCCAACAATTACTGTCTACGATAATGTTCTATCACAAATGGTTCAGGAGCCCCTTCGCACACATACAAGTGCTACAGACCATTTGTGATTTGTTAGGTATCACCGACGGTTGCTGCAAGAGTGACATGTGCTTTTTGTTTGGTATCCCACGCGTTTCCTGAAAAATACGACTAGGATTGTATTTTGCATTGGGCATGGTTTACTCCCAGTTCTCGTGTGCGATAACGCGATATCACAAATAGTTTCGAAGAACATACGCACACATAGTAGCGCTGCAAATCGTTTGCGATCTGTTGTGTATCATCGACGGTTCCAATACGATTGACATATTCTTTCTGATGTGGATCGCACACACTCATTTAGTTGAACCGTGTGCGGAGCAATTGCAAGGCTAAAACAAAAATCTCCCATTTTGAATCGTCACGCAAAAAGCAAATTCGCCACAATACTCAATTGAACAAATAAACATAAATATCCCATCTTGAATCGGCACGCAAAAAGCAAATTCGCCACAATATTCAATTGAACAAATAGTGTCCACATGAAGAACATTCATCAAAATTCGCAACAATTGCAATTGAACATATGGTAGCTAAATTCCAATGATTTGTCCACACATATATGCATTACATAATTAATCATAGTGTATGAAATACGAAAACCTAATCAGATGGAAAACAATGGATCCATGCGTTATATGTTTAGCGGCTAACTCTTACTCAATGTTTTAGGAGAAGGCATGCTGAAATCTTCATTATCACCAGTGGGATTGATGTAGTGATCCAGGAAGAAGTCGCTGATAAATCCCCGAAGCATTAGTAATTCACCAGTCGGGAGCGGTTCAGGGGTCCTCGGTTTTAAGACGAGCTGCAGTATTTTTAAGATCAGAATGTACCATATGAGTGGAGTAGAAGATATTGATTAAGATAGACTTACTGGTACTAATTCGCGAGGATCGTCACAACTATTAGCAGATTTGCAGATGGAGATCATGTGTCTGCAAACATAGTATCTATCGGTGTTCTGGGAACGGCGGGTCCCCAGACTTGCCTTCCTGCGGCCCACGGCGTGGCGCTGCAAGCGGGCCTGTACGGCCCATCTTCACCAACAAGCATACAAGACCCTCGCGAGGGGCCAAGCTTCGCGGTGCGGACGGCACAAGACCTCCTCAGGAGCGTCCTCACCAGGTTGGCTCACGAGGGGAGGAGAGATCGAGGCAAGGCAAACCTCGCGGGTGCCAGGCGGGTGCCAGCGCGCACAGTGTCCTTGTTTCCTCTTTGGTGTTAAGGAGGAAAGCACAGACGAAGAGTACTAAGGCATCAAGCAAAGGTTTCCATATCGGTGCAACGAGAACAAGACCAGCAGGACGGCAGGATGGAGGTCACCGTGGAGCCCAAGACGGCGTCACCACGAGAGCCTTTCGCAGGCGAAGACTACTTTTGTCAGGATAAGTTGTACTAGTTGTCCCCTTTCAAATTGGCCCTTGTTGGCTCCCTTCCCGCTCAATATTTGGGGAGAGGACCAGGGCCTCTATAAATAGGACTAGCCACCATAGTAGGAGGGGCAACGGGATCAAAGGGAGATCCATCCTCACAACCACAAGTTCACCAAGCACAAGAGCACCTCTTCTTAGGTGGCTGTTCTTCCCCTTGTACTATTCATCATCAGCCCAAGAGGCAATCCAGCACACCACACTTGAGTAGGGTATTACACCACAACGGTGGCCCGAACCAGTATAAATCTTGTGTCCCTTGTGTTGCGAGTTCGTCGAGTTAGCCCTAGAGATCATGGCGAGGTTGTGGGCATGAGTTGGTAGGGGGAGTTCTTTGCACACCCCCAGTGTTCGAACCTTAAGGGTTTTGCCAGAACCATAAATTCGACATTTGGCGCGCCAGGTAGGGCTGCGCCGAAGCTTTCCTTTCGTCTCTCCACGTTCCACCGCTTCGTCGCAACCATGTCAGACGCTCGTCGTGCCCGAGATGAGCGTCGGGCCGCCCTCGCCGCCCGCGTCGCCCAGACGGCTCCTATCGGCGGGCCACCCCGTTGTTCTCCGTCACCCGCCGCCAACGCCGCCACCGGCCCAGTGGGGAACGAGCAGCAAGCATCCTCGTTGCACCCCTCGGTGCGGCGGGACGGCCGCACCGCCACTCCATCGCTGACCCCCGCCGGTTCCTCGTCTCACGCTCGTCATGCTCCCATGGAGGTGCGGGCCGCACTACTCATGGCGCGCGAGCTCCTGCGTTACCGCCCAGTCGACGACCTCTATGAGGACTGGCTGGACCGCATCGTCGAGCTCGTCAGCACCGCAGGGGGCTCCCTTGCACCGTCCCTCTCGCTGCCTTGTCCACCCCCATCTACGGGCGACGTAGATCACGCAGCACCTCCACCACCCCTGCACCAAGAGGGCACCCTGGCGCCAAGGCGCGCAGCTCCGCGACACGATCTTCCGCGCCAAGCGCCCACGCATTAAGAAAGAAGCTGTCAAGAAGTCTCTCGACCGCAAGAGAACGCTCCACCGCTCCCTGCACCGCCGCGTCAGGATCGCTTGCCACGGCAGGGCCATGCGCGGGTGCCAAGACCAGGCTCCACCTCCACGGCAGGTCCCGGTGACCACGGCCGGCTGCCGCGCCCTCATCCCCGATCTGCCTCCTCGCTACGACGTCACCCTCGACCCCGTAGAGTTCTTGCATCTCTACAAGCTGAGCATCGAGGTGGCAAACGACGACGAGAAAGTCATGGCGAACTGGTTCTCTATCGCTCTCAAGGATGGTGCACGTTCCTGGCACCTGAACCTGCCTCCAGGCTCCATCTCTTCCTAGAAAGAGATGCGTGACCGCTTCATCGCCAACTTCCAGGGCACTCGTGACCGCCCCCCGGGCCGCGGGTGACCTGCGCCGCGTCAAGCAACAACCGGGAGAGACCCTCCAGAAGTACATCCAGCGCTTCAACAACGTCCGCCTCAAGATCCCAAAGGTGACTGACGAGGCCATCATCTCTGCATTCTCCGACGGCGTCCGTGGCGTCAAGATGAAGGAGGATCTTGCCATCTAGGAGGAGCTGTGCACCTCCCTGGAGCTGTTCAACCTGGCAACCAATTGCGCAAGGGCTGAGGAAGGGCGCCTTTCCCTCCTCGAGCTCCCAGCTGCCGACTCGGAGGAGAAGAAATCCAAGGCCAAGGACGTGAAGCGCAAGGGAGTCGCCATGCTCGCGGCGGAGCCGGACACGAAGCGTGGCAGGGACCAGCCTGAGTCATCCAAGGGCAGCCTCCCGTTATGCGCCTTCCACAACATGCACAACCACAACACCAACGATTGTCAAGAGCTCAGGGCCATTCGCGACGAACGCTTTGGTCGACGCCCCGAGCGCAAAGACCGAGGCTACGGCCGAGGTGGAGGACGTGGCGGAGGACGCTAGGACGACCACGGCCCAGGCCAGGAGTGGCGCGGTCGACCTCATGAGGACCGCTGGCAAGATCAGCCTCGCGAGGGCGCCTGGAGGGATCAGCCTCGTGAGGATCGCCCTCAGGGCAACCCCGGTCTTCCTCCGCTGCCACCACCACCAAGAAGGAACGACGACCACCATCAAGACGAGGGGGCTGGGGGCTTACAGGAGCCGCATGCTATTGCCTGCATCTTGTGCGGAGCTCAAGCCCCAACCTCACAACGTATCTTCAAGCAGTTTGCTCGTGAGGTGAACGTGGTCCTCCCCAAGCTCGAGGCCACTTGCCCGCTCAGGTGGTCCAAGTGTGCCATCACTTTCAGTTCGGCAGGTCAGCTCAAGTGCACGGTTACCTCTGCCGCTCTCTCAATGCTTTGTTCACCCGTCATCAGCAACGTGCAAGTCACCAAGACCCTCATCGACGGCGGCACAGGGCTCATCGTCCTGTCCGGCGAGACGTCCGATAACCTACAAGTGCCCTAGGATCAGCTTCAGCCTACTAAGCCTTTCTCAGGAGTGACCGACGGCTCCACCACGCCGATAGGTCAGGTCCGCCTCTTAGTCACCTTTGGAAAACGCAACAACTACCGCACCAAGCTCATTGACTTCGACGTCGCCCACATCGTCTGTCGTACAATGCCATCCTCGGGTATCTAGCCCTGGTTAAGTTCATGGCGGTGACCCACCACAGCTACAACGTCCTCAAGATGCGAGGGAGCGGCAGGATCACCACAGTCCCCTGCGAAGAAAGAGACGCGGTGTGCTCCCTTGAGCGCGCCTTCCAAGCAGCGTCAATCGAAGACCCCGACAACAAAGCAGCTCGGTACCCTCGTGAGGTCGTCCCCAAGAAGAAGAAGCAGCTACTCCATTCCGGACCTCCGGAGGGAAGCACCGCAAGTGGTACCTCATCAGGATCAGCGCCCGCACCTGGGGCGCCTCCCTCTATCGCATAGGAAGACGCGTCTGGCGCCCTCCTCAGGCAGGGCTCGGGGGCTCTCTTCTGGAGGGCCTCGGCCTTGCCAACGTCGCGAGGGAGGCGCTCGGGTGCCACTTGGATGCGTGCTTCGCGACATGTCTCCCTCAGGATGACACTAGGCAAGGAGCGCCCGATGCCCACGAGTTCATCACCAAGGTATCTCAGGAGCTTTAGGAAGCAAGAGCAATACGCGGCGACTGAGGGAGTCCTGGACTAAGTGGTCCTCGAGCAACCGGCCTGTTATCCATGGGCCAGACTGATGGGCTGTGAAGACATGAAGGCCGAACATTGTACATGTGTCCAGATTGGACTCGCCTTGGCGTGGAGGGCACGTTTGGTGACCGACTATGAAGATTCCTTCTTATGTAACCGACTCTATGTAACCCTAGATTCCCTCCCTGGTATCTGTATAAACCAGAGGGGTTAGTCCGGAAAGGAAATATTCATTACCATAGTCATAGATGCTAGGCTTATAGGGTGTAGCCATTATGATCTCATGGTAGATCAACTCTTGTAGTACTCATATTCATCAAGATCAATCAAGCAAGAAGTAGGGTATTACCTCCATAGAGAGGGCCCGAACCTGGGTAAACATCGTGTCCCCCGTCTCCTGTTACCATTGATCCTAGACGCATAGTTTGGGACCCCCTACCCGAGATCCACCGGTTTTGACATCGACATTGGTGCTTTCATTGAGAGTTCCACTGTGCCGTCGACGAAAGGCTCGATGGCTCGCCTTGTCCTTAAACACAACATCACCTCCGGGGGAGCTCTGGCCCTAGGCCATACCCTCCGGCTGGGCGGCTCTACTATGATTGCCTGTTCGGCCGTTGAGCCGACGATGACCTCTCGGGCCATCGAAAACCCCCTTCGCATCAACTCCGAGCACTCCAAGCAGATGGATCCGACAGAGTTTTCGTCTTTGATCGAACTCCTAAATCGCATCGTCGCTTTGGGAATAGCCACAGACTATGATCGGATCGGGCCTAAAACCGATCGAGGAGAAATCAAGACCCTACCGGTCACCCACGAGATTGCGGTAGTCGTGGAGCAGGACGACGAGTCTTCCTCTATACCCAAGACGGACTATGTCCGGATCGCCGATCAGGAAGAGCCGGATACTCATCCGCGAAAGGATGCGACCAGCCCTCCGAACATACATCGGATGGCGGTCCTAAATAATCAGAAGATATTCCGGAACCCGGACTGTTAAGCCTGGAAGGTCGTCAGACTCCGGATAATTGGTCAGGTCGGGGTTCGGATTTAATTCCACCCACCCACCTGGACATAAACGCTCTCATGAGCATAAAACAGCAGCCTCAGGAAACGGTCCACCACTTCTGGGCCAGATTCCTCCTTGTCAAACACAAGGTAAAAGATTGCCATGACGAGGACGCAATATCAGTGTTCTGCAACAATTGCGCAGACGAGGGAATCCTCGACGCCATTAATCGCCACCGCATACTAAAATTCGCTGACTTAGCAACCATCATACAAAAATACAGCACGATGGAGAGCGCCTTGAAAACTCAGGCAGCTCGCTGGGAACCGTCAGTCCCAACTCAACTCTTCCTACAGGCAAAAAGGGCGCACCCTCGTGGCACGCCTAGTCCAACAGTCAAGAAACACAAAACTGCTATGCGGCACGACACCGTTCTGATGGGGTGGCACGATGGCCCATGCAAAATACATACAACACCAGATATCGTGCCAACGCACAACCTTAGAGCATGTTGGATACTACGACAGGTAGTCAAGAGCGGCGAGGACATCCTTATCAAGGATGACCCAGAACGACATCCCCTAGAGGACGATAACTCAAGAGTATTGACGATCCTTGAGACATTCACTTCAAACAACAAGCGCAAAAGGGCGCTTCGCGAGCCCACCGAAGTCGGTGACGAACCCCTGGAACAACACGGCTATAACATTCAATGCCGGTGACGAACCAAAGTACAGAAAGTACGAGCGCCAGCCGCGTTAGTCCTCAGTCCAATCATGGACGGGTTTCGTCTTACCAAGGTCCTCATGGACGGCGGCAGCGGACAAAACCTCACTTAGAGGACACACTCCATAAGATGGAAACAGACAGGAGCCGCATCAAGCAAAGTAACACAACGTTCTGAGGAATTATTCCCAGTCGGGAGGCGCGGTGCACGGGCAAAATCACACTTGATGTAGTATTCGGCACGCCGGAGAACTATTAGTCCGAAGAAATAACTTTCCAAGTGGCCCCTTTCAGCAGCGGATATCACGCCCTGTTGGGACAGGATGCTTTTACACGCTTTCAGGCCAAACCCCATTAAGGGTATATGAAGCTCAAAATGCCCGGACCAAATGGTATAATCAGTCTTGTTAGTGATCCGGAGATAGCACTCTATGCTGAAAACTAAACCGCATCCCTGGCCCTGGAGGCGCTATCCGAAGCCCTCGTGGCCGAAGAATAAACCGCACTACACTCCAAAGTGGACATGGACGACGTGATCTTCGACAAATGCCCTAAATCCACATCCTTTAAACCAGTAGAAGAAATAGTGAAATTCCAGGTCCACCCAATGGACCCCAAGAAGACAGCATCTATCGGAGCTCAATTGAACCCAACAGTTGACACCACACTACGAGAATTCCTGTGTGAAAACTGGGACATATTCGCCTGGCACCCTTCAGATATGCCAGGGATCCCACGCGAGCTGGCCGAACATAGCCTCAATATATTAAAGGGATTTAAACCAGTTAAGAAAACACTGCGGCGCTTCTCCGAACCCAAGCGACAAGCCATGGGGGAGGAGCTGGCCAAACTCATTGAGACCGGATTCATCAGAGAAATCAAACATCCGGACTGGCTGGCAAACTTGGTGATGGTACCAAAGAAGGACAAATCCTGGCGCCTGTGTGTCGATTTCAAAGACCTCAACAAGGCTTGCCCTAAGGATCCCTTCCCCCTCACCCGCATTGATCAAATCATCGACGCCACCGCAGGACACGACTCACTATGTTTATTTGATGCATATTCCGGATAACATCAAATCAAAACGAAGGAGTCCGATCAAGCCGCAACAGCATTTATCACCCCATATGGGCCATTCTGCTTCAACACCATGCCCTTTGGGCTCAAGAACGCCGGTGCCACATACCAACGCATGATTCAAACATGCCTGGAGAAACAGATCGCCAAAACGATAGAAGCTTACGTCGATGACGTCGTCATCAAAACTAGGCACGTCGAAACACTAATAGACGACTTACGTCTTACATTCGACAACCTCCGGGCGTACGACATTAAGCTCAACCCGAAAAAGTGTGTCTTCGGCGTCCCCGCTGGAAAACTGTTGTGCTTCATCGTTTCCAATAGAGGAATCGAACCAAATCCAGCTAAAATCCGAGCTCTGTCAAAGTTGGCTACACCAACAGACGTCAAACAGATCCAAAAGCTAGCTGGATGCGCAGCAGCGCTATGCCGCTTTATCTCCAAAGTAGGAGAAAAGGCTCTACCACTCTATCGCCTCTTACGGCACACTGATAACTTCGAATGGACAAACGCGGTGACTGCCAGACTGGAGGAAATAAAGACCCTCCTAGCAAGCAACCCAATCCTGTCTGCACCAAACACTGGCGAGCCCATGTTGTTATACATATCGGCAACACATCAGGTGGTGATCACTGTGCTCGTCGTCGAACGAGAACAGGACGGACACAAATTTCCACTCCAAAAACCAGTATACTACGTATCAACTGTCCTCACACCATGCAAATCCCGGTACCCCCACTACCAAAAGATAGCATACGCGGTCTTCATGGCATCCCGCAAGCTACGACACTACTTCCAGGAGTGTTCAATCACGGTGGCTTTTGAGGTCCCACTCAATGACATAATAAACAACCGCAATGCCATGGGATGGATCGCCAAATGGGCCATAGAGCTACTTCCATTCGACATAACATACAAGCCACGATGAGCCATCAAATCCCAAGTACTGTCCGACTTCATCGCCGAATGGACAGAGGCCGAACTCCCTAAAGAGTACGACACATATTCCAATTAGGTTATGTATTTTGACGACTCCAAAATGATGGCAGGGCTGGGATCTGGAGTCGTGTTGACATCCCCCACTGGAGACGTCGTCTAGTATGCACTCTAGATATTATACACAGACTCTAACAACGCAGCCGAATACGAGGCTCTACTACATGGTCTTCGGATGGCCGTATCCATGGGAATACAATGCCTGGAGGTGCGCGGGGACTCGAACCTCACCATATCTCAAATAAACGGCGACTTTGATGCCAAAGATCCAAAGATGGCAGCTTATTAAAAATATCGGTTCGCTTCAAGGGGATTGAATTTCATCACGTCGCCCGAGAAAGTAACCAAGCGGCGAACGTCCTTGCTTGCATCGGTGCTAAGCGCGACCCTGTCCCACCCAACATCTTCCTCAAAACTCTTTTGTAGCCATCTGTGGTGTTGCAAGGGGAGGGCAGCAACAATAGTTTAGATCCGAATACAACTCCAAATCCCGAACACACTGATAGTATCGGGGGCTCAGCCATCGAAGTAACATCGTCGGCCCATCTCATTATGGCAGTAATTGCTCCATGGACCGAACCTTTCTTGGCCTACATTAATAGGAAGGAGCTCCCTGAAGGCTAGAATGAGGCTCGCCGCATTGTCCGGCGCTTGAAGGCCTACAAGGTTCACGACGAAGAGCTCTACAAGAAAAGTACCACCGGAGTACTTCAAAGATGTATCTCCGAAGAAGAGGGGCGGCAGCTTCTAGCGGAAATTCATGCCAGTCTTAGTGGACACCACACCGAAGCTCGGGCTCTTGTTAGCTAGGCCTTCTGTACTAGGTTTTATTGGCCGACAGCCTGAGCAGACACACATGACCTCGTCCAACGCTGCGTTGGATGCCAACTCTTCGCCAACCAAAGCCACATGCCGCCAACTGCCTTACAGACTATCCCCATCACTTGGCCTTTCACGGTCTAGGGACTGGATATGGTTGGACCCCTTAAAGGGGGAAGCCATAATAAAAAATAGCTGTTGGTTATGGTGGACAAATTCACTAATAGAGGCTAAACTGGTCAAAACGGCTTAGTCCGGCCTGGTGATAGACTTCATACCGGGTGTTGTGCACCGTTATGGTCTCCCACATAGCATCATCACCGACAACGGTTCTAATTTCACAGATGACGAGGTAAAAACCTGGTGTACTAATCTGGGTATTAAACTCGATTACACCTCCGTCTACCACCCACAAACCAACGGTCAAGTCGAACGAGCCAACGATCTTATTATGAGCGGCATTAAGCCCAGACTAGTGCGGTCTTTGAAAGAATCAGACAAGCACTGGGTTGAGGAGCTCGACTGCATACTCTGGGGGCTGCGGAGCACGCCCAACCATACTACCGGATACACACCTTTCTTCATGGTGTATGGCGCAGAGGCCGTATTGCCCTACGATATTATTCACGACACACCTCGAGTGCGTATGTACAAAGAGAGAGAAGCCGAGCTTGATCGGCAGGACAACCTAGATGCCCTGAGGGAGGAAGGCAATGTCGCAAAAGCCCATTCAGCATTTTACCAACAACAGGCTCCAAGATATCAAAGCAGAGAAGTACGGGACAAGACTTACAATGTTGGCGAACTCGTTCTGCGCCTGTCGGAGAAGAAAAAGGACAAACTCAAGCCCAAATGGGAGGGTCCCTTCATAATTGACGAAGTTCTCATCGGAGGAGCATACCGTCTTCGCGATGCATCAGACAATCACCTCGAGCCAAACCCCTGGAACGCGGCCAAACTCCAAAGATTCTATGCCTAGCGCCAAACCCCTTGTTCGTCTCCTCCTCCCCTGTAGATTCCATTATCTTTTCTCTCTTTTCCGATTACTTTCTTCTTTCTCGCTTTAACGCTTTGGTACGGCTATACCGCACACCATTGACACATACATCTCTAAATATGTACATCACTTGTACCTAGGGGCTTCTTGGATCGAGGTTCTTGTCATCCTTTGAGCATTAAGCTCCTCACATATGAGTTTTTCCATATGTACCTTTTCTCTGCCACTATATGCATCGATATGACTTAAGTTTTGGCCAAGCTGGGTTGCCTGGCTCCTGTGCTTATGCCCTATGTTCCTGTTGGTTCGGCTAGGGCATAAAGGGAGCACCTCTGCAATTGTTACTGCCGGGTCATCCGGATGTGTACCTCAGACTGGGTGAAGCTGAAAGCTAGCGTTATTAAGGGAATATTCGGTCGGTGAATTAAAGATGTTTTCTAAATTCACTCCATTGTGCACCCCCATAAGTTATACAAACTGTGGTGCTCACATCACAATTCAGACATGCACATTCAATGCATGCACACCGAGGGAAAGGAACCCTTAATGGAACTATTCTCTCTGGAAGATGTTTCTTATGATACCAATGTAATATAACATAACTAGCCGGATACAACTTGTCTGTTCAAGAAACTATGACCCCTACGCCTAGTTTTCCAGGCATACCCTGGCCTATTCAGCCGTGACGGTATTCGGAAACACTCTGCACCTTCGGGTCCGGAGGTTGAAGCGAAAAGGTCTACCATGACAAATGATATACAATTCAGCTAGAGTTCCACATTATGAGGAATGTACACAGTCACTTGGACTCGAACACTTCCTCCTCTACACCTTCCAATAGGCAATCTAACTTACAATCCTGTTGGGAATATTTTGCGGCCACCTCTACTTGGTCATATACTAAACTAACGTGAATTTCTTCCCCATTTGAGCCTAACGGTCCAACCTGAGCCATGTGATTTGGATCCAGCTTGGTATATCGCGTTTTCACCATGGCCCAGGCCTCTTGCGTGCCCTCTCGGCAGGCCGATATCTTCCATAGTCGGATACGCCACCATGCTCCCTTGAACATCTCTACAAGCTCCTCCATACTTCCTGGAGGGGAGGCGGAGGGCCATAAGGCCTTGGCAACGCTCTGCATGGTCAGTCGGGCATGTTCGTGCACTTGCGACAGTCTTTGCAGCAGAGCACTCGATGATCTAGACACCTCCTCTTCAGGACGGCCTATCAATATACCTGCAAACATGACTATATCAGTCCCATTTATCTCTGAACTACTTTAAAAATAGTTCGGACCCATACTGAATATGCCACCCCGCAGCTTCTTACTCTCCTTCACGGAATCGGCTAGCTGGGCTCGAACATCTTTCAATTCTTCACCCAATGTAGTGTTGGAATCATGTAGCTTGTTTTTCTCGTCTCTAACGTGGGTCAGCACACGCTCGCATGCGGCTTGTTGCCTTTTCGCCTCTTTTTCTCCCATTTGAGTGATCTTCAACTTCTCTTCAAGTTGATCAGACGAGCCTGTTATGCGATCAGCAGCAGAATTAGCACAGTTGGTATATAATTATTGTTCCTCGGTGGAGGGGAACACTACCAGAAGATGACTTCTTGACGTTTTCCAGTTCAGCAGTAGCAGCATTTAGTTGCGCCCGGCACTGCTCCAGCTCCTGGGCTAGCAAGCAATTCTTCTCTATAAGGACTTGGTGGTACAACGGTCCTTAAATCAGTTGTGACAACTGCTATCAGTCTCGGGGGCTACGGGCATATGGCTATCCTTTTTTGACAAAGAAAACTTTCCTGCACATCTGTCAGATATTGCTTCGTGGCTCTTCTAAGCCCATCTTGAGCAGCTCGGATGTATGTGTTGCGTGAGCTAAAGGTATTTAAAGCCCCCTCCGAGAACTTCGGGTCTCGCAAGATAGCCCTGCAGCACCGATGGTTCATGGTACTCTCTACCTCCGAGTTGGTGACAGACTTATTTTCCGAAACCTCGGCCAAAGGGCAGTCCGGCACTGTTCCTGCACCAACCCCAGTCTCCCCAATTGGATCTAAATCCCGGTTGTTGGGAACACCACCGACCGGGTCCCCAGACACAGTTCGACGAACCTTCTTCCTGTAACAAAACAAACACACGAATCATAGTCGGATGCGACTATTGAAAAGCATATTTAATCGTACCTCCTCGATGAAGGCCTGGCTGTGTCTTCCCCCGCCTTCCTCTTCGAAGGCTTGCCCGGCGCGGGAGCCGATCTCTTCGAAATCGCCGAACGTCTCCACTGTGAAGCACGATACAGTGCGGTGGGTGAGGCAGAATAAGAGCACTCTTTTAGAGAAGGTGTTTCTTAATTATTTACATGTGAAGCAGGAAGAAGGCCAGGGTAGTCGGTGGTGATGGCCACCTCTGTGCCGTCATAGCTTGTCTGGTAAAACATCCCCTCCGCAAGCACCACGAATATATCCGGATCCTCTTCAAACCCATGATCTAGCTCCTGGTTGTGGATCTCCGGCTGTGGGGCAGGACTATGATGTCCTTCGGTGAACTTGCACCGGTCCTGGGAGGATCAGACATAGAATACCTGTAACACCCCGGATATGATTTACCTAATATGTAATCCAACTCTTGCCGTTTCCGGCGCTAAGTTATTTTATTTCCTCGGGTTGGTGTTTTTTGTCTCCGTGTATTGTTGTCGTTGTCGTGCATCTCATATCATGTCATCATGTGCATTGCATTTGCATACTTGTTTATCTCATGCATCCGAGCATTTTCCCCATTATCCGTTTTGCATTCCGGCGCTCCTATCTCCTCCGGTGGTCATTTCTACCTTCTTTTCATGTGTGGGGGTTAAACATTTCCGGATTGGACCGAGACTTGCCAAGCGGCCTTGGTTTACTACCGGTAGACCGCCTGTCAAGTTTCGTACCATTTGGACTTCGTTTGATGCTCCAATGGTTAACCGAGGGACCGAAAAGGGCTCGTGTGTGTTGCAGCCCAACACCCCTCCATTTTGGCCCAAAACCGACAAAAACCCTCTCCATCATCTAGAGTGTTCAATCACAATCACGTGGCCGAAAACCGCACCTCATTTGGACACTCCTAGCTCCCTCTATGCCTATAAATACCACCCCCTCCGAAATTCACGTTTCCTTCTTCCCCAAAACCCTAAATCTCTCTCGCCGCCGCCGGACACCACTGCGCCGCCGCCTTGCACCAGTGGCATCCCGCCACGTGGCACACCGTGCAGTCCCCGCCGCCTCGGCCGGAAGAGCCCGGATCGGGCCCTCCCGGCCCATCTCCCCGCGCGCCGCCCAGATCCCACGCCGCCGCCGCCTGCTTCTTGCTCCGCCGCGCCGCCACCTTCGCCAGCCACGGCCACCGAGCGGCTCCACTGCCCCTGCCGCCCGGAGCACCCGAGGCCGCCGCACACCGCGCCGCCTTGCCGGAGCTGCTCACCGGCCGGCGCCGCCTCGCCTCCCGCCTCTCCTTCGACTCTGGCGACCCGGCTGGCCTCGTCTCCCTCTGCCCCGTGGCAAGTTCTCCGGCGACCACGAGTTTTCCGGCGAGCATTGGGAAGCGCGCGTGAACAGTGTTCTCAGATCTGGATTCAAAACCCTAGGGTTGACTTGATCTTTTCCCTAAGTCCCAGATTTATTTTGCAATATTCATCATGCTATATCTCCGCATCCGTAGATCCGTTTTGGGCGTGTAGCATATCAAAATGTTCACCTCAGAGAGTACATCAATTAATCTCATTGCATCATTTTCATTTGAGCTCATCTTGATGCCCGAAATGCTGTCGGAAGAGTGCTATTTGAGTTAAATGTTAGATCTGCTGCTCCAAATAGCTATTTGTCATTTTTTCCATGATTAATGTGTGCATGATATGCCCCTGAGTTGTACATGAGTTTTGTTATATGCTTTGCCATCTTTATAGAGGTGCTATCCATGTATTTTTGTGATATGTGTGGTGACTAGCACAAGCTTGCAAATTGGTGCATTCGTTAATGCTGATTTCAGGGACTTAGCAATTCCACTAAGTCATTGATCTGTTTTTATCAATATGCCATTTGTTCATGTTGTTTCCTAGTGATACGTGCCTCTTTGGAGGATGATCAGTAAGGATGTTTTGTTAATCTTGTAGTGCTCTATCCATCCATGTCTTTGGTTGCAATTATGGAGCACCCTAGCTTGAGTCAATCGAGCTGTACTTTTGCTATTTTGTGAATCTGGGCAGATTATCTACTTGTTAGCGATTTTGCCGAGGATGTTGTAATTGATCCGTGCGTGCTATGTTGTTGTTCTTGCCTTTTCTAGCTTTTATAATGTGTATTCTTGATGGGCGTATGCTTATATTGTCATGCCTTGCTCTGTAGTGAGTGCATCGAGCTCGTAAACATGCCTACATGCTATCATATTTGCATGCTCCAGTTTTTCTCTAAGTTTGTGATCTGATTATGTTTTTGCCATGTTCACATGCTTGGAATTGTATTTTCTGATCCCTTTTGGCTAAAGGTCACTATTGGACTTTTTTTAAACTCTTTGAGTAACTCCATGCCATGCCTTGCTTTGCCATGTTCAGTTCCTGTAGCATATAGTTTTCTTGCTTCAAAATGTGCTACCTGATCTGAAATTCCAGGCTTGTGTTAATTTCACCAAGTCTGAAACATGTTTACCAATTGCACTTTTTCCATGCTTGTTTGAACCTGTTAATGGATGAATTGGACGTAGCTCAATTTTCATCTTTTGTTAAGCATCATGAATGGATCCCTGCCATGTATTTTGTTGCCATGTTTGAGTGCTGTACTATGTTTGTCTTGTTGCATTTAGATGGCTACTTGGTGTTTATCGCAGACCGGTGACATATTTGTTTTGCTTGCCATTTCTAAACTGTGCATCCGATTCCGGTGTTCTTTATATTGATTTCTACCGAAATCACCTCACCTTTCCAGTGGAACACTTGGATTTCCAAGTCGAGGCCAGGTTCATTCATTCCTTCTCAAATCTTGCATATGCATCACATATCGCATCTCGCATAACATACCATGTTTGCATCATGTTGTTTGAGCTTTGCACATGGTTGATTATGTTCCTTGTGCATGTTTGTCTTTTTTGGGTAGAGCCGGGAGACAAGTTCGCTAACGAGGAGCCCGTTGAGTTTGCTTTCGAGGATCCAGTCAACTCTGACAACTTTGCAGGCAAGATGATCATACCCTCGAAATCACTTCTATCTTTGCTTTGCTAGATGCTCGCTCTTTCGCTATGCCTATTCTACGATGCCTACCACTTGCTAATCATGCCTCCCAAATTTCCATGTCAAACCTCCAACCCACCATGTCCTAGCAAACTATTGATTGGCTATGTTACCGCTTTGCTCAGCCCTCTTATAGCGTTGTTAGTTGCAGGTGAAGATTGGAGATCGTTCCTTGTTGGAACATTGTTTTCTTCTTGGGATATCATTATATTATATTGTTATCTTAATGCATCTATATACTTGGTAAAGGGTGGAAGGCTCGGCCTTTTGCCTAGTGTTTTGTTCCACTCTTGCCGCCCTAGTTTCCGTCATATCGGCGTTATGTTCCCGGATTTTGCGTTACTTACGCGGTTGGGTGATAATGGGAACCCCTTGACAGTTCGCCTTGAATAAAACTCCTCCAGCAATGCCCAACCTTGGTTTTACCATTTGCCACCTAGCCTTTTTCCCTTGGGTTTCGTGGACTCAAGGGTCATCTTTATTTTAAACCCCCGGGCCAGTGCTTCTCTAAGTGTTGGTCCAACCTAGAGCACTGTGCGGGGCCGTCCCTTAGCAACTTGGGTTACGTTGTCTCCCGTACGCTTAGCTTATCCGGTGTGCCCTGCAAACGAGATATGTGCAGCTCCTATCGGGATTTGTCGGCACATTCGGGCGGTATTGCTGGACTTATTTTACCATTGTCGAAGTTGTCTTGTAGAACCGGGATGCCGAGTTTGATCGGAATGTCTCGGGAGAAGGTATATCTTTCGTTGACCGTGAGAGCTTGTCATGGGCTAAGTTGGGACTCCCCTGCAGGGATTTGAACTTTCGAAAGCCGTGCCCGCGGTTATGGGCAGATGGGAATTTGTTAATGTCCGGTTGTAGATAAATTGAACCTTAACTTAATTAAAATGAATCAACCGTGTGTGTTACCGTGATGGTCTCTTCTCGGCGGAGTCCGGGAAGTGAACACAGTGTTGGAGTAATGTTTGCCGTAGTTGGTTCTCTAGTTCTTCGTTCGTGCTTTGCCTTCTATTCTCGCTCTCTTTTGCAAACAGGTTAGCCACCACATATGCTAGTCGCTTGCTGCAGCTCCACATATTACCTTGCCTTTCCTATAAGCTTAAATAGTCTTGATCGCGATGGTGCGAGATTGCTGAGTCCCTGTGGCTCACAGATTACTTCCAAAACCAGATGCAGTGCCTGACGACTCCGTTCCAGATGATGCACTTGAGCTCAAGTGGGAGTTCGACGAAGACTCACGACGTTACTATGTGTCTTTCCCTGATGATCAGTAGTGGTGCCCAGTTGGGGCGATCGGGACCATGTCGCTTGTTGGGTTGATCTTTTATTTTGGCACCGTAGTCGGGCCATGAGTGATTGGATGATGTAATGCTATTTATGTACTTTGTTTGACATGGCGAGTGTAAGCCAACTATGTACCTTCCCTTTTATTATCTATTTACATGGGATGTTGTGAAGATTGGCTTACTTGCGACATTGCTTTCAATGCGGTTATGCCTCTAAGTCGTGCTTCGACACGTAGGAGATATAGCCGCATCGAGGGCGTTTCAAGTTGGTAATCAGAGCCTCCCCGACCTGAGGAGCCCCCACTGCTTGATCGTTATTAGCAGCCGTTGTTGAGTCTAGAAAAATGTTTTGAGTCATTTAGGAATTATATACCAGAGAGTTTAGGAATTCTTTTTACTCCCCAGTCTCCTCATCGCTCTAGTAAGGCATCCTGACGTAGAGTTTTGACTATTCTTTTCTCAAATTTCACTAAAAAAAATTATAGGATCACGCGGGTATCTTGGAATCGTTCTGATCGATTTGTGACGAGAACATTGTTCTTGGTGCCTCTTGTCATTTAGGGGTTGTGGCAGTGTCCCGGGGAGTTGAGCTCCGAGGTGTTGTCGTCACAATTTTATCGTTGCAGTTCTGGAATACCTGAGTTTAGTTTGCCGACATCGAAAATCTCTTTTATGCAGTTGTTGGTGAGATAACCTCGACGCCACCCAGTACTGGGGCGGCAGTTCGGGAGTATTTCCATAACTTGTATAACAGATGCAAGGTTGAGCTAGATGGTTTCTAAAGTTTTTCTCGGTTATGTGTTGAAGGATGGATACAGCTGGATGTAGGATTTGCTAGATTTGGGTGAGATATTATGCTTCCCTTGTATCCCCAACACCTGATTGCATAACCGGAAAGGTTCGGGAGTTTCATAGGTGGGAATTCTTGTAGCTCTAGTTCTTCCACGGATATTTGGTTTGAGATTAGGATTTCTTACCGAGTATTCGTTCTTGTTCCGTACCTTGTTGAATTATTCCTCTACCTAAATTCTAAGTGGCTTCTCAATTTGTGGATATGTGACCATTTCAAGTGGAATGCATTCGTTCTTATGTTCGAATGTGAAGACTATATGTTGCAATTTCAACCCGCTTGATTCAGCTTCAATTTTATCTGTCAATGTGCTAACGGATGTCACCCTCTTCAGGATGGCTCCCGCTAAGGGAAACAATCAGAATCAGAATCAGGATCCGCCACCACCTCCCCCTCCTTTGGAGTCATGGCAAGCTGTGATGGCTGCTACCAATGCAAACACACAGTTGATCATGCAAATTCTTCAAGAGCGCAACCAAGTGAACCAAGGCAACCAAGGCAACAATCAGAATCACTTTGCTACACTCAACCAGTTCCTTGCTAACCAGCCAAAGACCTTCAGCAATTGTGTTGAGGCAACTGATGCTGAGGATTGGCTTGTGGACTTGTGCAAGCATTTCGAGTGCAGTAACGTCAGGCCTGAGGACTTTGTCAAGTTTGCTTCCTTCCAACTCAAAGACCAAGCTGCAGAATGGTTCCAGCAGTACAAAGATTCCAGAGGAGGCCGTGTGATTACCTGGGATGAATTCCGTCAAGACTTCAAAGCTCATAATATCCCTCAGAGCGTGGTTGAAAGCAAGCGTGAGGAATTCCGCAACCTGAAGCAAGGTTCTATGTCTGTCTATGACTACAACAAGTTGTTTCAGAAGCTCACCCGCTTTGCTAAGCAGGACGTCCCTGACGAGAAGAGCATGATATACCAGTTCAGGGGTGGTCTCAGAGAAGAAATCCAGCTAGCTCTTGTTCTCTTTGAGCCCTTGAGGTACGATGAGTTCTACAACATGGCATTGAAGCAAGAGGCTGCTCAACTGAAGTGTGATGCTTCCAAGAAGCGAGTCAGAGATGCTACTCCTTCTTCCTCTACTCAAGTGGCCAAGTAGCAGAAGTATTGGCTTCCTCCTCCTCCGTTCCATCAGCCGTATCAACAGAAGAGCAAAGGTGGAAGTGGATCTTCCCACCCACCCAACCCTGGCTTTCAGAACAAGACTTCGTCTCAAGCTCCAAGATCGAGTGCTCCGTATCACCGTCCGCTTTCAGAGGTCACGTGCAACAAGTGCCAACAGAAGGGTCACTATGCCAACAAATGCTTCAATCAGAGGCGTCTCCCTCCTCCTCCTCCTATGAGATCGGCAAGTACAACTGTAGTCAAGCATAACCCCAAGCACGCCAAGGTCAACTTGCTGAATGCAGCTCAGGCAGAGGACTCGTCAGATGTCATCATGGGTAACTTTCCAGTTAACTCTATTCCTGCAAAAGTTCTTTTTGACACTGGTGCATCGCATTGTTTCATGTCAAGATCATTTGTTTCCAAGCATAACTTCGTTTCGCAAATGTTGGGTAAACCTATGGGAGTGGTTTCTCCGGCTAAGTCTATGAGGCCTACTTCAATAGTACCGGATGTTTCTATCATGATGGGTGATTTCAAGTTTCTTTCTTCTCCAATGGTCCTTGGTAACTCGGATATTGATCTTATTCTCGGAATGGATTGGCTCTCTAAGCACAAGGCTCAGCTTGATTGTGCTGCCAGGCAGATTCAATTGACTCATTCGTCTGAGGATGTAATTGTCTTTGCCGCTAATGATGATACAATCCGTCTGTTTTCTCTAAATGAGAAGGGTGAACTGGATGCCATCTCTCAAATCCCAGTCGTTTGTGAATATCAAGACGTCTTTCTAGAAGAGCTTCCAGGAATGCCTCCGCACCGGCCAGTTGAATTCGTCTTCGATCTTGAGCCTGGCACGGAACCGGTTTGCAAGCGTCCTTACAAGCTCGGACCTGAAGAGTTGAAGGAGCTGAAGAAGCAACTCTATATTCAAGAGTGTATGGGTCTCATACGACCTAGTTCCTCTCTGTGGGGTTGTGGAGTACTTTTTGTGAAGAAGAAGGATGGAACGGACCGACTTTGTGTTGACTATCGCCCATTGAACAAGAAGACTATCAAGAACAAATACCCACTTCCTAACATCAACGAGCTGTTCGAACAACTCAAAGGTGCCCAAATATTCTCTAAGCTTGATCTCCGTATGGGCTATCACCAGATTTGAATCTGTGAGCAAGATATTACCTAGACGGCTTTCAGAACAAGCTATGGTTCATATGAATACACTGTCATGTCTTTTGGCCTCGTCAACGCTCCTCCGACTTTCTCTCGCATGATGAACTTCATCTTCAACGCCTACACAAATGACTTTGTTTTGGTCTATCTCGACGACATTCTGGTCTTTTTGAAGAACAAGGAAGATCATGCCAAGAATTTGCGTTTGGTGCTCGATAAGCTCAGGGAACATCAATTCTACGCCAAGTTCTCAAAGTGCGAGTTTTGGCTCGATGAGGTTCTTTATCTTGGGCATATCATCTCTGCCAAGGGCATTGTGGTGAATCCGGAGAAGGTGTCTGCAATTATGAATTGGGAACCACCTCAGAACGTGAAGCAACTCCGTAGCTTCCTCGGTCTCGCAAGCTACTGTCGAAGGTTCGTGGAGAACTTTTCTAAGATTGCGAAGCCTCTTTCAAACCTTCTCCAAAAACACGTCAAGTATGTTTGGTCTCCGGAATGTGACATCGCTTTCAACACTTTGAAAGAGAAATTGGTCATTGCTCTAGTTCTGACTCCTCTTGCTGAATCCAAACCGTTTGAGGTCTTCTGTGATGCCTCTCTTCAAGGTCTTGGTGCAGTGTTGATGCAAGAGAAGAAAGTTGTGGCTTATACCTCTCGCCAGTTGAAGCCCAACGAGAAGAACTACCTCACTCATGACCTCGAGTTGGCGGCAGTTGTGCATGCTCCTTTGACTTGGAGACATCTCTTATTGGGATGAAAAGTGGACATTTTCACTGACCACAAGAGTCTCAAGTACATCTTCACACAGCCTAATCTCAACCTCAGGCAGACTCGCTGGGTCGAAATGATTCAAGAGTATAATCCGAGTATCAAGTATACTCCAGGCAAGGCCAATGTGATTGCTGACGCATTGAGCAGGAAGGCTTATTGCAACAGTTTGATTCTCAAGCCGTATCAACTCGAGCTTTGTGAAGCTTTCCGCAAACTCAATCTGCAAGTTGTTCCTCAAGGTTTCCTCACCAACCTTCAAGTCTCTCCTACCTTGGAAGACCAGATTCGTCAGGCTCAACTTCTTGATGCTATGTTGAAGAAGGTGAAGATTGGGATTGCCAAGAGTCAACCCAAGTACAAGTGCTACCGCCTTGATGACAAGGATACTCTCTTCTTCGAGGATCATATTGTTGTGCCCAAAGGTGACCTTCGTAAAGTGATCATGAATGAGGCTCACAATTCTCTCCTCTCCATCCACCCTGGGAGCACGAATATGTATCAGGACCTCAAACAGGCTTATTGGTGGACTCGAATGAAGCGCGAGATTGCTCAGTTCGTGAATGAGTGTGATGTCTGCAGAGGAGTGAAGGCAGAACACCAAAGGCCAGGTGGTCTCCTCCAACCTCTTGCCATTCCAGAATGGAAGTTTTACCACATTGAGATGGACTTCATGACTGGGTTTCCAAAGTCCAAGCATGGCAATGATGCTATATTCGTTGTCATCGACAAACTCACTAAAGTGGCTCACTTTCTGCCTATGAAAGAGTCTATCACTGCAGCTCAATTGGCGGAGCTGTATACCTCTCGAATTGTCTCTCTGCACGGTATTCCACAGGTGATCTCTTCAGACCATGGCAGCATCTTTACCTCCAAGTTTTGGGATTCTTTTCAGAAGGCCATGGGCACCAACATCCGCTTCAGCACAGCTTTCCATCCTCAAACTAGAGGTCAAGTCGAGCGTGTCAATCAGATTCTTGAAGATATGCTCAGGGCTTGCGTTATCTCCTTCGGTATGAAGTGGGAAGATTGTCTTCCATACGCCGAATTCTCCTGCAACAACAGTTTTCAAGCAAGCTCGGGCAAGGCCCCATTCGAAATTCTGTATGGCAGGAAGTGCCGTACTCCTCTCAACTAGTCTGAAACCAGTGAACGTTAACTTCTGGGAAATGACTTAATCACAGAGGCAGAGGAAATGTGCAAAGTCATTCGAGATAACCTCAAAGTAGCGCAATCGCGCCAGAAGAGCTACTATGATAGTAAGCACCGTGATTTCGCCTTCGAGATCGGAGATCATGTTTACCTCCGCGTCTCTCCAATGAAAGGTACTCGTCGCTTCGGTATCAAAGGGAAGCTTGCCCCTAGATACATGGGACCTTTCAAGATCGTCAGCAAGAGAGGCGATCTTGCCTATCAACTCGAGCTTCCTTCAAACTTTGCAAATGTGCATGACGTGTTCCATGTCTCTCAGCTCCGCAAGTGCTTCAAGACTCCTGACCGCATCGTCAACTTCGAAGACATTGATCTCCAAGAAGATCTCTCTTATCGTGAACAACCCATTGCTATTCTTGAAGAGACTGAACGCAAGACTCGCAATAAGTCAATCAAATTCCTCAAAGTCAAGTGGTCACACCATTCCGACCATGAAGCCACATGGGAACGCGACGATCACCTCCGTTCTGAGTACCCGGCGTTCTTCCAGTCCGAGATCTCGGTACGAGATCCTTTCATAGTAGTGGAGTGTTGTAACACCCCGAATATGATTTACCTAATATGTAATCCAACTATTGCCGTTTCCGGTGCTAAGTTATTTTATTTCCGCGGGTTGGGGTTTTTTGTCTCCGTGTGTTGTTCTCGTTGTCATGCATCTCATATCATGTCATCATGTGCATTGCATTTGCATACTTGTTTATCTCATGCAACCGAGCATTTTCCCCGTTGTCCGTTTTGCATTCCGGTGCTCCTATTTCCTCCGGTGGTCATTTCTACCTTCTTTTCATGTGTGGGGGTTAAACATTTCCGGATTGGACCGAGACTTGCCAAGCGGCCTTGGTTTACTACCGGTAGACCGCCTGTCAAGTTTCGTGCCATTTGGACTTTGTTTGATGCTCCAACGGTTAATCGAGGGACCGAAAAGGCCTCATGTGTGTTGCAGCCCAACACCCCTCCATTTTGGCCCAAAACCTACCAAAACCCTCTCCATCATCTAGAGCATTCGATCACGATTGCGTGGCCGAAAACCGCACCGCATTTGGACACTCCTAGCTCCCTCTATGCCTAAAAATACCACCCCCCTCCGAAATTCATGTTTCCTTCTTCCCCGAAACCCTAAATCTCTCTCGCCGCCGCCGGACAACGTCCAGTCCGGCCGGACACCACTACGCCGCCGCCCCTCACCAGTGGCATCCCGCCACATGGCACCCCGCGCAGTCCCCGCCGCCGCGGCCCGGAGAGCCCGGATCGGGCCCTCCCAGCCCATCTCCCCGCGCGCCGCCCAGAACCCACTCCGCCGCCGCCTGCTTCTTGCTCTGCCGCGCCGCCACCTTCGCCGGCCACGGCCACCGACCGACTCCGCCGCCCCGCCGCCCGGAGCACCCGAGGCTGCCGCACGCCGCGCCGCCTCGCCGGAGCTGCTCACAGGCCAGCGCCGCCTCGCCTCCCGCCTCTCCTTCGACTCCGGCGACCCGGCCGGCCTCATCTCCCTCCGCCCTGCGGCAAGTTCTCCGGCGACCACGAGTTTTCCGGCGAGCATCAGGAAGCGTGCGTGAATAGTGTTCTCAGATCTGGATTCAAAACCCTAGGGTTAACTTCATCTTTTCCCTAAGTCCCAGATTTATTTTGCAATATTCATCATGTTATATCTCCGTATCCGTAGATCCGTTTTGGGCGCGTAGCATATCAAAATGTTCGCCTCAGAGAGTACATCATTTCATCTCATTGCATCATTTTCATTTGAGCTCATCTTGATGCCCGAAATGCTGTTGGAAGAGTGCTATTTGAGTTAAATGTCAGATCTGCTGCTCCAAATAGCTATTTGTCATTTTGGCCATGATTAATGTGTGCATGATATGCCCCTGAGCTCTACATGAGTTTTGTTATATGCTTTGCCATATTTACAGAGGTGCCATCTATGTATTTTTGTGATATGTGTGGTGACTAGCACAAGCTTGCAAAGTGGTGCATTCGTTAATGCTGATTTCAGGGACTTAGCAATTCCACTAAGTCCTTGATCTGTTTTTATCAATATGCCATTTGTTCATGTTGTTTGCTAGTGATCCGTGCCTCTTTTGAGGATGATCACTAAGGATGTTTTGTTAATCTTGTAGTGATCTATCCATCCATGTATTTTCTTGCAATTATGGAGCACCTAGCTTGAGTCAATCGAGCTCTACTTTTGCTATTTCGTGAATCTGGGCAGATTGTCTACTTCTTAGCGATTTTGCCGAGGATGTTGTAATTGATCCGTGCATGCTATGTTGTTGTTCTTGCCTTTTCTAGCTTTTATAATGTGTATTCTTGATGGGTGTATGCTTAGATTGTCATTCCTTGCTCTCTAGTGAGTGCATCGAGCTCGTAAACATGCCTACTTGCTATCATATTTGCATGCTCTAGTTTTTCTCTAAGTTTGTGATCTGATTATTTTTTTGCCATGTTCACATGCTTGCAATTGTATTTTCTGATCCCTTTTGGCTCAAGGTCACTAAGGGAATTTTGTTAAGTTCTTTGAGTAGCTCCATGCCATGCCTAGCTTTTCCATGTTCAGTTCATGTAGCATATAGTTTTCTTACTTCAAAATGTGCTACCTGATCTAAAATTCCAGGCTTGTGTTAATTTCACTAAGTCCGAAACCTGTTTACCAATTGCACTTTTGCCATGCTTGTTTGAACCTGTTAATGGATGAATTGGACGTAGCTCAGTGTTCTAATTTTGTTAAGCATCATGAATGGATCCCTGTCATGTATTTTGTTGCAATGTTTGAGTGCGGTACTATTTTGTCTTTTTGCATTTAGATGGCTACTTGCTGTTAATCGCAGACCGGTGCCATATTTGTTTTGCTTGCCATTTCTAAACCGTGCATCCGATTTCGGTGTTCTTTATATCGATTTCTACCGAAATCACCTCACCTTTCCAGTGGCACACTTGGATTTCCATGTTGAGGCCAGGTTCATTCATTCCTTGTCAAATCTTGCATATGCATCACATATCACATCCCGCATAGCATACCATGTTTGCATCATGTTGTTTGAGCTTTGCACGTGGTTGATTGTGTTCCTTGTGCTTGATTGTATTGTTTGGGTAGAGCCGGGAGACGAGTTCGCTAACGAGGAGCCCGTTGAGTTTGCTTTCGAGGATCCAGTCAACTCTGACAACTTTGCAGGCAAGATGATCATACCCATGAAATCACTTCTATCTTTGCTTTGATAGATGCTCGCTCTTTCGCTATGCCTATGCTACGATGCCTACCACTTGCTAATCATGCCTCCCAAATTTCCATGTCAAACCTCTAACCCACCATGTCCTAGCAAACCATTGATTGGCTATGTTACCGCTTTGCTCAGCCCCTCTTATAGCATTGTTAGTTGCAGGTGAAGATTGGAGATCGTTCCTTCTTGGAACATTATTTTCTTGTTGGGATATCATTATATTATATTGTTATCTTAATGCATCTATATACTTGGTAAAGGGTGGAAGGCTCGACCTTTTTCCTAGTGTTTTTTTTCACTCTTGCCGCCCTAGTTTCCGTCATATCGGTGTTATGTTCCCGGATTTTGCGTTCCTTACGCGGTTGGGTGATAATGGGAACCCCTTGATAGTTCGCCTTGAATAAAACTCCTCCAGCAATGCCCAACCTTGGTTTTACCATTTTCCACCTAGCCTTTTTCCCTTTGGTTTCGCGGACTCAAGGGTCATCTTTATTTTAAACCCCCGGGCAAGTGCTTCTCTAAGTGTTGGTCCAACCTAGAGCACCGTGCGGGGCCGTCCCTTGGCAACTTGGGTTACGTTGGCTCCCGTACGCTTAGCTTATCTGGTGTGCCCTGAGAACGAGATATGTGCAGCTCCTATCGGGATTTGTCGGCACATTCGGGCGATGTTGCTGGACTTGTTTTAACACTGTCGAAGTTGTCTTGTAGAACCGGGATGCCGAGTCTAATCGGAATGTCTCGGGAGAAGGTATATCTTTCGTTGACCGTGAGAGCTTGTCATTGGCTAAGTTGGGACTCCCCTGCAGGGATTTGAACTTTCGAAAGCCATGCCCACGGTTATGGGCAGATGGGAATTTGTTAATGTCCGATTGTAGATAACTTGAACCTTAACTTAATTAAAATGAATCAACCGTGTGTGTTACCGTGATGGTCTCTTCTTGGCGGAGTCCGGGAAGTGAACACAGTGTTGGAGTAATGTTTGCCGTAGTTGGTTCTCTAGTTCTTCGTTCGTGCTTTGCCTTCTCTTCTCGCTCTCTTTTGCGAATAGGTTAGCCACCACATATGCTAGTCGCTTGCTGCAGCTCCACATATTACCTTGCCTTTCCTATAAGCTTAAATAGTCTTGATCGTGAGGGTGCGAGATTGCTGAGTCCCTGTGGCTCACATATTACTTCCAAAACCAGATGCAGGGCCTGACGACTCCGTTCCAGATGATGCGCTTGAGCTCAAGTGGGAGTTCGACGAAGACTCACGCCGTTACTATGTGTCTTTCCCTGATGATCAGTAGTGGTGCCCAGTTGGGGCGATCGGGACCATGTCGCTTGTTGGGCTGATCTTTTATTTTGGCACCGTAGTCGGGCCATGAGTGATTGGATGATGTAATGCTATTTATGTACTTTGTTTGATGTGGCGAGTGTAAGCCAACTATGTACCTTCCCTTTTATTATCTATTTACATGGGATGTTGTGAAGATTGCCTTACTTGCGACATTGCTTTCAATGCGGTTATGCCTCTAAGTCGTGCTTCGACACGTAGGAGATATAGCCGCATCGAGGGCGTTTCAAGTTGGTAATCAGAGCCTCCCCGACCTGAGGAGCCCCCATTGCTTGATCGTTATTAGCAGCTCTTCCTCCCCTTTAAAAGCTCGGCCAATATTTTGGCCAGACCGGCGGGGTTATCCAGACCCTTCCGGCCATAGAGGGAGGTGTCATCCTCTCCATTGTAGTGCCACATGGGCAGCCCTCTGTATTGTAGCGGCTGAACCCCTCGCACTATGGAGGTCGCCATTACCCTGATTATTGTGAGTCCGGACTGAGCGAGTGTCTTTTATCTTGCTCATAAGCTGGCAAACTTCTGCGATGTCATCCTCTTCAAGACTTCGGGGACGCTAACTATGGCGTTTCTTCAGCGGAATGCTCACAAATTCAGGAAGACCCTTTTGAACTGGGTCAGGAAGCGCAACATCCTCAATATACAACCATTCGGAAGGCCATTCTTCGGGTGCCTTCCTTGGTGTGCCGGACAGATATGCAGTATCGGCGATATGCGATACTTCGGCTCCGCCCACTTCAAATATTGACCCCTCGTGATTACGCGGGACACGACAGAACAACTTCCTCCACAGCTCGAAATGAGCCTCGATACCTAGGAATAGTTCGCATAAAGCGACATAACCCGCAATGTGCAGAATGGAGGCAGGGGTGAAGTTGTGCAGCTGGAGGTCATAGTATTCCAGAAGCCCTCAAAGGAATGGATGAATGGGAAATCCAACGCCCCTTAGCAGGTAGGGGATGAAACATACTCGCTCTCCCCCGGATGGATTGGGGAAGTCCTCTGCCTGAATCTCACCGTTGAAGGAATCTAGCCCCGCTTGAACAGAAACTAGATCTGCGGGGGAAGAAATCCATGTGTTTGCAGCTTCGTCAATTGACTATGGGACACTAAACACACTCCCACTGGCCTTTCTCTGGGCTGGAATGGGTGGAGGAGTTGGGGGCACTAGCCATGCTGGAATGGTTTCTCCTAAGCAGTTTCCGGGGATTTCCTTTGCGTCGTGCCGAATGGATCTAGGATCCAATCTCTATAAAAGGTGCTCTTCCTTGCATGGACGGGGTGTTATCTGCAAAAATACCCTGACCTTCCACCTTCGCTTGACACATGGAAGGCGAAGTTATTTAACGCGCAGAAGTCGAGGGGAGCGACATTGAACCGATGGCCGAATACATCACTTGGATATCATTAAAGGAGGAACCCGCCTTGCAATGCCGAAGACAATTTGTGTGTCGGACACCTCGCTATTGAAGACTGGTTCGGGGGCTACTGAGGGAGTCCTAGACTAAGGGGTCCTCGGGCGTCCGGCCTGTTATCCATGGGCCAGACTGATGGACTGTGAAGACATGAAGGCCGAAGACTGTACCTGTGTCCGGATCGGACTCTCCTTGGCATGGAAGGCATGTTTGGCGACCGACTATGAATATTCCTTCTTATATAACCGACTCTATGTAACCCTAGATTCCCTCCCCAGTGTCCATATAAACCGGAGGGGTTAGTCCGGAAAGGATATATTCATTACCATAGTCATACAGGCCAAGCTTATAGGGTTTAGCCATTACGATCTCGTGGTAGATCAACTCTTGTAATACTCATATTCACCATGATCAATCAAGCAGGAAGTAGGGTATTATCTCCATAGAGAGGGCCCGAACCTAGGTAAACATCGTGTCCCCCATCTCCTGTTACCATCGATCCTAGACGCATAGTTCGGGACCCCCTACCCGAGATCCGCCGGTTTTGACACCGACAACGACCGCCGCCTTCCTGGCGTTGCTCCCCACCCTGGCGAGGGTGGTGAGCTGCGCGGCTGCATCGACATATTAGGGCTCAACCGAGCCGCATCTCAGGAGCGTTTCTGGCCTTTGTGCGTGGGTCGCTGCGAGGGCCCACCTCACAACTACGTTCGCATGCCGTTTGGCCTGCCGAGCGTGGCTGCTGCCTTCCAGCGCAACCTGCTGAGCGTCATGGCGGGTCAGGAGACCAGGAAGCACGCAGTCCTGTCGAAGATGGCGACGGTCCTCAAGGAACCGCCTAGACCCCAGAGCCTCCCGAGGATCAGGGCCATGGTGGCTCGTGAGGAGCAACCCCTTCGCCCCGTACCTTCAGCTTCCTCAACACCCCTTCATCAACAGAACCAGGTGACGCTTTCCAAGTTTATTTAGCTGGGAGCGCCCCCAGGTCTGCATCATTCCCAGGACACGTGGGTCCGTCCCTGTTGCATGTAACCCTTCTTTTTTATGTCTTTAGCTTACCTTGTTGGGGTGCCCCTCGGGCTGCATCATCCCCAACACGCTCGGGCCGGACCCAGTGGCACATATCGTTCATGCATTTACCCGAGCTAGTTTGCTTTCCATGCATAATCTATCTATGGTTATCACCTGCTTGATTGTCACCGACCATGGGGGCCGCGCGCCGATCGTCTTTCTTCAGGACCCTTCGCGTGAGAGGGTTAGGCATGACCTCTGTGCTTGGGCCCATCCCTGCAACGTCAAAAAATCGAACGGCTGAGCTCTGTCTGGCGGGCCGGCCCCGTTCATGTCACCTCCTGGGGCCGTTGGTGCTTGGCTTTCTCACGCGATAACCTCAGGAGATTCGTTCGGCGCAGGTTGTCTGACCACCTCGCAAGACCAACATAGCAAACAAGAATCAAGACCAGGCGCAACCCTCCTTGAGGTAGGGCCTCGTGAGTCCTGCGCTGGCTCACGAGTGCCCAGACACACCTCGTCCAGCCTTGTCGTGAAAGCCACGTGTCAGGGCGGGGCTGTACACGCCCCGGGGGCTCTCCATAGTAGGGAGTCCCCTCCCATGTACCAGTGGAAGCACCATGCTCCGCATTGGTAGTTGACACTGCCGAGGAGAGGCTATGCCCGTGCAAGTGCGGAAGCGCCATGGTCCGTCCTGGTGATAAACAACTAATGGCGGCCTCACGGCCGTATCAACCTCAGGGAGCCTCCGGGCTCGGTGTCCGGCCTTGTCGCAACGCCTCCCCTAGGGAGAGCCGCACGAGGGGGCTATGTCGGCATCCTGGGAACGGGGGTCCCCATACTTGCCTGCCTGCGGCCCGCTGCGTGGCTAAGCCAGCAGGTCATATGACCCATCTTCATCAACAAGGCATCCAAGACCCTCGCGAGGGGCCAAGCCTCGTGAGGCGGACGACACAAGACCTCCTCTGCAGTGGCCTAGTCAGGAAGACTCACGAGGAACGGAGATATCAAGGCGAGGCGAACCTCACGAGGCTCTTATGACGTGAGCCATGACAATCGACACCAGGCGGGCGCCAGCGCGCGCAGCGTCCTTGTTTCCTCTTTGGTGCTAAGGAAACCAGTGCAGGCAAGGAGTACCGAGGCATCAGGGAAAGGTTGCCATTTTGGTACAACAAGACCAAGACCAGAAGGTCGGCAAGATAGAGGTCATCGTGGAGCCCAAGACGGCGTCACCACCAGAGCCTTTCGCAGGCGCAGACCACCTTTTGTCAGGATGGCTTGTACTAGTTGTCCCCCTTCAAATTTGCCCGCCGTTGTTGGCTCCCTTACCGCCCAATATTTGGGAAGAGAACCAAGGACTATATAAGTAGAGTTAGCCATCACCATAGAGGGGACGACGAAAAGAGAGAGATAGAGAGGGGGAGGAACCGTTTTTGGATCATCCCCAGCCACACAAGTTAGCCAAGCAGAAGAACACCTTAACCTCAGGAGGCTGTTCTTCCCCTTGTATTGTTCATCATTAGCCCCAAGAGGCAATCCACCACCACCACACTTGAGTAGGGTATTACACCACAACGGTGGCTCGAACTAGTATAAATCTTGTGTCTTTCGGTGTTGCGAGTTCGCCGAGTTCGTCTGCGATATCTTTGTGAGCTAGGGCGTAGATCAGTGGGAGGAAAAGACTTAGCGCGCACCACAGTGTTCGAACCTTAAGGGTTTGCCGGAACCCCACATCCGACATTTGGTGCGCCAGGTAGGGGTGCGTCGTAGCTTTCCCTCCAGTTCGTCGCCCCGTCGTTCCATCATCTCCATGGCGGACGCTCGCCGTGCTCGATCTGAGCGTCAGGCTGCCCTCAGCGCCCGTGTTGCTCAGACGGCTCCCATTGGCGGGCCACCACGTCATTCTCTGTCTCCCGCCGTCAACGCTGCCACCGGCCCGGTGGGGAACGAGCAGCAAGCGTCTTCGCACCATCCTTCGGTGCGGCAGTATGGCTGCACCGCCACTCCATCGCTGACCCCGGCCGGTTCTTCGTCTCATGCACACCACGCTCCCATGGAGGCGCGGGCCACACTCCTCGCCGCAAACGAGCTCCTGTGCTACCGCCCAGTCGACGACCTCTACGAGGAGTGGCTTGACTGCGTCGCCGAGCTCGTCCGCGCCGCAGGGGGCTGAACGGCGTCGTCCCTCTCTCGGCCTCACCCTCAGCCAGCCACGGGCAATGAGGCACGAGGCGCGCCTCCACCACCCCAGCCCAAAGATGGCGCCTTGGCACCAAGGCGTGTGGCCCCGCGGTGCGATCCACCATGCCCGGTGCCCGCGCGCGAAGAGAGAAGCTGCCAAGAAATCCCACGGCCGCGAGAAGCTGCACCCGCACTTCCCGCGCCGCCTCTTCAAGACTGTGTGCAGCTTGCGGCGGCGCCGCAAGGACCTAGACCAGACCAAGCTTCACCTCCAAGGTGGGCCCCAGTAACCACGGCGGCTGCCGCGCCTTCACCCCCGAGCTATGCAGCGTCGCCTGGCCAGGCATGTTCAAGCCGGATCCGCCTCCTCGCTACAACTGCACCGCCGACCCCGCGGAGTTCCTGCAGCTCTACGAGAAGGTCATGGCGAACTAGTTTCCCATGGCTCTCAAGGATGGGGCCTGCTCCTGGCTCCTGAACCTGCAGCACGGCTCAATCTCCTCCTGGGACGAGATGCGTGACCGCTTTGTCGCCAACATCCAGGGCAGTCGCGACCGCCCGCCAGCCGCGGGCGACTTGCGCCGCATCAAGCAACAACCAAGGGAGACCCTCCAGAAGTACATCCAGCGCTTCAACAACACCCGCCTCAAGATCCCCAAGGTCACGGATGAGGCCATAATCTCCGCGTTCTCCGACGGTGTCCATGACGTCAAGATGAAGGAAGAGCTCGCTATCCACGAGGAGCTCTGCATGTCTCGGGAGCTGTTCAACCGGGCATCCAAGTGCACAAGAGCTGAGGAGGGGCGCCTTTCTCTCCTTGAGCTGCCAGTCGCAGGCGTAGAGGAGAAGAAGGCCAAGGCCAAGGACGTGAAGCACAAGGAAGCGGTAGTGCTAGGTGCAGAGCCCGACACCAAACAGGGCAGAGATCAGCCTGAGTCACCCAAGAACAGCCGACCGTTCTGTGCCTTCCACAACCTGAACACCCACAACACCAGCGACTGCCAAGAGCTCCAAGCCCTACGCGAGGGACTCTACGGTCGATGCCGTGAGCGTAACGACCGGGGTTACGGCCACGGAGGAGGACGAGGAGGCCGACGCTGGGACGACCGTGGCCCGCGCCAGGAATGGCGTGACAGGCCTCGTGAGGACCACTGGCAGGACCATCCTTGCGAGGGCCCCTGGTGGGATCAGCCTCGTGAGGATCACCCCCAAGGCAACGCCGGTCTTCCTCCACTACCGCCACCAAGAAGGAGCGACGAGGGAGTCCTAGATTAGGGGGTGTTCGGGTAGCCGGACTACACCTTCAGCCGGACTCCAGGACTATGAAGATACAAGATTGAAGACTTCATCCCGTGTCTGGATGGGACTTTCCTTGGCGTGGATGGCAAGCTTGGCGATGCGGATATTCAAGATATCCTACCATTCTAACCGACTTTGTGTAACCCTAACCCTCTCCGGTGTCTATATAAACCGGAGGGTTTTAGTCCGTAGGACAACTTCATCATACAACAATCATACCATAGGCTAGCTTTTAGGGTTTAGCCTCCTTGATCTCGTGGTAGATCTACACTTGTACTACCCATATCATAAATATTAATCAAGCAGGACGTAGGGTTTTACCTCCATCAAGAGGGCCCGAACCTGGGTACAACATCGTGTTCCTTGCCTCCTGTTACCATCCGGCCTAGACGCACAGTTCGGGACCCCCTACCCGAGATCCGCCGGTTTTGACACCGACATTGGTGCTTTCATTGAGAGTTCCTCTGTGTCGTCGCTTTTAGGCCCGATGGCTCCTTCGATCATCAGCAACGATGTAGTCCAGGGTGAGACTTTTCTCCCCGGACAGATCTTCATCTTCGGCAGATTTGCACTCCGGGCCCATTCGCTTGGCCACCTTGAGCAGATCGAAAGCTACGCCCTTGGCCATCAGGTCAGGTTTGGAAGCCTAAACTACATGGCTGACATCCGCGGGGACTTGATCTTCGACGGATTCGAGCCACAGCCAAGCGCGCCGCACTGTCTCGATGAGCATGATATAGCTCTGCCACCGAACGACGCCTTGGAGGCCGCACACGCATCGGTTCCGACCATTGATTCGGAGCCTACTGCGCCGATCAAGGATCAGCGGCTGGACGTTGCCTTAGGGGCTGCGATCTCAGAGGCGATCGAGCCGAACTCCAGCCCCGCACTCCGCATGGCCTGTGACTCCGAGGAGCCGGATTCCTCTCCGAACTCCGAGCCCCCCGCGCCCCTGCCGATCGAATCCGATTGGGCGCCGATAATGGAGTTCACCGCCGTGGACATCTTTCAGCACTCGCCCTTCGGCGACATCCGGAATTCTCTAAAATCTCTCTCTTTATCAGGAGAGCCCTGGCCGGACCATGGTCAGCAAGGTTGGGATACGGACGATGAAGAAATTCAAAACCCACCCACCACCCACTTCGTAGCCACTATCGACGACTTAACCGACATGCTTGACTTCGACTCCGAAGACATCAACGGCATGGACGACGATGCAGGAGACGAACAAGAACCAGAACCTGTAGGGCGCTGGAAGGCCACCTCGTCATATGACATATATATGGTGGACACTCCAAAGGATGGAGATGGCAATGGAATAGCGGGGGATGATACCTCTAAGAAACAGCCCAAGCACCGGCGTCAGCGGCGCCGCTCTAAATCCCGCCAAAGCAAAAACAATGATTCCGGCATTGGAGATAATACTACTCCGGATAGCGCCGAAGAACACCCCCTCCAGCAAGATTCAGCACAAGAGGACAGAGAAGCCAGCCCTCACGAGAGGGCGGCGGACCAAGAGGTTGAGGATGATAATTATACGCCTCCCTACGAAGATGAGGCAAGCCTCGACGACGACGAGTTCGTCGTGCCAGAGGATCTCGCCGAACAAGAGCGTTTTAAACGCAGGCTTATGGCCACGGCAAGCAGCCTCAAGAAAAAGCAGCAACAACTTAGAGCTGATCAGGATTTGCTAGCTGACAGATGGACTGAAGTCCTTGCGGCTGAAGAGTACGAACTCGAACGCCCCTCCAAGAGTTACCCAGAGCGCAGGCTGCTACCCCGACTAGAGGAGGAAGCACCTACATCACCAGCGCATGACATGGCCGACCGGCCACCTCGTGGCCGCGACAGAGAGGCCTCTTGGCCCTCCACTCAAGCCATGCCCCGACGCCGAGCCAAGCATACTAAGGCAAGGGAAAATGCACCCGACCTGCGCGACATACTGGAGGACAAGGTAAGGCAAACAAGATCGATCTACGGATCGCGCAGGCACCCCACGGCACGTGACGGTGATCGTCACTCCGGATGCAATAAATCCGGCCAGGCCGAACTCAACAGACAAAACTCCTTCGAGCTGCGTCGTGATATAGGCCAATACAGAGGCGCCGCACACCCACTATGCTTCACAGATGAAGTAATGATCATAAAATCCCTGAGGGCTTCAAACCCGTAAACATCGAATCGTACGATGGCACAACAGATCCTGCGGTATGGATCGAGGATTATCTCCTTCATATCCACATGGCCCACGGTGATGATCTACACGCCATCAAATACCTCCCACTCAAACTTAAGGGACCGGCCCAGCATTGGCTTAACAGCTTGCCAGCAGACTCAATCGGTTCTTGGGAGGACCTGGAAGCCGCATTCCTTGACAACTTCCAGGGCACTTATGTGCGACCACCAGGACACCGATGACCTAAGCCACATAATTCAGCAGCCAGAGGAATCGGCCAGGCAATTCTGGACACGGTTCCTAACAAAGAAAAACCAGATAGTCGACTGTCCAGACGCAGAGGCCTTAGCGGCCTTCAAGCATAATATCCGTGATGAGTGGCTTGCCCGGCACCTGGGACAGGAAAAGCCGAAATCTATGGCAGCCCTCACGACACTCATGACCCGCTTTTGCGTGGGAGAAGACAGCTGGCTAGCTCGCAGCAACAATTTAACCAAGAACCGAATACCAAGGACAAAAGCGATAGGTCGCGTCGGAACAAACAAAAGCGCCGCGTTAACAGCGACAGCAACGAGGATACGGCAGTTAATGCCGGATTCCGAGGCTACAAATCTGGTCAACGGAAAAAGGCATTCAAAAGAAATACTCAGGGCCCGTCCAGTTTGTACCGAATACTCGACCGCTTGTGCCAGATACATGGCACCCCCGAAGAGCCAGCCAGTCACACGGGATTGTTGTGCATTCAAGCAGGCAGGCAAGTTAAGAGCCGAAAACAAAGACAAGGGGTTGTATAACGACAACGAGGAGGAGCCCAGGCTGCCGAACAACGGTGGACAGAAGGGATTTCCCCCGCAAGTGCGAAGGGTCAACATGATATACGCAACCCACATCCCCAAGAGGGAGCGGAAGCGTGCGTTACAGGACGTATATGCGATGGAGCCAGTCGCCCCAAAGTTCAACCCATGGTCCTCCTGCCCGATCACCTTTGATCGAAGGGACCACCCCACTAGCATCCATCACGGCGGCTTCGCCGCATTGGTTCTAGACCCAATCATTGATGGATTTCATCTCACAAGAGTCCTCATGGACGGCGGCAGCAGCCTGAACCTGCTTTACTAGGATACAGTGCGAAAAATGGGCATAGATCCCTCGAGGATCAAGCCCACCAAAACGACCTTTAAAGGCATCATACCAGGTGTAGAAGCCAACTGTACACGCTTAGTCACACTGGAAGTGGTCTTCGGATCTCCGGATAACTTCCGAAACGAGAAGTTAATCTTCGACATAGTCCCGTTTCATAGTGGCTATCACGCACTGCTCGGGCGAACCGCATTCGCAAAATTCAACGCGGTACCGCACTATGCATACCTCAAGCTCAAGATGCCAGGCCCTAGAGGAGTAATCACGGTCAATGGGAACACTGAACGCTCCCTCCGAACGGAGGAGCACACGGGAGCGCTCACAGCAGAAGTACAAAGCAGCCTCTCCAGGCAGTTCTCCAGATCGGCCTTCAAAAAGCCGGACACTGTCAAGCGCGGCCGGAATACCCTACAACAAGACCGCCTGGCACGTTCTGAGCTAGCGTAGCAATGCGGCCCCAACCCTAGCCCTCGCGATATAGCAAAACCAGTGCTTCGCGTACATAACTATGCTCTGGAAATACCATGGGCACAGGGGAAGGGGCACTATCACGGCACGCCCGAAATACGGCTTAAACCGCACCAGGGGCTACCGGATTCCTTTTTTTTCTCTCTTTTTTTCTCTTACTCTCAGGACTCCATACTTTGGATGACCCGTTCAGCAATTCAACTGCCGCACAAACGTTGCAAGATCCAGGAAAGCAGACAAGCCATGCCGCATTATGGAACTCCCAGGTGGTCTCTAATGCAAGCAGTATACCTGTTTTTTTAATACAATTCCGCGGCCTGCCCCTGGCCAGGACATGTTAAATAATCCAATTTCTTTGGCTTATCGCACTATTTGTATCGTTTCGCTTTCATAGCAGCCTTTCTATAAACAATGCATAGCTTTTTGTCTATTTTTTCATTATCCTCTTTTTATATATATGTTTATCAATAACATGTTGCATCCGTACACTATGGTACGGCAAAAATACGCCAGGGGCTTCAGTACCCATCAATATGGCGTGAGAAGTCCGTACACTTTCACAAGTGCGGCACCCCGAACTTATAGCACTATATGCATCGGCTTCGAATCATGATTTGGGTCAATAGTTGGGTTTGCCCGGCTCCTATGTTTTGGTGCCTTACGTTCCGCTATATCGGCTAAGGTAGCACTAGGAGAACTACTGCGATTGTGCCCCAGTTGATCTGGGCTGAGCACCTCAGTAGAGAAAGCTAAAACTGACTGTCATGATGAGGCGAGAGACCGGCCGCTGTTCGAGAGGTTTTTCGATTCCTTAAAGACTTATGCCGCTTCGAGCGAGGAACCGGCTTTGTCTGGCCAAGGCGTGGATAGCGCCCCGAACTCGGTCTTCCGAATACTAGGGGCTTCACCGAAATTTAAAATTATAGAGTTGTATGGCTAAGTGAGAGTGTTCAAGCATTATAGTCCGATTGCCTTGTTCGTTGTGCTGAGCGCCTCCCTCGACGGACCCAATCATGGGAAAAAGAGCGCTCAGGTTTATCCCGAACACCCCAGCACTAGTGGCATGGGGGCAGAAGCCGACGACTGGCCATCTCTCAATTTTTTGATAAACGGCCGCACAGAAAGTAATATTTTCAATTCAAGCATTGCTTAGCGCATATGAACAAGTTTTCAGCGCACAGGATAACACGAGCGAGTTCATTCAAAAATTACATCCTTGGTGCATACATCCGCCATAAGGTGGGCACCGGCCAGAACATCCTTGTAATAGTTCTCGGGCTTGCGATGCTCCTTCCCCAGCGGTGGCCCGTCCCTCACAAGCTTCTCACCGTCCAGCTTACCCCAGTGCACCTTTGCACGGGCAAGGGCCCTACAGGAACCTTCGATGCAGATGGAGCGCTTGATGACCTCAAGCCTTGGACAAGCCTCCACCAGCCGCCGCACTAGTCCGAAGTAGCTCCCAGGCAGGGCCTCTCTAGGCCACAGCCGAACTATGAAGCCCTTCAGGGCCTGTTCGGCCGCCTTGTGGAGCTCGACCAGCTGCTTCGGCTGGTCGCTCAAGGGCACAGGGTGTCCGGCCTCAGCGTACTGAGACCAGAACACCTTCTCCGTCGAGCTGCCTTCCTCGGCTTGGTAGAATGCGGCGGCATCGGATACGCTGCGGGGAAGATCTGCGAATGCCCCTGGAGAGCTCCGGATTCGGGTAAGTAACAAGTACTTTACTTTTATATGGCTGCTTTGCATAGAGAATGCCTTACCCGCCGCTATCTTTTTCACCGCATCCAATTCCTGGAGGGCCTTCTGGGCTTCGGCCTTGGCAGATTTGGCAGTTTTAAGGGCCGCAGCAAGCTCGGACGCTCGCATCTTCGAGTCGAGCTCCAAACTCTCATGTTTTTTCATGAGAGCCTGAAACTCTTGCTGCACCTCGCCGACCTGCGCCTCAAATTTCTCCTGCTCGGTGCACTCCGTGGCCGCTCTCTTCTTGGCCTCGGATAGCGCCTGCTTGAGGGTCGCCACCTCAGTTGTGCCCCTACAATAAGCAGTATACTCCTGTCATTTTTTGCAATTGCGTCTTCTTATAGGCATTTTTTCTATAAGGTATCCCTTACCTTCTTTCTCCTTGAGCTGTCGTTTGGCAAGGCCGAGCTCTTGCTCAGTCCGATCGAGGCCCTGCTTCAGGGCACCCACCTCCGCAGTCAGTGCGGCGGTGGCCAGCAGCGAAGCCTGCATACGTATATTGACTCCTTTTTAGTTAGACTCCTGCGATATTTAATAGATCCTCTATTCGGCTTTTCTTTCTGAATGCCAAACAAAGCATCAGGGGCTACTGTCTATGCGGTAATATTTTTACATATTTCTACTTACCTCGAAGCCTGTTAGAAGGCTAGTACAAGCTTCAGTAAGTTCGCTTTTGGCGGACGAACCTTTTGGTGCTCCTCATCGATGGAGGCGCCCTTAAGCACCTACAGCAGATTGTCCGGCGCCTCCGGTTGGACAGAGGACGCCGGCTCAATAGGCTTGCTCTTCTTGGCAGGAGTTCGCCTGCTGCGGTCCAGAACCGTTGATGATTCTGGCGCGGTGTCTGGCTTAAACCTGGACTTGGAGCCCTGGGGGGTCTTGTCCCCTTTACTCCTGGAGTCCGGGAGGTCGCCTCGCGGCTCCTCCTGGACCACCTCCTCTTGCCCCGGAGCTTGTCGCGATGCCACTTTGGTGTCATCCGCAGCACAGGGGGAGGCAGCGGGCGGCACTGAATTCACGTCCGATGAATTCAGGGAGCCGCTCGACGACTCGTCGAGGCGGGCTGCATGATTATATTCAACATTAGGGAAAGCTGCGCAACAAAAGGAATATCATGAGTTACTCTTGTATCCGAACAATTACGATTTCACCGGACGCTTGGCCCTGTCCGGCCACTCCTCTTCGTCCTCGTCGGTGTCGGGGGCGTAGTTCGGCGGAGGGGTTTTCCTCTTCTTGGACCCTTCGGCCTCCCCTACTAGGGCGGCCTTCCTCTTCTTTCCTCCCCCCGCTGGAGGGGGAGAGGTCTCTTCTTCCTCCTCCTCGTCTTCACGGGAGGAGTGCGTCTCGGACTCATCGGACGACGAGTCCGACACCACCATATGCCGAGAACTCTTTCGAGTCCCCGTGGCCTTCTTCTTCTTGGTCTTCTTCTCCGGCACCACATAAGGTGCCGGAACCAGCAGCTTCACTAGGAGAGCAGGGGCTGGGTCTTCGGGCAAGGGAGCCGGACAATTAATCAGTCCGGACTTCGCCTGCCAATCCTGTCAAAGGTGAGGGAGTTTAGATCCCGCATAGAGTCAAACTATGAAGAAAACTTAACATCCTATAAAAGATGAAAATATTTTACCTCGCCAGCAGGACGTTGCGAGCTGAATCCGCGGTCTTCGGAGGTCGATGTGGGAGCCTCAGCGCCTTTGGTTAGCCCCTTCCAGACATCTTCGTAAATCGTGTCGAAGAGCCTGCTCAGAGTTCGGTGCTGCGCCGGGTTGAACTCCCACAAATTGAAGTCCCGTTCTTGACACGGAAGGATCCGGCAGACGAGCATGACCTAGACTATGTTGACAAGCTTGAGCTGCTTGTTCACCAGGGACTGGATGCATTTTTGCAGTCTGGTCACCTCTTCTTCGTCGCCCCACGACAAGCCCGTCTCCTTCTAGGACGTGAGCCACGTAGGGGGTCCGGATCAGAATTCAGGGGCTGCGATCCACTTCGGATCGCATGGCTCGGTGATGTAAAACCACCCTGACTGCCACCCCTTCAAGGTCTCCACAAAGGAGCCCTCGAGCCATAGGACGTTGGCTATTTTGCCCGCCATGGCACCTCCGCACTCCACCTGGTTGCCGCGCACCACCTTTGGCTTGACGGTGAAAGTCTTGAGCCAGAGGCCGAAATGGGGGCAGATGCAGAGGAAAGCCTCGCACACGACGATAAACACCGAGATGTTGAGGATGAAGTTCGGGGCCAGATCGTGGAAATCTAGGCCATAGTAGAACATGAGCCCGTGGACAAATGGGTGGAGAGGAAAACCCTGTCCGCGGAGGAAGTGGGGAAGAAATACTACCCTCTCATGGGGCCTTGGGGTGGGGAGAAGTTGCCCCTCCTCAGGAAGCCCGTGCGCGATGTCTTTGGACAGGTATCCAGCCTTCCTTAGCCTTTTGACATGGCCCTCCGTGACGGAGGAGACCATCCACTTGCCTCCCGCTCTGGACATTGTTGGAGAAGGTTGAGGTAGGAAGTGCGGGCTTGGGCGCTAGAGCTCGGGTGGGCAGAAGATGGATAGGCAAAGGAGGAAGAAGGCGTAGGTAAAAAGGTGGATCCTTATCCCCTTATATGAGCGGATGCGACTATGCGTCCCCACCAGCCTAGTAAAACTCGCTTGCCTCCCAAGCACCGTGATAAATGGCACGGTTAGGTTACCCACGTCCGTATTGATGGGAATCCCGTAAATGGGGGACACGATCTCTGTTTTGACAAGACATGCCAAGGAAACAGCCTCGCAAAACACGCTGAGGTGGAAAAGTGAAAACGATTCGAATAAAGGCTTGGCCGTAGTGTGATGTCGCGCTGCGGAATACGTCAGCAGATTAGATTTGTGTTAATATTATTCTCTCTGTGGTAATACCTGGAAACTTATTTTGCAGAGCCAGACACTACTCTTGGTGTTTACAAACTTTTATGAAGAATTTGGAGGAGGAACCCGCCTTGCAATGCCGAAGACAATCTACGCGCCGGACTCATCGTCATTGAAGCCTGGTTCAGGGGCTACTGAGGGAGTCCTGGATTAGGGGGTGTTCGGGTAGCCGGACTACACCTTCAGCCGGACTCCAGGACTATGAAGATACAAGATTGAAGACTTCGTCCCGTGTCCGGATGGGACTTTCCTTGGCGTGGAAGGCAAGCTTGGTGATGCGGATATTCAAGATCTCCTACCATTGTAACCGACTTTGTGTAACCCAAACCCTCTCCAGTGTCTATATAAACCTGAGGGTTTTAGTCCGTAGGACAACTTCATCATACAACAATCATACCATAGGCTAGCTTTTAGTGTTTAGCCTCCTTGATCTCGTGGTAGATCTACTCTTGTACTACCCATATCATCAATATTAATCAAGCAGGACGTAGGGTTTTACCTCCATCAAGAGGGCCCGAACCTGGGTAAAACATCGTGTTCCTTGCCTCCTGTTACCATCCGGCCTAGACGCACAGTTTGGGACCCCCTACCCGAGATCCGCCAGTTTTGGCACCGACAACCATCATCAGGACAAGGGGGCTGGGGGCTTCCAGGAGCCGCGTGCAATCGCCTGCATCTTGGGCAGCGCCCAGGCCCTAGCCTCTCGCGCATCTTCAAACGGTTCGCTCGTGAGGTGAACGTGGTGCCCCCCAAGCTTGAGGCCGCGCGCCCGCTCAAGTGGTCCCAGTGCGCCATCACTTTCGACTCGCCAGATCAGCTCAAGTGCGCGGCCACCGCCGGCGTCCTCCTGATGTTGTGTTCCCCGGTCATCAGCAATGTGCTGGTCACCAAAACCCTCATCGACGGCAGTGCAGGGCTCAACGTCCTGTCCGTCGACACCTTCTACAACCTCCAAGTGCCATATGAGTAGCTCCAGCCTACCAAACCTTTCTCAGGAGTAACCGACGGCTCCACCACATGGATAGGGCAGGTCCGCCTGCCTGTTACCTTGGGCACACGCGACAACTACCGCACCGAGCTCATCGACTTCGGCGTCGCACACATCCACCTGCCGTATAACGCCATCCCCGGGTATCTGGCTCTGGCAAAGTTCATGGCGGTCACCCACCACGGCTACAACGTCCTCAAGATGCCTGGAAGTGGCGGGGTCATCACGGTCCCGTGTGAAGGAAGGGACGCGGTGTTCTCCCTCGAGCGCTCCTTCCAAGCTGCAACAATCGACGACCCCGACAGCATAAGTGAGGGCCCTCCGGAGGCTATCCCCAAGAAGAAGCAGCTGCGCCGCGCAGAACCTCAGGAGGATGGCGTCGCGGCAAGAGCCTTGTCGGGTTTAGCATCCTTCCTAGGGGCGCCTCCCTCCATCGCATAGGAAGGCGCGCCCGGCGCCCTCCTCTGGCAGGGCTCGGGGGCTCTCTTCTGGAGGGCCTCAGGCCTTGCCAACCTCACGAGGGAGGCACCTGGGCACCACTTGGAGGTGTGCTACGGGGCACGTTTTCCTCAGGAGAACATACGGAAAGGGGTGCCACCACTAAGGAGTTCATCGCCAAGACCACACTGGAACTGCAAGACGCAAGAGCCATGCGCTGCGACAGCCGCTCATAGGGCGTGGCTCACCACCCAGGCGAGGGTGCTAAGCTGCGTGTCTGCATTGACGTCCCAGGGCTCAACAGGGCCACATCTCAGGAGCGCTTATGGCCTTCGCGTGTGGGGCGTTGTGCGGGCCCGCCACACAGCTACGTTCGCATGCCCCTCGGCTTGCCGAGCGTGGCGACGACCTATCAGCGCACCATGCGGCGTGACCTGGAGGCTCAAGAGGCCAGGTACCGCGTCGTCCTGGAGGGAATGGAGATGGTCTACAGGGAGCCTCCTGAGCCCCTAGAGCCTCCCGAGGCTCAGGGCTCCGGTGGCTCATGAGGAGTCCTTTCTTCGATGCATGCCTTCACACTACTACGGAAAAGCCTATACACAGAATTTTACCAGTAGCGCTGTACAAAATCAAGCATTGCTGCTACTTAGTAGCAGCGCGTGTAAATAAACCGCGCTACTGCTATGACTTTAGCAGTAGCGCGTACTAGCGAAAAGCACTGCTGCTATGTTTGAACTGGGCGCACATGGCTAGCCCAACCTAGCAGTAGCGTGTATAATGGCCCAGCGCTACTGCTAATCGTTATAGCTGCTGCGTGTATTCCAAAATGCGATGTAGCTAACGTAGCAGCAGCGCCCTTTATGGAACGCGCTACTGGTACTTCTGACTTAACCACACGGTTCGTCCTTCCCCACGGCCACTTCATCCCCCAAATCAACTCCACTCTCGCCGCCGCCGTCGCCCCTCGGCTGCCGCGCGCTCTCCCCACGCCGCCCCCGACCCAGATTCAACACCGGCCCCGCCCCCGACCTCAACGCCACCCGGGACGCCGCCCCCGACCCC
>NC_041382.1:488785153-488878559 GCF_002162155.2 Triticum dicoccoides
CCGCCCCCCCGACCTCAACACCGCCCCGGAGCCCCGACCACGACCTCGACGCCGCCTGCCCCTCCCTCATCGCAGGCACCCGAGGTGAGCACGCCTGCTCCTCCCTCTCCCCTACCTCTGCCTAGGGTTTCTACCTCCATCAAATTAGTTACGGTGGAAATGAATCGGATGCAGATGCGGCTCAAATGAGTTAGGGTTCATGTAAGGGTGGAAACGAATCAAATTTGTAAGATGAATCATAAAACGAGTAAAATTTGACGACTTATTTCACTTTATAGTTGGATAATTGGAATATCCGCTACCACTTTCCACCCCTATAGGTTCATCAAATTAGATGGTAATTAGGGCAGTAGTTCTTAGGTACTATTTAGTTAGTAAGAACTAGGTACTAATTAGGTCCTATAATATTTTTATTTATAGTAAGAACTAGTTGAATTAATAGAACTACTTAGTAAGAACTTGTTGCTATTTTTTTAGTTAAAGCAATTTTCCCGCATCGACGTGGACGATGCCGATCCCGCATCCTCGTCGTCGAGTCGACGGAGGACGACACCTGCTTGACCAGATGGGCCATGTCCAGGACTGGCCTCCACCGGGGTGGTACTGGGAGGCGCTACCTACCAGGGGGTGCAGGTTGGTGAGGAGCCAGCATGTCCTTGACCCGAACCTTCTTTGGTGGCGGTCGCGTGGGCCAGTGATGGTCCAGAGGCTCGAGGACTCCGCGGAGGTGGTGTGTCACCATGTCAGTGAGGAGGACGCGCACGTCCATCGCTACTTGTTTGCGTTGGAGCACAGGTTCTCCAATACCTGGCAGGTTCTCCAGGGATCTCATTGGAGCTATGATCCCGTGATGGTTCCTTCTCTGTGGGTGTCCACCGCCCGCGCCGATACCCGTCGTGTGCTAGGGTTTTAGTTGTACTAGTGATGTTATATGTATGACACTATTCGGGATGTATTAGTGATAATATTCGACGATGTACGGACGCAAGAGATGATTTACTTTTGCTTATTGAATGCATGCTAATTTGAGTCTTATAAGATATTTTGAAATGTATATCTTGTGTTGCTCAATATCCAAGTGGCCGGTCATGTTTGCAGGTTACACCTTCGAGTGGCCTATGTTTTGCCGGAGTGTTGATTCATTTCCATTCCGGCAAATTTCAGGCGCTCGGTATATCCTATTTTAGCAAAGGTCATGCCGGATTTTTCCGTGAATTTTGGCATGACTTTTGCCAGAATATGTAGGAAATATGGAGTGCCCCGGATTTGTGTGTTGAGTATCCTGGTAGTTGTCTTCTATCGATTTTCAATTAATGTTTTAACTATGAACATAGGAAATGTCTGACGACAAAAAGGATTTCGGTATTTGCAAATACTGCAAAGATGAGAGCGGCCTGTGCGACGGAATCTTCCTAGATGATGATAGGCGCTTCAGCATCAAGCTGGACGAGAACTTCGAAGTGGATACAGTAAGTCACAATGACAAGTCTTTTTTCGTAATTAAGAATGACATCTGCTTCATTTGCTTCAACTTATATATTTTTTACTATCCTACTAGTGTATCCCCTGCCATGCAAGAGTTTTTGTATTGGATAAGATAGGTTTCAGTCATACTATGGAGGTAAAGAAAGTTTATTTGAAGACCGAGCATGGTTATATTTTCCATGCAAAATTATACAATTCAGACGACTACACCTATTTTGGATGCAAAACATGGCGAGCACTATGCAAGACTTATGCATTTCAGCCTGATATGGTTATCACCTTTGATATTCGTCCGGAAGATGATATTGAAGGTAATACCGACATCTGGGTCGATGTGCAGACGCCTCCAGTTACACCAAAATGTAAGTTTCTCAACCATATTTATGTCTTTGATATTGTTTATTCAAAAATAGTTGACAACTAATTTGTATTGTCAGCTTATTTCGGTGCAAGCAAACATGTCCAGCGCTTGGTAGACATGACCTACTACTGTCCCGGGGCTGAACTAAACTGCGAGGAGCTAAGTCATTATGTTTCATGGCTTGAGGATCTTGATACCGTCAAGACAAATTTTCTTCCTGGACTTAGAAATCTTAGTACTGAAAACGTGCGACGAATAGTGTTCGTCATGAACTATGGTCACATCTATTTAGGAAGGATGGTAAGATTTTTACTATTTGTCCTCAGTGCATCTTTTCCATACATTATTTGTGAAGCTACACTTCATTGCTAAGTATGTGACCATACGATGTTCTTCAACAGGGACTCCCGATGAATGTTGTGCCTTATGGGATCGAGACTAAAGGTACCATGAGTATTATTAGCTTACGGCCAAGATATCCTACATGTTACTTTAGTGCATTCAAGATCAGCGATGAATGCTTAATAGTGCAAGACTGGACCAGATATGTGATGGGGGAGCGCAGACAAGTACTAGGGGGCAGCAAACAGATGTGCTACCCAAAATTAGGAGACAGGTTCATCTGCATGCTCCAACTTGATCAAGGAGGAGAGCTACATATGTTTTATGTTGTTTTACCTAAGAGAGAGCAGCAGGAGTGATTAGCTAGAAATGAGTTTGAGGATGATGATGTGCTACACTATTACTATGATGATAAAATAGCTAGTGTTGGTGGTAATGACTGATGATTATTATTAGCTAGTGTTAGTGGTGATTAAATAAATATTGTTGGTGCTAATGATTATGATGATGATTAAATAGCTTGTGCTGGCGGATTAGATTCAAGTGTAGGCAACATGTGGTGCACATCGAAAGTACTACTAGTCCAAACTAGATCAAGTTTTGATTAGTAGTATACTTTTGACATGCACCACATATTGCCTTCATTTGACACACTGTTATGGACATAATGATGTAAACCTCATACCTGGTATTGTACGAATATTTGTACGGTGGCGCATAAATACACTAAAAATAAAAAAATAAAAAAACAATACTAGTAGCGATGGAAAGAAAACATGCTGCCAGTAGTTACATTAGCAACAACGTGGGAGTGAACAAGCACTGCAGCTATTTGTCCTAGCAGTAGCGCGTGCGGCACGCGTTACTGCTAAGCAATAGCTGTAGCGCCTTATTAGTAGCGCGCCTACCCGCGCTACTAGTGAGCACAAAACCAGCGCTACTGCTAGGGTTTTCCCTAATAGTGTCAGGTGCACCAACTCTGCTTCGTCTACAGAACCAGGTGACATCTTCCATTCTCGTTTAAGCTGGGAGCGCCCCTTGGGCTGCATTATTCCCAGGCCATGTGGGTCCGTCCCTACGGCATGTATCCCATTTGCTTATGTCTTTAGCTTACCTCGCTGGGGGTGCCCCTCGGGCTGCATCATCCCCAAGCCGCTCGGGCCGGACCCAGTGGCATGTATCTTCCTGCATTTACCCAAGCTGATTTGCCTTCCTTACTTAACCTGCCTACGGTTATCACCTGCTCGATCATCGCCTCCCACGGGGCCTCCCCACAGGCACGGCGCTGGTGCATGGGTCCGTCCCTGCCACGTTGACAAATCTGAGTGGTCGAGCCCTGGCTCGCGGAACACCCCGCGCACGTCACCTCACCAGGCCCTCAGTTCCTTCACTTCATCTGGACCAACCAGCGGCAGGCTGAGAGCTGTAACGGCAAACCATGCTCTTCTTGTGCCTGTTCACAGGGACCCCGCGGGGAGGATAGCAGGCGGCACCGCAAGTCTCCTTTTCTCTCGTGCAATTCGCTTGCGCGTTAAAGGGGGGGGCTCCTGAGCATCGCGACTCAGTAGCTCTTACTGGATCTCTAGCCCTCACCCCCTGGCCTTGACCACGGCATCGCGACCTGGCATACCAGCGGCGGCTGAGCTCGCTCGAGGGCCGGGACCTGAGGACACAGAGCACTAAGGAGAGCATGGGAGGAGGGAAACTTGTATGGGGCGGCCTGGCTATGTCGCACAAGTTGGCGTGCAGCCCCAGCGCAACATCAGGAATCGCCACGAGGTTCACAATATAAGTCCCGCCCTCGGATCGGCTAAATGTCTGGGCCTTATGGACACTCATGCCTTGCCGCAATCCCGTTGCGGCCATGTCAACTCACTTTCTTCCCTTACCATGGGTCTTACTGGACCTCGGGCCGCACACCTCCTGGCCTTGACCACAGCAGGCGACCTGGCATACCAGCAATGGCTATAGCCTGCCTGTGGATCGGGACATGTTGGCGTAGAGCAATAAGCTATCGCGAGGAAATAAAGGGGGAACAAGCATTAACGGGACGCGTGTTCATCAAATATTCATAACAGGGAAGATAAGCACAAAAGACATTACAGAGCCTTACATGCCCCCACGGGGGGCTTCATGATTCTTCGCAGGAAACAAAAGCTAAGACTAAGAAAGACCCTATCTACACCCCTCGTGGCAGACGCCATAATCAACAGTGGGCCATGGGAGGCCCGCACCAACCCATCTAGATCAGCGGCGGCGACGGACGTACGCGGCAGCACTGCTCCGAGCGCGCCAAGAGCTCGGGGGCACGTAGCCGTCACCTTTCGTCTTCAGAGTCTCATAGAGCTCAAGAGAGCTGCTGGACTCCCAAGGGCTGCTGCTGCTGGAGTGGTCGCGAATGGAGCGCGGATCATCCTCCCGCTCCTCTCCGGAGCAGCACTCCAAGCGGCGGCCCTCGGCATCGAAGACCTTGAAGAAGAGCGTGGAGACGCCATCGTACTCAAGATGAATCGCGAGGGCACCCCTCACGCGGCAGACCGGCGCGATCTCGCCCTAGCCGTGAGTTATGAAGATCTTGCCGGTGGGGATCGCTTCGATCTCCGCTCCAGTCGCCGGAGCGCCGCAGTCGGCGTGCTGCAACCAGAGCTCGAGAGGCCACCTCGGCGGCATCACATCATAAAAGAACAGCGGGAAGCGGATCCAAGATCTTGGAGGCATCGGCGCCCATAGCACCAGCTCGCGCAAGGAGTCCGCGGCATGGTCTCCTGGGGCGAAGGCGCGGCGACCCCGGGCGCATTGCCGGCGGGCGCTGCTCATCGCTCCGCCTTCCTGAGTCCTCGGCTTGGGTAGACAGGGGTAGCGGATACCCTGCGGGAGGCCGCTCGCACCAAGGCCTCGTCACCACCTCCATTGCCGCTTCTTCACGGTGATGGATCGACCTTTTCTTCGGCGGAAGTTGCTCCGGGACATCTCGGGGGGCCTTTCCCTTTTCTTCGGCGGAGAACCTTCTGATAGGCGCCATTGGTGCTAGCAATGAAGCGAGGGAAAAGAAGCTAGCAGTGGAGCGAGGAGGAAGAAATAACAAGCGAGGAAGAGATGGGCAACGCGGGCTCAGCCCCCTCCCCATTTATAGCAAGAGAAGGCCAACTGGCACCTCCCACGATCGCAAGTAATGATGGTTTCCCTTGCATGTCACAGGGACTCGTCAAGTCGTGCAGTCGCCGAGGCAGCGTGGGGAAGTGGAGATGCCCATGTCCAATCAACCGCCATGCATCCACCGAGGCCGCAAGCGTTTGGGGCCAGCGGTGCTCCGTGCTTGACCCTTGGCTTCGTCGTGAAGCCAAGCCCGAGTGCAGCTCGGGCCCGGGGGCTACTGTCGGTGTCCTGGGAACGGGGGTCCCCAGACTTGCCTGCCTGCAGCCCGCTGCGTGGCTAAGCCAGCAGGCCGTACGACCCGTCTTCATCAACAAGGCATCCAAGACCCTCGCGAGGGGCCAAGCCTCGCGAGGCAGATGACACAAGACCTCCTCTGGAGTGGCCTAGTCAGGCAGCCTCACGAGGAGCGTAGATATCAAGGCGAGGCGAACCTCATGAGGCTCTCGTGACGTGAGCCATGACGATCGACACCAGGCAGGCGCCAGCGCGCGCAGCGTCCTTGTTTCCTCTTTGGTGCTAAGGAAACCAGCGCAGGCGAGGAGTACCGAGGTATCAGGCAAAGGTTGCCATTTTGGTGCAACGAGACCAAGACCAGAAGGACGGCAAGATGGAGGTCATCCTGGAGCCCAAGACGCCGTCACCTCCAGAGCCTTTCGCGGGCGCAGACCACCTTTTGTCAGGATGGCTTGTACTAGTTGTCCCCCTTCAAATTTGCCCGTCGTTGTTGGCTCCCTTCCCGCTCAATATTTGGGAAGAGTACCAGGGCCTATATAAGTAAAGTTAGCCACCACCATAGAGGGCACGATGAAAAGAGAGAGATAGGTAGGGGGAGGAACCGTTTTTGATCATCCCCAGCCGCACAAGTTAGCCAAGCACAAGAACACCTCAACTTCAGGAGGCTGTTCTTCCCCTTGTATTGTTCATCATCAGCCCAAGAGGCAATCCACCACCACCACACTGGAGTAGGGTATTACACCACAATGGTGGCCCGAACCAGTATAAATCTTGTGTATTTCTGTGTTGCGAGTTCGCCGAGTTCGTCCGCGAGATCTTTGCGAGCTAGGGCGTAGATCAGTGGGAGGAAAAGACTTTGCGCGCACCCTAGTGCTCGAACCTTAAGGGTTTCCCAGAATCCCACATCTGATAGGCTAGGCACCGGGGATGCGCTCGGGTCACGCCCAAGCGTACTCCACCCCGTCAGGTCCCTCGGACCTGGTCATCGCGCAGCCTCCCAAGCGGAGCTAAGGTATGAAGGTTGTTTGAACGTCAAGGAGGACTCCTGAGCATCACGACTCAGGAGCCGAACTGGTCACATAGCCCCTCACTCCTTGGTTCCGTCCTAGTCTCCGGGCGGCCAAAGGGTGGTTGAGGTATGCGCGGGGCCGGGCCCAGCTGACGTACAACACTAGATTTATCCCCGCGCCTCTTTCCTATAAGCTATTTGCGCGTCAAGGGGGACTCCTGAGCATCGCGACTTGGGAGCCTAACTGGTCACATAGCCCCTCACTCATTGGGCTCGTTCTGGTCTCCGAACGACCCAACGGCGGCTGAGGTATGCGCGTGGCCGGGCTCTGCCGACGTAGAACGTAAAGCAAATGGGAAGGATATCGCAAAATCTCAAAGAAAATATTACAAGACATATTGTTCTCCAAACATCAAACACAAGTTTAAACGCCTCCACGAGGCACACTACATGATGCAGGAATTTCAACAGGAAAGGAGCCGCAAGCCAGTCATCCCTGGACACCGCCGGCACCCGCAAGAGGCGCCCCTCCTGGGTGGCGACGCCTTCACCTGCACAACCGGTCGAAGGCGCGGGGGCGAAGGCGTCGAACTTCTTAAGAAGGGCTTCCACTTGGCCTTTCACGATTTTGGCGGCGGCTGCGCAATGTTCATCAGGCACAGGCTCTAGCAGCCCGTCAAGGCGGGCATCAGGATCGCGAAGATGGATGTGGCTGAAGACGCACGTCAGCGTGGCTGAAGAAAGGATGCGGGGCCGATGCCGTGCACGACTTCCTCAAGCGCCTCGACCAAGTAGGGAAGCAGCTGGGTGGGGCCATCCTCTTTGGTGGCCAGTGGCTTGTCCAAGCCCTTCTCATAGAGTGACTTCAGAGCCTCACAAGACCTCTTCTCGAGAAGTGCGAAGGCCGCGCGGTCCTCGGCCAGAACCTCTATCTTGGCGTCAAGTTCGGCTTTCTCAGCCTGCACCTTTTGCTCCAGCTCCTCTAGCCAGCCACGCTCAATGGCCCGCGCTTGCACCAGCTACTCCAGCTCGGCGTCGTGACCCTTGATGGCGTCTTCCTAGGCCTTCATCCTCTCTTCCTCCGCCTTACGACCACGGGCATCTTTGGCACGCTCTTCACGCAGGATCTTCAGTTCGGCCTCCAGCACCCGGCAGCGACCTTGGGCGGCCTCGGCGTCCTTCAGCGCTACCTCGTGAGCAACTGCCGCCTGTGTTGCGGCTCTCTTCTCCCCCTCATAGGTCACCTTGACCTGGCTCAGCACCGCCCGAATGGACACGTCAGAATGAAGCCAACCAGAGACCAGCTCCAAACGCCCAGCCGCTAGGAGGGGTTCAGCGCTCTAGAGATCTTCTCGCAACCGGGCCATCTCAGAAAGGGCCCGCTCCAGCACATCAGGAGAAGCAGAGGAACCTAGGGCCGGCAACACGGCAGAAGGAGGAGGAAGAGGCATCATTGTCACCATGGCCTGGGGGGATGGAAGCTCCTGAGCCTCTTGGACCTCAGCACCCGAGCCGGACTCTGGCACCTCCCGAGTCAGCGGGGCCTCGGGGGCTGATTTCTCCCGAGGATGCTCCACCCAGCCTCGCAAGGATGATCGGGCTGGAGAAGCACAAGCAGCATCCCCAACTTTTCTCATGGAGAGGGGCGCAGCCGTAGGAGGCGACCTGGGCTCAAGCAGCACCACCTTGCTCTCCCTTCTCCTCTTCGCCGCAGGCGTCGGCCAAGTTACACAACAAGGAAGAAGAGTCAGAAAAAGCATCAGCAGCAAGAACAACACTTACTAATCCGCCACGGTGTAGTCCCTCCGCTTCGGGAGCCTCAAGCCGGAGAGCTTTGCGACCTGAGGCGCGGGCGTGCTAGCTCCGGGAGCAGGAGCAGGAGCAGGAGCAGCAGCGAGGCCGGAAGCGGCTCTAGGTGGTGCCGGAGCAGAAGCAGCATCCGAGAGATCAGCATAGATCGGTCCCTCGTCAGGATGACAGACGGCTCTCCCTTCTTCTGGTGGGTGTCATCCTCGTCATCGTCAGGAAGGGTGCGAAGGATGTCAGCTTTGCTCAAGGGGAGGTCTCCCCCGTCCCTTCGGGGGTTATCTCCGAGTCTTCCTCCTCCTCCTCTTCCTCCACGGGGGACTCACCAGAAGACAGCTCCACCGGCGTCGGCATCGCAGGGGCCCCGGTGGGTGCTGACGGCACCAGCCCACACCCGTCAATGGTTGGCCTTGCGGCCACGACCAGCGCCCCGTCCTTGCGGCAGAACAAGGGAGTGAAGACATTCGGCGGGTACTCCTAGTCGTCCCCGACCAGGAGGTGGAGAGCCACAGCCAGCTCATCATCGGACAAGGCTTTCCAGCTTAGGAGAACCTTGTGCTCTTCGTTCCCAAGCTCCCATAAGGGGCACGTATGCGCCTAAAGTGGGGCTACGCGCAGCATTAGGCATTCCATCAGGAGCATGGCCCATGTCACCTTTGCATCCTTCGTGTTGCCCGGCTTCAGGTCGGCGTTCATCTGCTCCAGCACCAACGTCGCCCACTAATCAGCGAGCTTCGCGTGAGACCACCCCTTGTCGAACTAGGGCATCTCCGTCGGCAGTGTCAAGCATCGGTGGCCCACTTGGCATCCATCATGGCCCACTTGCTCTGGAAGCCATCGGCCTTCTTCCCAGTCTTCAAGATTGAGTTGGCCTTGCCGGCCGCGATGAAATTGGCACACCCGGATGTATGGCCATCGTTAATGCAGAGGAAGAAGACGTGGCGTAGCAGACCCACGGACGGCATCACGCCGAGGTACGCCTCAAAGTAGTAGGCAAAGATCGACAAGAGAAGGATAGAGTTGGGATGAAGATGCAGCGTCTGCAACCCCTAGTGGTCAAGGATCTTGTAGAAGAAGTCAGAGAAGGGGGGAACCAACCCTGCGGCGATGTTGCTCGTGAAGAATGGGAAAAAGGTGCTTCCCTCGGGCTCTGGCACGTCATAGCTAGCCCGGAGCTCAGTCTTCCCCCTCTTGTTGCTTTCCCCCGCTGTCAGCAAGCGCGTGGCGGCGAGGCTCTTCTTCGAGACATCGGGCGTGTCGAGAGCTGGCTCGTACCAAGCCGGCGACAAGGCGGGCTTGACCCTCTGGGGTGCCATTGGTCGCTGATGCAGATAAGGATGGGAGTAGATCTGGAGATTTCGAAAATAGGGAGCAAGAAAGGGGATCTGGAGCAAGGCGAAAGGAAGCAGTGAAGGCAAGCGTTGTCTACGCCCGCCTTTTGATAGTCGGGCAGTTGCCGAGGCTGCGTGGGGAAGCGGAGACGCCCACGTCCAATCAGCCGCCACGCGTCGACCAAGGCCGCAACCTATTGGGGCCCGCGGCGCTCTGCACTTGCCTCTTGGCTTCGCCTTGAAGCCAAGCCCGAGCACGCCTTGGGCCCGGGGGCTACTACCGGCATTCTGGGAATGGGGGTCCCCTGACTTGCCTACCTGCGGCCCACGGCGTGGCACTGCAAGCGGGCCCGTACGACCCATCTTCACCAACAAGCATACAAGACCCTCGCGAGCGGCCAAGCCTCGTGAGGCGGACGACACAAGACCTACTCGGGAGCGGCCTCACCAGAATGGCTCACGAGGGGCGGAGAGATCAAGGCAAGGCAAACCTCGTGAGGTTCCAATTACGTGAGCTGTGACGATCGAGACCAGGCGGGTGCCAGGCGGGCGCTAGCGCGCACAGTGTCCTTGTTTCCTCTTTGGTGTTAAGGAGGCAAGCACAGACGAAGAGTACCAAGGCGTCAAGCAAAGGTGTCCATATCAGTGCAACGAGAATAAGACCAGCAGGACGGCAGGATGGAGGTCACCGTGGAGCCCAAGACGACGTCACCACCAAAGCCTTTGGCAGGCAATGACTACTTTTGTTAGGATAAGCTGTACTTGTTGTCCCCTTTCAAATTGGCTGTTGTTGGCTCCCTTTCCGCTCAATATTTGGGGAGAGGACCAGGGCCTCTATAAATAGGACTAGCCACCATAGTAGGAGGGGCAACAGGATCAAAGGGAGATCCATCCTCACAACCACAAGTTCACCAAGCACAAGAGCACGTCTTCTCCGGAGGTTGTTCTTCCCCTTGTACTGTTCATCATCATCCCAAGAGGCAATCCACCACAACACACTAGAGTAGGGTATTACACCACAATGGTGGCCCGAACCAGTATAAATCTTGTGTGTCCCTTGTGTTGCGAGTTCGTCGAGTTAGCCTTAGAGATCGTGGCGAGGTTGTGGGCGTGAGTTGGTAGGGGGAGATCTTCGCGTGCACCCTATTGTTCGAACCTTAAGGGTTTTGCCGGAACCCTAAATCCGACAGTATCCACAAAGGTTGGTCCCTGCTTCTGGCTGAGGACACTAATTTTTTTTTTCTACGGAATTAGTCATGTATTTGTCCTGTTAGGAACAACCTAACCGGTGTTAGATGTATTGTTTTTTATTTGGACAAAATAGAAAGAGGTTTATTTAAAAGCTTGAACATTTGACTAGCGTAAGGAAAGGTATTTGCAGTCTGTTGGATAAATTTTCTGAAAATAATGGATTTCGGTGTGTTACCGGAGAAACGATCTCGTGTTGTAGAGGTAGTTTCCTCTTGAACAGGTTCCCTATTTTAGTCTCCCACAATGTGAGCACACTGCAAATAATGATGAATTTTGACAACATCAATTATTGAACCATATATGAATGCAAATTAATTTCAACATCATAGAATTCAATACCTATCCAAGAATTGCTGAAGGCGCGTCAGATCCTGAGCGTTTGTTGACTCTCTGAGTGAATCAATGTAGTAAACTGTGTTCTTCTTTGGAACAATGAATACCAATATCCAGTGATTGCTACATATTAAGTAAGCCATGAACTTACGGATGATGTTGAAATCTGAAAGACCATGAGTGTATGCGTGGTTGTTTACTTGACTTAACCTTCATGATATGGCTAGAGAAATGATTCTGCATGGGACATGTTTTCGAAGATACGCACGACCGTGTTAACGGTCCAGTCCCGTCGGTCCTTTTCATGTAATGATGTGCCATTTGCTAATGCAGGATCTATGAAATACACACTCTCACTTTGTCTTCTCTGCGCGTTCAATCCCGTGAGAGGAATAAAATGCAGTTAGCTATTTATCATTTACAGCCTTGTATGGAGAAGTTGATCAGAGTTTGTTAAGTACATACAAAATCACGCATCTAACAAGAGTGGCATCGAGCATGTTGAAGTTGAAGAAGAGATGTAAGTCCTCGAAACTCACAATGATGGAACCAGCATCGCCTTGAAAATGATCTTTGTTGTAGTGGACTAGCAAATGGTGATGACCTTCTGACATTTGATCCACGCAATATTCATGTAAATCACGGCAACTGGAGCTGCACTCATCAAAGTATTCGCCAACAAGAAATGGCTAGCCATGGACGTAATTGCGTGCTTCAAGTACGTCTGCTTTTCTTTTATCAAGCAACAATTCTACTTCTTCATCATCCATGGCGTCAGAAATAATATTACTCCCAGATTCGAACAAGTTGTTGTTAATTTGGTTCTGGGCGATGAGTGCTCTAAGTAAGAGGCAATCATTCTCTTTCCTCTTCACTTTCTCGCTGCGCTTCCTCGTGGTCGTGGGTGTAGCCTTTTTGGCCACTTCCTTCTTGGTACTTGAAGCATTTCTGGCAAAACTTCTGGTTGCCTGCATGGTAGACTGCCAAGCAGACGGTGAAGCTTGGACATACTTCTTAGCAGACTGTTTATCTATGCTGGACCGCTGAGCTAGCGGTGCTGTAGTGACGGACTGCTGGGCAGTAGGAGCGGAGGCATCGGACTAATGACCATGCATTGAAGCTATGTCGGGTTTCTGCACAGGTGGTGCCAACTTGTCGGTGTGCTGAGGAGGTCGTGCCAACGCGTTGGTTTGCTGAGCAGGAAGTGCTGACGCATTGGTATGCTGATCACGCGCCTGCGGACCGACGGACTGATGAGAAGTCGGTTCTGGACCTACAAACTGCTTAGCAGGCGGTTCTGATGCATCAGACTGCTTAGTAGTCTGTTCCACCAGGTTGGTCTGCTGAGCATGTGCTGCAGCTGGATCTCCCCCCGCTAGTTCAGCGGCCGGCATCTGACCGGTGGTGCGTCATCAGCAGTTGTAGGCCTTTCCACTGGCTGCTTTGGGGCGGAGGATGACATGGCATGTACGCCACAAAGCCGGTCCGGCTGATCATAGGTTGATACATCAGCCCGCGAGAGCTGCTCTGGCAAGGAGAGCGTCACCGGTTGAGGGGCGATAGTGGTTGCTCTTGACAGGGCTTCAAGAATCTCATCGATGAACTCTATTTCCTTTCGTGGCCACTGGATGTGATGTAACAGTGTTTCTCCCAAGGTCCTTTGCTCATCGAACTCTCCTAGGACATTCTTCAGGGCAAATTCATTGAATCCAGGCTGTACTTCAGTCATGTAGCACTTCACACAACCCGGCTTCAATGGCACAATGTCCAAGAAGAGGTCATCTTCCAAGAAGAGTGGGCAAACCCTGGCTGTTGCACATTTTAATGTACCTTCATAATGTGTAAGCACGCCCTTCAGTCTGTCTTTCATTCCAGATAGATCAGATATAGCATCATCATGAGCAGTTGCAGTCTCAGTGTCATTGGGGTCAGCTGATGCACAGCTACTCTTGTGCAGTGCTGTCACACAATAAGCAGCATCATCCATGCCCGCCTCCCCTCCCATCTGCTGGCTATCTGTCAGTGTTAGAGTCTTCTGCATCATCATCATTGACTCCTCAACATCCTTTCGAAAAGCCGGATAAATGTCCTTCTTGAACTTTTCAAACAATGCATTCTGCTTCATTTCACTCCTCGCTTTTTACATGCTAAGCCTCTCTTCTTTGCTGAGTGTGAAAGCCGTCTTGTGCGGTACATTAACACCTATACCCCTTGCACGACCAGGGGGCTCTTTTGTGTCCAGAGCAATGGACAGAATGTCACATGGCCCTGAGTTACTGTAGAACCTTCCAGGGATCTTGGAAGCCTCTACCATCACTTCATACAGTTTGGTCACATGCGTTTTCAAAGTAATAAGTTCCATAATCATGCCTCTTTGCACGTGCCCGCAAGTAGTCTCTGGCACAATTGCCCATGATTTCACTAAAGGCCGAACTCCCACCCGCTGCTACTGCTTCTTTGTCCTCCTGTTCCCATATCAGTTTCATGACGTAGTATCCTGCCACACCCATATGGTGGGGTGTATATTCTTCTTCTGAAGTTTTGATTGATTGAAACTCTTCGCAGCAAACTCTGGAGTTGCCCTGACCCTTTTCAATTCTGCCAAGTCTATCTTTGTAATTTGGGGGTATGCGGGGATTTGGTCCTTGCCCTCACTCAAGTACTTCTTCTACAGCACGTGCTTCCAATTTCTCCAAGCATCCCTAGCCTTCTTCAGTGCAGCGTGTTCCACCTGCATTCTCCACTGCTCTGGAACGTTAAAGTGATCCATGACCTCCCGAACTACCCTTCGCCGTGTTTCTGTGTCAGCCTTCTGAAACCCCGGCAGATTAATGTTAAGCCTTGCCCTGCCAACAAATCCACACACACTCCTGAACATCATGTGTGCTTTATCTGGTTTAGTTGGAGCCCAGGACTTTAAATCAATCTCAGTTACTTCATATACACCTTTAGGCTGGTGTGTGGGCTTCCTTGGAGCGTTCTGATACGTCCATTTTGCATCATGCTTTTATATCGATATTTATTGCATTATGGGATGTTATTACACATTATGTCACAATACTTATGCCTATTCTCTCTTATTTTACAAGGTTTACATGAAGAGGGAGAATGCCGACAGCTGGAATTCTGGGCTGGAAAAGGAGCAAATATTATAGACCTATTCTGTACAACTCCAAAAGTCCTGAAACTCCGCAGAAGTCAGTTTCAGAATATATAAAAAATATTGGGTGAAGGAAGCACCAGAGGGGGGACACCCACCATCCATGAGGGTGGGGGCGCGCCCTACCCCTGGGCACGCCCCCTGCCTCGTGGGCCCCCTGGCAGGCCTCCAGTGCCCATCTTTGGCTATATGAGGTCATTTGCCCTGAAAAAAATCATAAGCAAGCTCACGGGATGAAACTCTGTAGCCATGAGGCGGAACCTTGGCGGAACCAATCTAGGGCTCCGGCGGAGCTATTCTGTTGGGGAAACATCCCTCCGGGAGGGGGAAATCATCACCATCGTCATCACCATCAATCCTCTCATCGGGAAGGGGTCAATCTCCATCAACATCTTCACCAGCACCATCTCATCTCAAACCCTATTTCATCTCTTGTATCCAATCTTTGTCTCAAAACCTCAGATTGGTACCTATGGGTTGCTAATAGTGTTGATTACTCCTTGTAGATGACGCTAGTTGGTTTATTTGGTGGAAGATCATATGTTCAGATCCTTTATGCATATTTGAAAGTGCTAGTTATCGACTAGAGGGGGGTGAATAGGCGATTTTTATGAAAGTCTTCAAAACATGGGAGTTTCGAAGACAAACGATATAAATGAACCTATAACCATGCGGCGGAAGGTAGACTACACTAGACAAGCCATAGTCAAGTATTCAATGAAGTGAGAACACGAAGACTAATAGCAGCTAGGTAGTACGGATCAGGATGGAAGATAGTATGAAACCAATCAGAACAAACAGTCACACAGTGAAGACAAATGGACAATGCAAACAGGCAATGACTTCACAAAGACCAACTGTAAATAAAGAGATGGGAAGGATAGAACCAGTTGCTTGTTGAAGAGAATGATTTGTTGGACCAGTTCCGGTTGCTGTGACAACTGTACGTCTGGTTAGGGAGGCTGAGATTTAACTCAGAAGACCATGTCTTCACCTTATTCCCCTTGAGTTAAGGACACCCAGTCCTTGCTCAATCACTCTGGTAAGTCTTCAAGGTAGACTTCCAAACCTTCACAGACTTCGTTCACCGGCGATCCACAATGACTCTTGGATGCTCGGAACGCGGCGCCTAACCGGCTGGAGGATTCACAGTCCTCAAGTGTAACAAGTCTTCAGATCACACAGACAGGAAGACTTCAGTGATGCCTAACACACTTTGGCTCTGGGTGTTTAGGGCTTTGTCCTCGCTAGGATTTCTTTCTTTCAAAGGATTCAGAGGTGGGTTGCTCTCAAACCACAAAAGTCGTGCACTACCTCTGAGCAGCCACCAATTTATGGTGTAGGGGGTGGGCTATTTATAGCCACTAGGCAACCCGACCTGATTTGTCTGAAATGACCCTAGGGAACTAAGGAACTGACACATGTTCCAATAGTCAGATTTAAAACACACGCGGCAACTTTACTTGGGCTACAAGTAAAGTTGACTTATCCAGCTTTGGATAAGTTTTGCTCTCATTGTCTTTGCTCGAAGACATAGGATTTTGGTTAATCATCACTTCAGTCACTCTGACTTTGTTCACTGGGACCCCACTTAACAGTACGGTGGTTCCTATGACTCAACAAAGAAGAAAAGGAAACAACGAAACAACTAAGTCTTCGCGCTCCATAGTCTTCACGCGATGTCTTCTCTTGTTATAGTTTTCAATGTGAATATCTTCACATACCATCTTTGTCTTCAATGTCTTCATACATTTTTAGGGGTCATCTCCGGTAGGTAAACCGAATCAATGAGGGACTACTACCTGTGTTGTCCTGCAATTCTCACAAACACATTAGTCCCTCAACCAGGTTTGTCATCAATACTCCAAAACCAACTAGGGGTGGCACTAGATGCACTTACAATCTCCCCCTTTTGGTGATTGATGACAAACTGGTTGAAGTTTTCAACGGGGATAAAAGTATGTGAAATTGTAAAGGATTTAGGTATTGTCTGCGTAAGTAGCAGAAAGGCTCCCCCTAAAGATGTGCATATAAGTATTTTGCTTTTGAATGCAAATGCACATGGAAGGTTGTACTTGCGGAGGTCCTCTTCTACTTATGAAGACAATTCATCATGCATGAAAGGATATAACGAAGATAATGACATGCATAATGAAAAATGGACGTCTACAAAATGACTTTGTGCGGAATTTATCGTCGCACATGCGGAATTTATCATCGCAGCACATAGTTGACGAAAAGGTAGCAGGCGGCCATCAAGTTTAAGTGTTACAACTCAAAATGAACCAAATGTATCAAAAGCGAGAGTTGTAAGCACTTGGGAAATGTAGCAAAAGTATAGCAACCACCCATATGGACCCGCTTGAAGACTATCAACTCATATGCTTCTCCACCTTCTTCAGTAATGACCAAAAAGGTTTGAAGACATAGAGCTTCTACTCGTTCACATGAGGAGTAGGCGAACCAGCAGGGTCATCGTTGAGGTTCGGTGGTGCAGAAGAACTTGGTGCAGTGTCGACACGCGCTGAAGTTGGAGGTGGTGAGGTAGCATCATCTTGATCATCTATGACTCTGGCATTCACCGTTGCAGCTGAGGAGGAATAATCAGAGTCTTCGAGTGAGGGAGTCCGACGCAAGTGAGCATTCCTTGGAGGAGTTGAGTCAAACTTGAATCTCTCTGTGAAGCCATCATCTTGAAGATCAACTTTAGCACTGAGCAATGTCAAGCTCTTCCATGACCACTGACAGGTTTCAGGTGTAACAAAGGCATTCTTGGTGGCTAGATTGCGAATGTGATTGACGTCCACCAAGAGGCTTTGCATCTGACGCTTAAGCCAGTCATGATGCTTGTCATGTTTCTGATGTAGAGCAACGAGAAGCTCTCGGTCATTGAGAACACGAGATCGCTTTCGGGGCCTTTGGACAATGGTGCTTGCAGTGGCTTCAATTTGGGTGCGAGGGGCACGTGTATTGCCAGCCAAGGGATAAACACGAGAAACGGCCTAAACTCCTTCAATGGGATGGGTGAAGCTTTGATGATAGACATTGTGAAGATAAATTGGCTCCTTTGCAGGCTCTGGGTAAATGGCTTCGACAGACAGATCAACCTCTGGCAAGAATATAAGATGATTGCTCGCAGATGGCTGATAGTTGATAGCAGAGTGAAGCTTGATGAGGCGCATTACCCATGGAGCATAGAACTTCAGCCCAAAGATATTGGAGCCAGATGCAGCCAATTGTCTGATGAAGAAGTATTAAGCATTGAAGTTGATGCCATTGAAGATATAGAGAACCAATGTCTTCATTGCTCCTTCAAGCTTCGCTGCAGGAGAATGTCCTTTGACCGGCCAGACAGTTCGCCTGATAATATGATAAATAGTGCGAGGCAGATACTCTAGGTCTTGAACAAAGAACTCCTTAGGATAGTCAGCGTCTTGTGGCAGTGGCTTCATCATGCTCAGCATTTGGCTCATGTTTGGCTCTGTCTTCTGGAAGATGCTTTCCAACGCATTCTGGTGTAGCTGACAACCTAGTTCATAATGTTCGCGAGGAGTGGGCAGGGCAGTAAGCTCAATGATGTCTTGGGCTTTAGCTTCATGGTGTACATCGCCTGTCATCCACTCAAGGATCCAAGTCTTCGGATCCCTATTGTAGACGCGAATGTGAAGGGTAGCATAAAATTGTAGCAGAAGCTCTTCATTCCAATGTTCTTTGGCAGTCACAAACTGTAGAAGGCCAGCATCTCTGAAGCAGTCAAGGGCTTCTTCTAGGCAAGGCAGGCCAGCCATGGCTTCGCTGTCTAGACGCATATGAGGGAAAATGCGCTCGTGATTGTATAAGATGTAGGAATAGTAACTGCGCTGTTGATAACTCTAGAATCAATCTAATGAGATTCTTAGCCTTGTGTAGGGGTTCTTGGCACTGTCAAAGAATGTGTTGTGTGCCTTGAAGCCATTCGGATTAAACAATCCTGGTGAAGTTACAGTACCTGGAGATCTTGGCAGCCTTGGCTTTGGCTTCTGGACCTAAGGCATGTGCTCCACATGATAGTCAAATTTCGGACGGGCAGCAGGTGGAGGAACCAGAATGGGCCAGCAGACGGTGGTAAGTTGGCCTTAATAGAATGCTTGCTCAAGGGTGTGTGGTCGTGGAGGCGGTACAGGAGCAGTGGCATTGACTTCTGGCTGCAGATTTGCATCAGGAGCAGCATTGCCTTCTGGTGCAATCACTTATGGCACCACATTAGCTTCAGGCGCCACATTAGCTTCGGCCATGACAACGTCATTGGCTTCAGTGTTGGTGTTAGTGGCCGCCTCAGAGTTTTCAACCTCCACTCGAGTAGCTGGAGGGTCGGACACGTTCTCCTCGAGAACAACTTCAGGGTTGGTCGGGGGTGTAGCAACATGTTCTTCTTCATGTCTTGGTTCTTCTTGTTCATCAACTGATGCAGCCGGAATATCTTTAGCCGCTTTGGCTTCAGACTCGGGGATGTTTGCGGTAGGAGAGGCTTCAGGAAAGACTTGGCGTGAAACGGATTGCCGCTCTTCTCCTTCTGGAACACTTGACAGATTGAGTTGTGGCCATGGTCCTTTGTGAAGCCTGCGGAATGCTGGCGACACTTGTGAAGATGGAGTTGGTTGGGCCACAAAGTCATTGTCTTCAAGCACCGAAGTGGTGACTTGAGGTGGGGGAGTACTTGGTGATTCTTCTTGACGGGGGGAGTCTTGTGGGTGATCAGCCCATGAGTCATCCTGAGCAATTGGCGTCAATGGACGACCAATGCTGATGAGTTCGTTGTTCGTGAGAACAGGCGATGATACCACATTGTGTTTGATCTGAGGAAGGACTTCATCATCTTCAACATTGTCTTGATGACCAATGTCTTCAGCTGCGGTGGGGTCAACAGCTGGAATGTCTTCAATTTCCGGAGCCTCTGTGGAAGCAGGCTCATGAACTATCAACTGGCGCTCATGGTGTTCAGACGCAGGACGAGCAACTGAGATTGGCTCGATGACAAGGGGCTCTGTGGGAGCAGCCTGATCTTTCTTCTTGGTTTTTCTCTTCTTGGTCGGTGGAGCATCATAAGTGGTGGACTTGGTCTTGTGATTTCGGGCTTCGGCTTCAGCTGCCCTTGTTTTCTTGAGCTCCGAAGCAACTGCTTCGAGCCTGTCATACTGGCCGGGAAGACAATGCGAGGTTCTTCCTACCTTGATGCTTCTGGTTGGGCCACAGCAGGCTTCTTCTTCTTCTTCTTGGTAGCCATTCTGGGGTCGATGCTAGGTCGCTCCAGAGCCTTGCACTTTTCAGCTTCATTTTAGCCTTGAACACATTGGTAGCCAGGTGTTTCATGCACTCTTGAGAACCTTTAGCTTCTTCACGTTTCTTGTGGAACGCCTCCTTGAGCTCATGTAGCATGACCTTGAAGTTTTGGACGTCTTCCACATTGATCTTGGCCATGTTCTTCTTGAACTAAGCCTTTTCATAATCAATCTTGTGCTTCAGCTCAACAATTCTCTGTGCAAGAGCCAGCTCAGGAGCAATGGCTCCATGGAAGGAGACGTTGAGGCCAATTGGGAGTTGAAGATCATCAAAACTGAGGTCTGGGCTGTCGAACCACTCATCAATGAACTTGTACAGGATCTCCACATCAAAGAGGGGAAGATCATTGAAGATTTCTGCCTCTTGCTTGCTCTTTATAAGCAGCTCAAGAGCATCATCGCCAAGATCGTCGTCACTAGACAGATCAATGGCTTCGTTTTCATTCCACATAACGGCAGCAGGGGTCAATGCTTGACCAGTTGGTTGCATGGGCTTCTTCATCTTGTCAGACTTGGAGATGCGAGAGAGATCTTCAGACTGCACACTAGCTTCAGGCGGTGCAGTGGCCAGAGGCTTTGCCTGTAAGACTTTTGGTGCAGAGGAGGGCTTTGAAGCCTTTGGTTTCTTTTGCTTCACAGGCTTCGGTGGTGTAGGCGCTTCGTCAGAATCAGTGTCATCTGCAGAGTGATCCATGACAGCCCCTTGAACCTGAATGTGAGTGATGAGACCTTCAAGGTTGTAGAAGGGCCCAACAATATTGGGTTCAGCATCGCGTGTGCCGTTGGCACGAGGAGCAGAGGGACCGGGGTTGAAGTCTAACCCAAGTGACTTCTTGTTCTCTTTGGCAGAAGTTTTGGCAAACTGGAAGTTGCGCTTAAAGAGATTGTCTTCACGACACCATAACAGAGACGATGGGTCGGCATTAGCAGGCTGAGGTCCACGGATCATGCAAGGGTAGAAGCCTTGAGCAGTAGCTTCAGACTTCGACTTGGGCTGAAGACCCTTGTATATAATATCTCCCCAGGGGCCCTTGATGGCATTCTTTTTAGCATATTTGTCAGTGACAAATCTGTACTTGAACCATTCCTCTGCCCAATGTCTATGAATCCATTGGATTTGGTTCTTGTGTTCTCCATAGGTCTCTTTTGGATCTGACTTGTATAGCTCATAGAGATCCGGTGGCAGGTCCTTCCTGAATGATTTTTCATGGCGCTGTCTGCCGCCCTTCCTGAATGATTTTTCTGTTTCCATGAAGTTCAGACTAAAAGGCTTCAGAACGTGCAAAGGCTTCCTTCTGCTGGCCAGACAAGAATTAGCTTCGAGAGAATTGATGTGATGCTGTAAGAACTCTGCAAATGAATGCAGACTATGAGAACCAAGGGATTCTCCCACGGACATGTACCTGTGACGGCATTAGAGATGCGAGGGAAGGGGAAGAGGTCATGTGCATTCTCAGAAGATTTTGAAGATAAATCAGTTTAGAAGACATTGACCTCATAGTGTGAAGACATTCACTCATATGTAGAGAGTTGGTTCCAGATTTGTACAATCCATGAATAAGTACAAGTGAGGAATCTAACTACTTTGTGAAGCATAAGTGAACATACTAGGCATGTTATGAGATGCAGAAAAGGATAGGTTCAATTTGTTGGGACAGAAACCACTTGTGGTTGACAAAGATGAATCTATTGGATCAAAAGGGACTGTAAAAAGAGTTTTTATTTACCACTCGATGAACTGCTAGACGGAGTAGGAGATGAGGCCGAGCAGTTCGATCTTCCATGCCCTAACTTGGCAACGGAGGACACCTATGGCGACGGCGGAGAAGAAGATGTCCGTGGCCGGCGTGAGGATGGCGTCGGTGAGGTCGCGGCAGTTAAGCGCTTCGTCGCCAGCATCGTCGAGAGCTAGCGGTGGCGCTAGGGTTTGTGCGATAAGGAGAATTGGAAGAAGAGATAATGACTGGGGTGTGGCGTGTATTTATAAGGATAGGGACAGCGCAGCGTTATTACGCAGGTGCCCCTAGCGGTTCACATCTGAAGGACACGTGGCGAACATGCAACACATTGGAGGTTGTTCCACGTTCTCACGCACACCTAGATTGTCGGGTAGTCGTTCCCGCTTCTCCGGGTTTCAGGCAAAATGGATTGAGCATTTAAATCAGATTTAATGTTTGTCTCTGTGTCTTTTGCTGACAAGGACGCATAGAAGACATTCGACAGTTTCAATAGAATGCATATGATTTGGGTAGATAGAGAGGTTAGGGTCCAATCACATTCACTTAGTTCAAAAGATTCAAACAAGAAGACATATCTATAAGTGAATGTTGTAGAGGACAGAACGCTAATATATGAATATATCCGAAGAAGACCAAATCAATATAATGAAGATAAACATGAAGTCATGTTGAAATTTGAAGACAAACCAAATGTGAAGACATAACAAATGTAACGCCAACAAAAAACACTCCAAACAAAAGTTTGGTGATGGCGTTACCCACTGTATAGGAAGTATTAGACCCAGACACAATGCACAATTATCGTGGCGCTCCAAAGACAAATTCCACGTTAATGTATTCACACTCAGAGTGTAAGTCTTCATTAATTGAAGATATACGTTACTTCGTGTGTTGCACATCTAAGTCATCAACATGCATAAGCATTAGGATGTGTGCCTGATCACAGGACATTTGAGGATTCCAAGATATTTAGCTCACACCGCAACTTGCAAAACCTTTTCTCATCCAAGGTCTTTGTGAAGATATCTGCTAGTTGCTCTTCAGTGTTGACGTGAATGATATCAATATCTTCCTTCATTACATGATCTCTGAGAAAGTGATGACAGATCTGAATGTGCTTTGTCTTCGAGTGTTGAACTGGGTTGTTGGCAATCTTGATGGCGCTTTCATTGTCGTAGTAGAGTGGCACTTGCTTCAGATGAATGCCATAGTCTTTGAGTGTTTTCTTCATCCATAGAAGCTGAGCGCAGCAAGACCCAGCAGCAATGTATTCAGATTCAGCAGTGGAGAGAGATACACCGTTCTGCATCTTTGAAGACCAACACACAAGTGATCATCCCAGAAAGTGACATGTGCCTGATGTAGACTTGCGATCCACCTTGTCACCAGCATAATCAGCATCTGAGAATCCAACTAGATCAAACTCTAAGCCCTTTGGATACCATAGTCCTAGTGTTGGGGTGTAAGCCAAATGTCAAAGAATTCGCTTCACAGCTAAGTGATGCGATTCCATTGGTGCCGCTTGGAATTGGTCACACATTCAAACACTAAGCATGATATCTGGCCTAGATGCGCATAAATAAAGCAAAGAACCAATCATGGAGCGGTATACCTTTTGATTGAACTCTTTACCATTAGCGTCAGGACCCAAATGACTTTTGGTTGGCATTGGCGTCGTATAACCTTTGCAGTCTTGCATTCCAAACTTCTTCAGGCAATCTTTGAGGTATTTCTCTTGAGATATGAAGATGCTGGTGCGTTGCTACCGTATTTGAAGACCAAGGAAGAACTTCAGCTCACCCATCATGGACATCTGATATTGCTCTTGCATCACGTGTCCAAACTCATCACTGTATTTCTGATTAGTGCAGCCAAAGATAATGTCATCCACATATATTTGGCACACAAACAAACAGTTCACCATCATATGTCTTCGTGAAGAGTCTGGGATCCAGGGAACCAGGTTTGAAGCCTTTGCTCTTCAGGAAGTCTTTGAGTGTGTCATACCAAGCACGAGGGGCTTGTTTGAGGCCATACAGTGCCTTGTTGAGCTTGTAAACCATATCAGGATGTTTTCGATCTTCAAAACCAGGCGGTTGTGCAACATACACTTCTTCTTCAATATTGCCATTGAGAAAGGCACTCTTCACATCCATTTGATACAGCAGGATGTTATTATGATTTGCATAGGCTAGCAGTATGCGAATAGCTTCAAGCCTAGCCACAGGAGCAAATGTTTCATTGAAGTCAATTCCTTCAACTTGAGTGTATCCTTGAGCAACGAGACGAGCCTTGTTTCTGACAACTTGACCATGCTCATCTTGCTTGTTGCGATATATCCATTTAGTGCCTATGATATTGTGTTTACGAGGATCAGGACACTTGACCAGTTCCCATACATTATTCAGCTTGAACTATTGAAGCTCTTCTTGCATAGCTTGAATCCATTCAGGTTCCATGAAGGCTTCATCAACTTTCTTGGGTTCAGATATTGAGACAAATGCAAAGTGCCCACAGAAATTTGCTAGCTGTGTTGCCCTTGAACGAGTGAGTGGACCAGGTGCATTGATGCTATCAATTATATTCTCAATCTGTACTTCATTTGCAATAAGAGGATGAACTTGACAAAGATTTTTTTTCGTCATTCATTGTCATCGTTTGAAGGATTGTCCTCGGGCTGAGCATTGTCTTCAAGTTGATTAGGTGCAGAAATGATAAGTTCCTCTTAAGGTTGTACTTCAGACGGTATGATTTCTCCAGTTCCCATAAGCTTCATGGATTCACTGGGTGGGATTTCATCTATCACATTTGGCAGGTGCTCTCTTTGCGAGCCGTTAGTTTCATCAAACCGCACATCTATAGTTTCAACTACTTTATAGTGAAAGAGGTTGAAGACTCTGTAGGAGCGCGAATCCTTTTCGTAACCAAGCATAAAACCTTCATGTGCTTTCGGTGCAAATTTTGAAGTGTGATGTGGATCCTTGATCCAACACCTAGCACCAAATACTCTGAAGTAACTAACATTTGGCTTCTTACCAGTGAGGAGTTCATAGGATGTTTTCTTCAGAAGCTTGTGAAGATAAACACGGTTGATGATGGTATGCAGTATCAATAGCTTCAGGCCAGAACTTTCTTGGTGTCTTGTATTCATCGAGCATCGTCCGAGCCATCTCCATGAGTGTTCTGTTCTTGCGTTCAATGATGCCATTCTGCTGCGCATGTACGGAGCTGAGAACTCATGAGTGATGCCCAATGTATCAAGATAAGTGTCGAGGACGGTGTTCTTGAATTCAGTGCCATTGTCACTTCTGATGTGCTTGATCTTGATGCCATAGTTGTTCATGGCTCGATTGGCGAAGCGTCCGAAGACATCCTGCACTTCAGTCTTGTAGAGGATTATACGTACCCATGTATATCTTGAATAATCATCAACAATGACGAAGCCATAGAGACAAGCAGTAGTAGTAAGGGTAGAGTAGTGAGTAGGGCCGAAGAGGTCCATGTGTAGCAGTTCGAAGGGTTGAGTCCTTGTCATGATAGTCTTCGAGGGATGCTTGGCCCTCGTCATCTTTCCAGCTTCGTAGGCACCGCATAAGTGATCATTCTTGAACTTGACGCCCTTGATGCCTATGACGTGCTTCTTATTTGCAAGATTATGCAAGTTCCTCATGCTAGCATGCCCTAGCCTCCGATGCCAGAGCCAGCACCATGAAGCTTTTGCTAGAAGACATACGGCAAGCTATGGTCCTACTGAGAAATCTACCATGTACAAATCATCTTTCCGATACCCTTCAAAGACTAGAGACTTGTCAGATTCCATTAGAACAAGGCAACGATATTTTCCAAATATCACAATCATGTTCAAATCGCAAAGCATTGAGACATACATTAAGTTGAAACCAAGGGATTTCAACAAGCATCACTTTATCCATGTGCTGATCCTTTGAGATTGCAACTCTACCTAGACCCAATACCTTTCTTTTACCAGTATCAGCAAATGTGATGTGACTTTTATCAGATGGACGTAAGGTTGAGTCCATGAGAAGACTTCGTTCGCCAGTCATGTGATTAGTACATCCACTATCAATAATCCATTCTGAAGTAGCTTGTGTCATACCCTACAGTGCAGTTAGGGGGATAGGCTTCACGAAGAGCTTTGTGAAGCATAAACATTTGATGAGCAAGTGGATTATGAAAGCTTAGATCGAGGTTAGGACTGATAGGACAAATAGCAAGTGACTTGGCAACGAAATACATAATAAGACCATTTGGGCATTTGATCTTGCACCCTACAAGATGTTTTAGGTCCCCAACAATAGCTTCAGACGCATTTGATTTTTGGCTGGAGACCTTTCCCTGCAAAAGAGAGTTAAGCTTTCTTAGCCACCCACATCTTCAAGGGTGGCTTCGAAGCAATGAGTCTAAGTGCATCATCTGAGAAATTTGGCTTTGAAGCCCTAGCAAATAGTTTTGCAGGAGGTGAATAATACTCATAGGAATAAGCATAGTAGTTCTTGGTCTTATGAACATGGCGGTTCGATGAAACACGCTCATATTCGTAGGCTTGGGTATGATTTCCCTGCAAAACATTTGTGTTAGTGCGACTCAAGTGAGTCCTCTGTCTGTATGAAGCCTTTGGACCATATGAAGCCTGCGGTCTGGGGTTTGTCTTCTTCCCTTGTGGTGTCATGATAACATTCACAGGAAGATTCTCAAGACACCTTTTGGGCACCCAGACTTTCTTCATATGTGGCCCATTCCTGCAGTTAGTACCAATATACCTGGCAAACACTTCACCATTCTGATTCTTAAACAGTTTATAGTTTGCATCAAAGGATTGATCAATGACAATAGGATTAGCACAAGTGAAGCCAGATAGGGTGGATGGATCCACTGAAGGTTCCTTTGCAGCAACCCATGTGGTTTTGGGGTACTGCTCGGGCTTCCAGTAAGAGCCATCAGCATTCATTGTCCTTTCATACCCAACACCCTCTTTCCTAGGGTTTCAGTTCAGAATCTGCCTTTTTAGGACATCACATAGTGTCTGATGCCTTTCGAGACTTTTGTACATCCCTGTTTCAAGCAATGTCTTCAACCTAGCATTTTCATCAGCAATAGCAGTGGCATCCTCAGCAGAGGGGTTAGTTACCACATCAACAGTTGAATATATTGCAATAGTAGCAGCAGTAGAACATTCAGCCACAGAAGTAGCATTATCATGCTCAAGGCATTTAAGACATGGTGGTTCAAATCCTTCCTGAGTGGGACTGATCTGTTCAGTGCAAAGTGACTCGTTTTCCTTTTGAAGATCTTCATGAACCGCTCTCAATTTCTCGAGTTCTTGCTTCCTTTGAAGATAATCATAGGAAAGCTTTTCATGAGTTGTTGAGAGCGTTTCATGATGACTTTCAAGTTCCTCATACTTAACATGAAGATTTTTTATGTCTTCAATTAAGGACTGAGATCGAGTCATTTCAGCGTCCAACAGGTCATCCCTTTTGTCTAACAGTTTTTGAATATGTTCCATAACTTTTTGTTGTTCAGTTGCAATTTTAGCAAGTGTCTTGTAGCTGGGTTTGGAACCACAATCAGAGTCATCTTCACTGGATGTTTGATAGTGAGCATTGCGTAAGTTTACCTTGGCACCGCATGCCATGAAGCAATAGGTGGGAGCGGAGTTGTCCTTGTCATTAGCATCAGCGTCGGTGACGAAGTCATTGTCTTTAGTGTTGAAGATGGACAGGGCAATGTAGGTTGTAGTCAGACTTGCAACGCTAGAGTCGGACTCCTCCTCAGACTCCACCTCCGCCTCCTCAGAAGCAGACTCCTCCTCTGAATCCATTTCCTTGCCAACAAACGCACGAGCCTTGCCAGATGAGCTCTTCTTGTGTGATGAAGACTTTGAGGAAGACTGGGAAGAAGACTTTGAGTATTTCTTCTTCTTCTTGTCGTCAGAATCATATTCCTTGCTCTTCTTCTTCTTGTTGTTCTCATTGTCCCACTGCGGACACTCAGAGAGGTAGTGACCAGGTTTCTTGCACTTGTGGCATGTTCTCTTCCTATAGTCATGAGTAGAAGCTTCATCATTCCTTGAGCTGGATCGTGAAGACTTTCTGAAGCCTTTCTTCTTCGTGAATTTTTGGAACTTCTTCACAAGCATAGCAACTTCCTTTCCAATGTCTTCAGGACCATCAGAACTGCAGTCAGATTCTTCTTCAGATGAGGAAACAACTTTTGCCTTCAAGGCGCGAGTTCGGCCATAGTTGGGACCGTAGATATCTCTTTTCTTAGAAAGCTAAAACTCATGTGTGTTAAGCCTTTCAAGTATGTCAGACGGATCGAGTGTCTTGAAGTCAGGGCGTTCTTGAATCATCGGGTCTAGGGTGTCAAACGAGCTGTCAAGTGATCTCAGGAGTGTCTTAACGATTTCATGCTTGGTGATCTCAGTAGCGCCGAGAGATTGAAGCTCATTTGTGATGTCAGTGAGGTGATCAAATGTGAGCTGAACATTCTCATTGTTGTTTCTCTTGAAGCGATTGAAGAGGTTGCGAAGGACACTGATCCTTTGATCTCTCTGGGTTGAGACGCCTTCGTTGACCTTGGAGAGCAAGTCCCAGACTAGCTTCGATGTTTCTAGATCACTCACACGGCCATACTGCCCTTTGGTCAGATGACTACAGATGATGTTCTTGGCAGTGGAATCCAGTTGAACGAACTTCTTGACATCAGCAGCGGTGACACCATCACCAGCCTTGGGAATGCCATTCTTGACGACAAACCAGAGGTCGACATCAATGGCTTCAAGATGCATGCACATCTTATTCTTCCAGTAGGGATATTCAGTTCCATCGAAGATGGGGCACGCAGCGGAGACTTTGATTATCCCTGCAGTCGACACAGCTAAAACTCCAGGTGGTTAAGCCGAATCACACAGAACAAGGGAGTACCTTGCTCTGATACTAATTGAAAGTGCTAGTTATCGACTAGAGGGGGGTAAATAGGCGATTTTTATGAAAGTCTTGAAAACATGGGAGTTTCGAAGACAAACGATAGAAATGAACCTATAACCATGCAGCGGAAGGTAGACTACACTAGACAAGCCATAGTCAAGTATTCAATGAAGTGAGAGCACGAAGACTAATAGCAGCTAGGCAGTACTGATCAGGATGGAAGATAGTATGACACCAATCAGAACAAACAGTCACATAGTGAAGACAAATGGACAATGCAAACACGCAAATGACTTCACAAGGACCAACTGTAAATAAAGAGATGGGAAGGATAGAACCAGTTGCTTGCTGAAGACAATGATTTGTTGGACCAGTTCCAGTTGTTATGACAATTGTACGTCTGGTTAGGAAGGCTGAGATTTAACTCAGAAGACCGTGTCTTCACCTTATTCCCCTTGAGCTAAGGACACCCAGTCCTCGCTCAATCACTCTGGTAAGTCTTCAAGGTAGACTTCCAAACCTTCACAGACTTCATTCACCGGCGATCCACAATGACTCTTGGATGCTCAGAAAGTGATGCCTAACTGGCTGGAGGATTCACAGTCCTCAAGTATAACAAGTCTTCAGATCACACAGACAGGAAAACTTCAGTGATGCCTAACACTCTTTGGCTCTGGGTGTTTAGGGCTTTGTCCTTGCAAGGATTTCTTTCTCTCAAAGGCTTCGGAGGTGGGTTGCTCTCAAACGACAAAAGCTGTGCACTAACTCTGAGCAGCCACCAATTTATGGTGTAGGGGTGGGATATTTATAGCCACTAGGCAACCCGACCTGATTTGTCCTAAATGGCCCTGGGTCACTAAGGAACTGACACGTGTTCCAACGGTCAGATTTCAAACACACGCAGCTGATGGGGAACGTTGCAGAAAACAAAAAAAAATCCTACGTTTCACCAAGATCAGTCTATGGAGTCATCTAGCAATGAGAGGAGAGTGCATCTACATACCCTTGTAGATCGCGAGCGGAAGCATTCAAGAGAACGGGGATGATGGAGTCGTACTCGCCGTGATCCAAATCACTGATGACCAAGTGCCGAACAGACGGCAACTCCGCATTCAACACACGTACGGAGCGGATGATGTCTCCTCCTTATTGATCCAGTAAGGGGGAAGGAGAGGTTGATGAAGATCCAGCAGCACGACAGCGTGGTGGTGGATGCAGCAGTGATCGCAGCAGGGCTTCGCCGAGCTTCTGCGAGAGGGAGAGGTGTAGCAGGGGAGAGGGAGGCGCCAAAGCTTGAGGTCGGCTACACTCCCTCCCCCCCCCCTTTTTTATAGGCCCCCTGGGGGGCACCGGCCCTGGAGATGGGATCTCCCAAGGGGGCGGCGGCCAAGGGGGGTGGAGTGCCCCCCAAGGCAAGTGGAGGCGCCCCCCACCCTAGGGTTTCCAACCCTAGGCGCAGGGGGGCCCAAAGGGGTGGCTCACCAGCCCACTATGGGCTGGTTCCCCTTCCCACTTCAGCCCATGGGGCCCTCTGAGATGGGTGGCCCCACCCGGTGGACCCCCGGGACCCATCCGGTGGTCCCGGTACAATACCAGTGACCCCGAATCTTTCCCGATGGCCGAAACTACACTTCCTATATATAATTCTTCACCTCCGGACCATTCCGGAACTCCTCATGATGTCCAGGATCTCATCCAGGACTCCAAAAAACTTTCGGATTACTGCATACTCATATCTCTACAACCCTAGCGTCACCGAACCTTAAGTGTGTAGACCCTACGGGTTCGGGAGACACGTAGACATGACCGAGACGGCTCTCCGGCCAATAACCAACAGCGGGATCTCGATACCCATGTTGGCTCCCACATGCTCCTCGATGATCTCATCGGATGAACTACGATGTCGAGGACTTAATCAATCCCGTATTCAATTCCCTTTGTCAATCGGTACGTTACTTGCCCGAGACTCGATCGTCGGTATCCCAATACCTTGTTCAGTCTCGTTACCGGCAAGTCAGTTTACTCGTACCGTAATGCATGATCCCGTGATCAACCCCTTGATCACATTGAGCTCATTATGATGATGCATTATCGAGTGGGCCCAGAGATACCTCTCCGTCATACGGAGTGACAAATCCCAGTCTCGATTCGTGCCAACCCAACAGACACTTTCGGAGACACCTGTAATGTACCTTTATAGTCACCCAGTTACGTTGTGACGTTTGGCACACCCAAAGCACTCCTACGGTATCCGGGAGTTACACAATCTCATGGTCTAAGGAAATGATACTTGACATTCAGAAAAGCTACAGCAAAAGAACTACATGATCTTTGAGCTAAGCTTAGGATTGGGTCTTGTCCATCACATCATTCTCCTAATGATGTGATCCCGTTATCAACGACATCCCCATGTCCATAGCCAGGAAATCATGACTATCTGTTGATCAACGAGCTAGTCAACTGGAGGCTCACTAGGGACACATTGTGGTCTATGTATTCACACATGTATTACGATTTCCATATAATACAATTACTGCATGAATAATAGACAATTATCATGAACAAGGAAATATAATAATCATTTTATTATTGCCTCTAGGGCATATTTCCAACAGTCTCCCACTTGCACTAGAGTCAATCATCTAGTTACATTGTGATGAATCGAACACCCATAGAATTCTGGTGTTGATCATGTTTTGCTCTAGGGAGAGGTTTAGTCAACGGATCTGCTACATTCAGGTCCGTATGTACTTTACAAATCTCTATGTCTCCATTTTGAACACTTTCACGAATGGAGTTGAAGCGACGCTTGATATGCCTGGTCTTCCTGTGAAACATGGGCTCCTTGGCAAGGGCAATAGCTCCAGTGTTGTCACAGAAGAGAGTCATCGGGCCCGACGCATTGGGTATGACTCCTAGGTCGGTAATGAACTCCTTCACCCAGACTGCTTCATGTGCTGCCTCCGAGGCTGCCATGTACTCCGCTTTGCATGTAGATCCCGCCACAACGCTTTGCTTGCAACTGCACCAGCTTACTGCCCCACCATTCAAAATATACACGTATCCGGTTTGTGACTTAGAGTCATCCAGATCTGTGTCGAAGCTAGAATCGACGTAACCCTTTACGACGAGCTCTTCGTCACCTCCATAAACAAGAAACATTTCCTTGGTCCTTTTCAGGTACTTCAGGATATTCTTGACCGCTGTCCAGTGTTCCATGTCGGGATTACTTTGGTACCTTCGTACCAAACTCACGGCAAGGTTTACATCAGGTCTGGTACACAACGTAGCATACATGATAGACCCTATGGCCGAGGCATAGGGGACGACACTCATCTTTTTCTATCTTCTGTCGTGGTCGGGCATTGAGCCATGCTCAATCTCGTACCTTGCAATACAGGCAAGAACCCCTTCTTTGACTGATCCATTTTGAACTTCTTCAATATCTTGTCAAGGTACGTACTCTGCGAAAGACCAATGAGGCGTCTCGATCTATCTCTATAGATCTTGATGCCTAATATATAAGCAGATTCTCCAAGGTCCTTCATTGAAAAACACTTGTTCAAGTAGGCCTTTATGCTTTCCAAGAATTCTATATCATTTCCCATCAACAGTATGTCATCCACATACAATATGAGAAATGCTACAAAGCTCCCACTCACTTTCTTGTAAATGCAGGCTTCTCCATAAGTCTGCATAAACCCAAACGCTTTGATCATCTCATCAAAGCGAATGTTCCAACTCCGAGATGCTTGCACCAGCCCATAAATCGAGCGTTGGAGCTTGCACACCTTGTCAGCATTCTTAGGGTCGACAAAACCTTCCGGCTGCATCATATACAATTCTTCCTTAAGGAAACCATTAAGGAATGTCGTTTTGACGTCCATTTGCCATATCTCATAATCATAGAATGCGGCAATTGCTAACATGATTCAGACGGACTTCAGCTTCGCTACAGGTGAGAAAGTCTCATCGTAGTCAAACTCTTGAACTTGTCGATAACCCTTAGCGACAAGCCGAGCTTTATGGATGGTCACATTACCATCCGCGTCTGTCTTCTTCTTAAAGATCCATTTATTTTCTATGGCTCGCCGATCATCAGGCAAGTCAGTCAAAGTCCATACTTCGTTTTCATACATGGATCCTATCTCGGATTTCATGGCTTCCAGCCATTTGTCGGAATCCGGGCCCGCCATCGCTTCTTCATAGTTCGAAGGTTCACCATTGTCTAACAACATGATTTCCAAGACAGGGTTGCCGTACCACTCTGGTGCGGAACGTGTCCTTGTGGACCTATGAAGTTCAGTAGCAACTTGATCTGAAGTTTCATGATCATCATCATCAACTTCCTCTCTAGTCGGTGCAGGCACCTCAGGAACATTTTCTTGAGTTGCGCCACTTACCGGTTCAAGAGGTAATACTTCATCAAGTTGTACCTTCCTCCCACTTATTTCTTTTGAGAGAAACTCTTTCTCTAGAAAGGACCCATTCTTGGCAACAAAGATCTTGCCTTCGGATCTGAGGTAGAAGGTATACCCAACAGTTTCTTTAGGGTATCCTATGAAGACGCATTTTTCCGACTTGGGTTCGAGCTTTTCAGGTTGAAGTTTCCTGACATAAGCATCGCATCCCCAAACTTTTAGAAACGACAGCTTAGGTTTCTTCCCAAACCATAATTCATACGGTGTCATCTCAACGGATTTTGACGGAGCCCTATTTAAAGTGAATGCGGCAGTCTCTAAAGCATAGCCCCAAAATGATAGCGGTAAACCGGTAAGAGACATCATAGATCGCACCATATCTAATAGAGTGCGATTACAACGTTCGGACACACGGTTACGCTGAGGTGTTCCAGGCGGCGTGAGTTGTGAAACTATTCCACATTTTCTTAAGTGTGTGCCAAATTCGTGACTCAAGTATTCTCCCCCATGATCTGATCGCAAGAACTTGATTTTCCTGTCATGTTGATTCTCAACCTCACTCTGAAATTCCTTGAACTTTTCAAAGGTCTCAGACTTGTGTTTCATTAAGTAGACATACCCATATCTACTCAAGTCATCAGTGAGGGTGAGAACACAACGATAGCCACCGCGGGCCTCAACACTCATTGGACCGCACACATCAGTATGTATGATTTCCAATAAGTTGGTTGCTCGCTCCATTGTTCCTGAGAACGGAGTCTTGGTCATTTTACAGATGAGGCATGGTTCGCACGTGTCAAATGATTCGTAATCAAGAGACTCTAAAAGTCCATCTGCATGGATCTTCTTCATGTGTTTGACACCTATGTGACCAAGGCGGCAGTGCCACAAGTATGTGGGACTATCATTATCAACCTTACATCTTTTGGTATTCACACTATGAATATGTGTAGCATTACGCTCGAGATTTATTAAGAATAAACCATTCACCATCAGAGCATGACCATAAAACATATCTCTCATACAAATAGAACAACCATTATTCTCGGATTTAAATGAGTAGCCATCTAGTATTAAACGAGATCCTGATACAATGTTCATGCTCAAAGCTAGCACTAAATAACAATTATTGAGGTTTAAAACTAATCCCGTAGGTAAATGTAGAGGTAGTGTGCCGACGGCGATCACATCGTCCTTGGAACCATTCCCGACGCGCATCGTCACCTCGTCCTTCGCCAGTCTCCGCTTATTCCGCAGCTCCTGCTTTGAGTTACAAATGTGAGCAACCGCACCGGTATCAAATACCCAGGAGCTACTACGAGTACTGGTAAGGTACACATCAATTACATGTATATCACATATACCTTTTGTGATGCCGGCCTTCTTGTCCGCTAAATATTTGGGGTAGTTCCGCTTCCAGTGACCACTTCCCTTGCAATAAAAGCACTCAGTCTCGGGCTTGGGTCCATTCTTTGGCTTCTTCCCGGCAGCTTGCTTACCGGGCGCGGCAACTCCCTTGCCGTCCTTCTTGAAGTTCTTCTTACCCTTGCCTTTCTTGAACTTAGTGGTTTTATTCACCATCAACACTTGATGTTCCTTTTTGACTTCTACCTCTGTTGATTTCAGCATTGCAAATACTTCAGGAATGGTCTTTTCCATCCCCTGCATATTGAAGTTCATCACAAAGCTCTTGTAGCTTGGTGGAAGCGACTGAAGGATTCTGTCAATGACCGCGTCATTCGGGAGATTAACTCCCAGTTGAGTCAAGCGGTTATGCAACCCAGACATTTTGAGTATGTGCTCACTGACAGAACTAATGGACCCCCAGGACCCCCCGAATCTTTCCCGATGGCCGAAACTACACTTCCTATATATAATTCTTCACCTCCGGACCATTCCAGAACTCCTCGTGATGTCCAGGATCTCATCCGGGACTCCGAACAACTTTTGGATTACTGCATACTCATATCTCTACAACCCTAGCGTCACCAAACCTTAAGTGTGTAGACCCTACGGGTTCGGGAGACACATAGACATGACCGAGACGGCTCTCCGGCCAATAACCAACAGCGGGATCTGGATACCCATGTTGGCTCCCACATGCTCCTCGATGATCTCATCGGATGAACCATGATTTCGAGGACTTAATCAATCCCGTATTCAATTCCCTTTGTCAATCGATACGTTACTTGCCCGAGACTCGATCGTCGGTATCCCAATACCTTGTTCAGTCTCGTTACCGGCAAGTCACTTTACTCGTACCGTAATGCATGATCCCGTGATCAACCACTTGATCACATTGAGCTCATTATGATGATGCATTACCGAGTGGGCCCAGAGATACCTCTCCGTCATACGGAGTGACAAATCCCAGTCTCGATTTGTGCCAACCCAACAGACACTTTCGGAGACACCTGTAATGTACCTTTATAGTCACCCAGTTACATTGTGACGTTTGGCACACCCAAAGCACTCCTACGGTATCTGGGAGTTGCACAATCTCATGGTCTAAGGAAATGATACTTTACATTCAGAAAAGCTACAACAAACGAACTACACGATCTTTGAGCTAAGCTTAGGATTGGGTCTTGTCCATCACATCATTGTCCTAATGATGTGATCCCATTATCAATGACATCCCCATGTCCATAGCCAGGAAATCATGACTATCTGTTGATCAACGAGCTAGTCAACTAGAGGCTCACTAGGGACACATTGTGGTCTGACTTATCCAGCTCTGGATAAGTTTTGCTCTCATTGTCTTCGCTCGAAGACATAGGATTTTGGTTAAGAATCACTTCAGTCACTCTGACTTTGTTCACTGGGACCCCACTTAACAGTACGGTAGTTCCTATGACTCAACAAAGAAGAAAAGGAAACAACAAAACAACTAAGTCTTTGCGCTACATAGTCTTCACGCGATGTCTTCTCTTGTCATAGTCTTCAATGTGAATATCTTCACATACAACCTTTGTCTTCAATGTCTTCATACATTTTTAGGGGTCATCTCCGGTAGGTAAACCGAATCAATGAGGGACTACTACCTATGTTGTCCTGCAAATCTCACAAACACATTAGTCCCTCAACCAGGTTTGTCGTCAATACTCCAAACCCAACTAGGGGTGGCACTAGATGCACGTACAATATTAATACCCCTCTGATTATGAACATGAACATGATTTGTGAGTAGTTACGTTTGTTCCTGAGGACATGGGAGAAGTCTTGCTAGAAGTAGTCATGTCAATTTGGTATTCATTCGATATTTTGATGAGATGTATGTTGTCTCTCCTCTAGTGGTGTCATGTGAACGTCGACTACATGACACTTCACCATTATTTGGTCCTAGGGGAAGGCATTTGGAAGTAATAAGTAGATGATGGGTTGCTAGAGTGACAGAAGCTTAAACCCTAGTTTATGCGTTGCTTCGTAAGGGGCTGATTTGGATCCATATGTTTCATGTTGTGGTTAGGTTTACCTTAATACTTATTTTGTAGTTGCGGATGCTTGCAAGAGGGGTTAATCATAAGTGGGATGCTTGTCCAAGGAAGGGCAGTACCCAAGCACTGGTCCATCCACATATCAAATTATCAAAGTACCGAACGTGAATCATATGAGCGTGATGAAAACTAGCTTGACGATAATTCCCATGTGTACTCGGGAGCGTTTTTTCTTTTATATAAGGGTTTGTCCAGGCTTGTCCTTTGCTACAAAAAGGATTGGGCCATCTTGCTGCACCTTATTTACTTTTATTACTTGTTACCCGTTATGAATTACCTTATCACAAAACTATCTGTTACCGATAATTTCAGTGCTTGCAGAGAATACCTTACTGAAAACTGCTTATCATTTCCTTCTGCTCCTCGTTTGGTTCGACACTCTTACTTATCGAAAGGACTACGATAGATCGCCTATACTTGTGGGTCATCAAGACTCTTGTCTAGCACCATTCCTAGGAGCAAAGCGCCTTTGGTAGGTGGAATTTGGTAAGGAAAAATTTATATAGTGTGCTGAAATTTACTGTCACTTGTTACTATGGAAAGTAATCCTTTGATGGGCTTGTCCGGGGTGTCTTCACCTCGACCAGTAGAGCAAAGAGTTTCTCCTCAACCTACACAACCTACTGAAAATTTTTACTTTGAAATTCGTTCGGGTATGATAGAGAAACTGCTACTAATCCTTTTACAGGAGACGGAACATTGCATCCCGATGCACTTAATCTGTGTGAAGTTTGTGGATTATTTAAGCTTGCAGGTATGCCCGAGGATGTTATCAAGAAGAGGGTCTTCCCTTTATCTTTGAAGGGAAATGCATTGACATGGTTTAGGCTATGTGATGATATGGGATCATGGAACTACAACCGATTGAAATTGGAATTTCATCAGAAGTTTTATCCTATGCATCTAGTTCATCGTGATCGTAATTATATATATAATTTTTGGCTTCGCAAAGGAGACACCATCGCTCAAGTTTGGGGGAGGCTTAAGTCATTGTTACATTCGTGCCCCAATCATGAGCTCTCAAGAGAAGTTATTATTCAAAAAAATTACGCTCGGCTTTCTCTCAGTAATCACTCCATGCTCGGTACTTCTTGTACTAGTTCTTTTATGATGAAGACTATTGAATTCAATGGGATTTATTGGAGAGAATTAAACGCAACTCTGAAAATTGGGAACTCGACGAAGGTAAGGAGTCAGGTATAACACCTAAGTTTGATTGTGTTAAATCTTTTATGGATATCGATGCTTTTCGGGAATTTATAAATATGGACTTGACTCTGAGATAGTAGCTTATTTCTGTGAATCATTTGCTACTCATGTTGATCTCCGTAAGGAGAAGTGGCTTAAATATCATCCTCCCATTGAAGTAAAAGTAGTTGAACCTATTAAAGTTGAAGAAAAGACTATCACTTATAATGTTGATCCTATTGTTCCTACCGCTTATATTGAGAAACCACCTTTCCCTACTAGAGTAAAGGACCATGCTAAAGCTTCAACTGTGGTACGTACGAGTAATACTAGAACACCTACACCCTCTGAGCAAATTAAAGTTGAACCTAGTATTGCTATGGCTAAAGATCTATTGGCCGATAATATTGATGGGCATGTTATTTACTTTTGTGATGAAGCTCCTAGAATTGCTAGACCCGGTACTAAAAATAAACATAGACATGTTGTAGGAATGCTTGTTATTTCTGTTAAAATAGGAGACCATTGCTATCATGGCTTATGTGATATGGGTGCTAGTGATAGTGCAATACCATTCCTTATACAAAGAAATTATTCACGATATTGCACCTGCTGAGATAGAAAGATAGATGTTACAATTAAGCTTGCCAATAGAGATACTATTTCACTGGTTGGGATTGTTAGAGATGTTGAAGTCTTGTGTGGGAAAGTTAAATATCCTACTGATTTTCTTGTTCTTGGTTCCCCACAAAATGACTTTTGTCCCATTATATTTGGTAGACCCTTCTTGAATACTGTTAATGCTAAGATAGACTTCAAAAACAATATTGTTTCTATTGGTTTAGGGGATATGTCTCATGATTTTAATTTTCCTAAATTTTGTAGACAACCCCATGATAAAGAATTGCCTAGTAAAGATGAAATTATTGGTCTTGCTTCTATTTCCATGCCTCTATGATCCTTTAGAACAATATTTGCTAGACCATGAAAATGATATGTTTATGAATGAAAGAAGGGAAATAGATGAAGTATTCTTTAAACAGGGACCTATTTTGAAACACAACTTGCCTGTCGAAATTCTAGGGGATCCTCCTCCACCCAAGGGTGATCCCGTCTTTGATCTTAAACCATTACCTAATACTCTTAAGTATGCTTATCTTGATGAAAAGAAGATATATCCTGTTATTATTAGTGCTAACCTTTCAGAGTAAGAAGAAGAGAAATTATTGAAAACTCTGAAGAAGCACCGTGCTGCTATTGGATATACTCTTGATGATCTTAAGGGCATTAGTCCCACTCTATGCCAGCACAAAATAAAATTGGAGAAAGATGCTAAACCGGCTGTTGATCACCAACGCCGGTTAAATCCTAAGATGAAAGAAGTGGTAAGAAAAGAAAAACTAAAGCTTCCGGAGGTAGGTATAATTTATCCCATTGCTGATAGTCAGTGGGTAAGTCCTGTCCATTGTGTCCCTAAGAAGGGACGTATTACTGTTGTTCCTAATGATATAGATGAATTCATCCCACAAAGAATTTTTACAGGTTATAGAATGGTAATTGATTTCCAAAAACTAAATAAAGCTACTAAAAAGGATCATTACCCTTTACCTTTTATTGATCAAATGCTAGAAATATTATCTAAACATACACATTTTTGCTTTCTAGATGGTTATTCTGGTTTCTCTCAAATACATGTGTCAAAAGAGGATCAAGAAAAGGCCACCTTTACTTGCCCTTTTGGTACCTTTGCTTATAGACGTATGCCTTTTGGTTTATGTAATGCACCTGCTACCTTTCAAAGATGCATGACTACTATATTCTCTGACTTTTGTGAAAAGATTGTTGAGGTATTCATTGATGATTTTTCTGTATATGGAACTTCTTTTGATGATTGCTTAAGCAACCTTGATCGAGTTTTGCAGAGATGTGAAGAAACTAATCTTGTCTTGAATTGGGAGATGTGCCACCTTATTGTTAATGAAGGTATTGTCTTGGGGCATAAAATTTCTGAAAGAGGTATTGAAGTTGATAAAACTAAATTTGATGCTATTGAAAAGATGTCGTGTCCTAAGGGCATTAAAGGTATCAGAAGTTTCCTTGGTCATACCAGTTTTTATAGGAGGTTCATTAAAGACTTCTCAAAAATTTCTAGGCCTCTGACTAACCTCTTACAAAAAGATATTCCTTTTGTCTTTGATGATGATTGTTTAGAAGCATTTGAAATACTTAAGAAAGCCTTGATTTCTGCACCTATTGTTCAGCCTCCTGATTGAATTTACCTTTTGAAATTATGTGTGATGTTAGTGATTATGTTGTAGGTGCTGTGTTAAGACAAAGAGTTGATAAGAAATTAAATGTTATCCAATATGCTAGTAAAACTCTAGACAGTGTCCAAAGAAATTATGCTACTACTGAAAAAGAATTTTTAGCAGTTGTATTTGCTTGTGATAAGTTCAGACCTTATATTGTTGATTCTAAAGTAACTGTTCACACTCATCATGCTACTATTAAATATCTTATGGAAAAGAAAGATGCTAAACCTAGACTTATTAGATGGGTTCTCCTACTACAAGAATTTATTTGCATAGTATTGATAGAAAGGGAGCTGAGAACCCCATTTTAGACAACTTGTCTAGGTTAGAGAATGTTCTTGATGACCCACTACCTATTGATGATAGCTTTCCTGATGAACAATTAGCTGTCATAAATGCTTCTCGTACTGCTCCTTGGTATGCTGATTATGCTAATTACATTGTTGCTAAATTTATACCACCTAGTTTCACATACCAACAAAAGAAAAAGTTTTTCTATGATTTAAGATATTACTTCTGGGATGACCCACACCTTTATAAAGGAGTAGATGGGGTTATGACGTTGTGTACCTGAGCATGAACAGGAGCAGATCCTACGCAAGTGTCACTACGAGGCTTATGGAGGACACCATGCTGGAGATAGAACTGCACATATGGTATTGCAATCCAGTTTTTATTGGCCTACTCTCTTCAAGGATGCCCGTAAGTTTGTCTTGTCTTGTGATGAATGTTAAAGAATTGGTAATATTAGTAGACGTCAAGAAATGCCTATGAATTATTCACTTGTTATTGAACCATTTGATGTTTGGGGCTTTGATTATATGGGACCGTCTCCTTCCTCCCAACTAGTAGTGTTGATCATAACAACTCTATTAAAATGCTTAAAGAAGTTATTTTTCCGAGGTTTGGAGTCCCTAGATATTTAATGACTGGTGGTGGTTCACATTTTATTCATGGTGCTTTTCGTAAGATGCTTGCTAAGTATGACGTTAATCATAGAATTGCATCTCCATATCATCCACAATTTAGTGGTCAAGTAGAACTGAGCAATAGAGAGCTTAAATTAATTCTGCAAAAGACTATTAATAGATCTAGAAATAATTGGTCCAAGAAACTTGATGATGCATTATGGGCATATAGAACTGCATACAAAAATCCTATGGGTATGTCTCCGTATAAAATGGTCTATGGAAAAGCATGTCTCTTACCTCTTGAACTAGAACATAAGGCATATTGTGCCATTAAAGAGCTCAATTATGACTTCAAACTTGCCGGTGAGAAGAGACTATTTGACATTAGCTCAATTGATGAATGGAGAACCTAGGCCTATGAGAATGCCAAACTGTTTAAAGAAAAAGTTAAAAGATGGCATGACAAAAGGATACAAAAACGTGAGTTTGATGTAGGCGATTATGTATTGTTATACAACTCTCATTTAAGATTTTTTGCAAGAAAACTCCTCTCTAAATGGGAAGGTCCTTACGTTATTGAGGAGGTTTATCGTTCTGGTGCCATAAAAATCAACAACTTCGAAGGCACGAATCCGAGGGTGGTGAACGGTCAAAGAATCAAACATTATATCTCAGGTAATCCTATAAATGATGAAACTAATGTTATTGAAAGCGTAACCCCGAAGGAGTATATAAGGGACACCTTCTAGAATGTTTCAGCCTCCGAAAAGGAAGAGGTATGTAGTAAGGTAAGTAAACCGACTCCAAAATAGTTCTAATAGAAATTTTTCTCTATTTTGGAATATTTAAGAAAATAGGAAAATAAGAAGTAGTTCGGAAAGGACACGAGGCGTCCACGAGGGTGGAGGGCGCGCCCTACCCCCCTGGGTGCGCCCCCTGCCTCGTGGGCACCTCGTGTGCTCTCCGGACTCTATTTTCTTGCAAAATACTTCTTTTGGTCAGTAAAAATTCATTATATAATATCCCAAAGGTTTTGACCACCATACCATGCAAATATCTCCTGTCTTTGTTTCGAGCTGTTTTTCTCACACATCTAGATCACCATGACGTCTTCAAGCGCCCCCAAGGACATGTTTTTCGAGAGGGTCATCCACCCCTACCTCGCGGAGGTGCTGCAACACCCTCAAACCATTGAGTTGCGTGAGGGGGTGCTGCACATCCATGATGTTGAGGGACCAAGGAGAGTCGGAAGCGTGGAGACAAGACTTGAAGCAATGGAGCAACAAGTTTACAAGTGCCAGGGGATGGTGGAACGTGGACTCGACGCCAACCACATGATGATCGCGAAGTTCCCCAATAAGCACAAGCTGGATGCCAAGGACATTGGGGAGACCATCTTCAAGCTTCACGAGAAAATTGGGCAGCTCCAAGCGCAGATCTATGACCTGCAAAACCAAATGTCGGAGTAATGGGTCACGGGTAGGCTAACCCGAGGCCCATAGCCTTTCAAGACTTCAGGGCTGACTGCGCCCCTCAATACATGGACGGAGAGCCGGCTTCGGGAGGGCGGCTGAAGGAATGGTTGGCTGCCCATAAGCGTCCGAGTCCTGCGGATGAGATCGAGACCGGATGACTCCGACTGGCGGCTTCCGGAGTCGCCGGCCGCGGGAAGTCGGCCCATGACGTCAACGAAGCCCATGCCCTCATCAAGGGGGATGGGACAGGGAGTGGTGATAGTGAAGCCCACTCCCTCCCCTTTTTCCAGGGATGGCCAGAGCACAGTGCGCCGTACCAGTCGAGATCTCCGGCCAGCACAGCACTGTGTCATGCCATCCCTGAAGGCAGGAACAGTGGGCGGAGTCCTGTACCCACAACGTGTGACAGTACGATCCACGGAAGACGGGCCCCACCAGTCAGTGAGAGTCCAGAAGATGGCGAGAGCGCCCCAAGTTGGACCAGTAGGGAGCCGGCCTGCCCCTCCTACTGGTTTCCCGCTCCATTAACCAGACGAGATGGTGAGTGGCTACAGTAATCATCTGCCAGGCGGCGGGACTGTAGCCACGACCCCATGACCAAGCCTGCGTCATTAGAGGCACGGCTATAGTAATCAGCAGCCGGCAGGACCCGCCAACGGCGGGTGCGGCCTGTCGGCTCCGTACCCGGCCAGTCGGCTGGGCCCACCAATCGGCGGGCCCCAGTAGTCGGCAGGAGGGCCCGCAGGCGAAGAGACTGACCATGGGGCCCTGCGTCCCTATAGTTTACGATTGTACCCCCAGGGGGTAGGCTTATATAAACCCCCCGGGACACCCATGCAAAGGGTTCCGATTCATTAGAACTAGACCAGACCTTAGAGAAGAGGGAGAGCCAGCCTAGCCTCATCCTGTCCACACATATAGCTCGAGGAGCACCTTTGTACTCACTTTGCCTTAGTGATCATGCGGAGACCCCGCGGAGCAGGGCCAGGGGTGTTATCTCCTAGGAGGGCCCCGAACCTGGGTAAAGTACGCCGGTGTTCGTGTCTACGCCTCATCCCGTTTCCAGGCACCGGCGACATTCTACTCGCCCCCACCATGATAAGCCATCCATTGGCATATGTCGCACCCAACCCCCGACATTTGGCACCCACCATGGGGCAAGGTGCACCGTCGTCCGGAGACCTGTTCTGGACGGGAACCCTTTTCCTCCATGGCGAGCGCAGCCAGCCCGGCACGCCAGACGGAGTCTGCACCAACGCGCTGCACGGTGCTGAAATCGCCTGCGCGGCCAGTTGCCTCGCCGATCTTGTAGGCGAGGTCCGCCTCTCCAACGAGCCCGCATCCAATGCGGGCACAGGCGGCCTCGGGAGCCTCCTCGTGGGCCTCCTCGATGAACTCCACGTCGCCAGCGAGCCAGCTGGGGACTTGGACTCCGTAGGCTCCACCGATCTGATGTTGGTCGACTCCGACACCGTGTCACTTGACACGTTCCCCACCAATGTGGTGGTCTATGGCGAGCCACTTCCTCGCGCGGAGAGTGGCGGAAGCACCGTCACGGAAGTGCTTGTCATCGATCATGGCGAGCACTCCAGCTGGAGTGATTATGACCACTCCATGCGGCGCTGCAAGACCTAGCAGCGCCCATCCCTGAAGATGCCGACGCCGAGACACTGGAGGCACGCCGCCTTCAGCTAGTTGAAGGTGCCAAAAAGGTGGCCAGCGTGAGATGCCTGTCAGAAGCCTACCAGCGCGAGATGGCCCGCGCTGTGGGCGGCACGCCGGCTGCGGCTGGGCCTAGCCGCCTTGGCACAGTCCAGCAACGCGGTGCGGCTATCGCCGATCTGTTCGGGGCGAATCGCCCCGTTTACGCCACACCTGTAGAGAACATTCGAGCCGCCCAAGCGGCGGCGAACGAGCTGGACAAGTTCGAGGGCAAAGAACGTCGCTTGATGACGGAGCGCGTCCAGTGACTCCTTGACGCGGCCGCTGAGCAGAACGAGGCCGGCGGCCACACTGATGCGCCGCGCCGACGGAATGACAACCTGCTTCCGTGCCGAGACCAAGGCATGGAGGCCCGGATGCCAACTAGCGGCTTCAGCGGAAGAAAAGACAAGGAGTCGGCTGCCAGCCGCAGTCGGACTCGCATCACCATGGAGCGCGACCGAGACGGTCGCCCAAGAACAATGGAACGACGGGATGACTGTCCGCCTCCTCCCCCTCCGAGGGAAAGGCGAGTTTCCCCGCCGCCTATTGATAACCAGACGCTCGGCGACCGCCTTGGCCACCGAGAGGGAGTCGGAGAGAACAACGCCCGCCACCGGATCGACCGTCTCCATCGATCCCTGGCGCTTGAAGAAGAAGATAAGTAGGTCCACCGTGCTTCGGCCCCCGCATCCGAGACGAGCCCTTTCCCAAAGGGTTCACGCTCCCTAGAGACACACCCAAATACACCGGCTCCGTGAAGCCAGAAGACTGGCTGGTCGACTACTCCATGGCCGTCAGAATAGCAAATGGCAACAAGCGTGTTGCAGTGAAGTACGTTCCGCTCATGCTCCAAGGCACGGCCCAGACATGGCTAAATAGCTTGAGGCCCCGTAGCATCAACAGTTGGGTCGACTTCACCGAAGCCTTCGTTCGGAACTTCACCAGCATGTACAAGCAACCTCTCAAGCCTCGCTAGCTCTCCTTATGTGTGCAGGGCCCCAGCGAGTCAATCCGCGACTACCTCACGCGCTGGGCCGAGCTTCGTAACTCCTGCGAAGGCATGCACGAGGTGCAGGACATCGAGTACTTCACCACGTGATGCCGAGAGGGCACCCTCCTCAAGCACAAGCTTCTTTGTGACGAGCTGGAAACCCTCGACGAGCTGCTGATCATAGCAGACAAGTATGCCATGGCCGACTCCTCCAGAGACGGAAATTCAAGTCAGCGCAACCGGCAAAGTGGCTCCTCAGGCTCCCCGAACCCCGGCCGGAGACACCAGTCGGCGTCAACCACAGAACGACCATAAGCGCAAAGCCTCACCGCCGACTTCCACCAGCCGGTAGGTGGCGACAATCGAAAATCAGCAGCCAGAAGGGCAACCCCTGCCCAAGCACCAGAAGGGCGGCAAGTCCAACTGGCAGCCGGCTTTCTCACATGAGCAGAGTCTGGATGGACCTTGCAAGTTCCACAGTGGTGCGAAGCCGTCCAACCACACCACTCGGAAATGCCACTGGCTCACTAGGATAGCCAAGGGAGACGGGCCTTTGCCTCCTCCACCTGCGGTGCAGCCGCCTCCTCCGCCCCAGCAGCCAGCGATCAGACCAGTCGAGGCAGTACAAGACGGCTACCCAGAAGAGCAGGGAGCATACGTCATGTTCACCAGTGTGGCCGACGATCGACGCAGCAGGCGACTACAGCAGCAGGAGGTGAATGCAGTAGCAACTGATGCCCCAGAGTTCATGCACTGGTCTGAGAAGCCCATCAGCTGGAGCCGAGCTGAACACCTAGAAGTGATGCCCAAACCCGGCTCCTACGCTTTGGTTTTGGACGCCACCTTTGTCATGGATAAGCGAGCTGCTTGCTTTTCCAGAGTCCTGATAGACGGCGGCAGCAGCATCAACATCCTATATAGAGACACCATGGAGAAGTTAGGAATCAGGCAGAGGCAACTACAGTCCAGCCGGACGGTGTTCCACGGCATAGTTCCTGGCCTTTCCTGCTCACCAATCGGCAAGATCTTGATCGATGTCCTCGTCAGAGACAAAGATCATTTCCGCCGAGAGTCGATATGGTTCGAGGTGGTGGACCTAGAGAGCCCATACCATGCGCTGCTTGGCCGGCCAGCCCTGGCCAGGTTCATGGCCGTCCCCCAGTATGCCTACCTCAAGATGAAGATGTCGAGTTCCAAGGGGATCCTGACCATAAATGGCGACTACAAGAAGTCGTCCGCCTGCATGTCAGAGAGCAGTCGGTTGGCCGAGTCCCTCGTGATCGCAGCTGAGAAGCGGCTGGTAGATCGAGTTGTGGCAATGGAAGGCAAGCAGCCAGAGATGCCGCCTGACCCCAGAGAGTCGGAAGCTGAGGGCCCATTCAAGCCGGCCAAGGAAACAAAGAAGAGCAAATAGGAAGGTGAGTTCATCGATTTCCTTCGTGAGAATCGAGACATCTTCGCATGGTCCCCCAAGGACATGTCAGGTGTCCCAACAAAATTAGCCGAGCACAAATTACACGTCCGATCTGATGCCAAACCAGTCAGACAGCCTTTGCACCGCTTGTCAGAGGAGAAGAGGAGAGTTGTTGGAGAAGAAATAGCCCGACTGCTTGCAGCCGGCTTCACCATGGAAGTATTCTTCCCAGAATGGCTAGCCAACCCGGTCTTGGTACTGAAGAAGAACAAGCAATGGAGAATGTCTATTGATTACACTAGCCTCAACAAAGCATGCCCCAAGGACCCGTTTGCTTTGCCAAGGATTGACCAAGTGATAGACTCCACAGCCGGATGCGAGCTGTTCAGTTTCCTGGATGCGTATTCAGGGTATCACCAGATCAAGTTGAACCCAGCCGACAGGCTAAAGACCGCCTTCATCACGCCATTTGGAGCTTTCTGCTACCTAACCATGACATTCGGCTTAAGGAACACCGGCGCCACCTTCCAACGATGCTTGCAGAAGTGCCTCCTCAAGCAGCTCGGCAGAAATGCTCATGTTTACGTGGACGACGTGGTGGGTAAAATGGAGAAGTGTGGAACATGGCTAACTGGGCTAAACTCAGCCCAGGATACCACGCCTTGGCGAATTATAAAGCCCGGCGGGCTCCAGCCCGGGCTGAAGAGCCCTTCCAGGCCTCAAGATAGCCGGCTGCCACCTCCAACCAGTCGGCAGTCCGACTGGGGGTGCGTGGCGCCTGCATGTCTGGCCACAGGGCGGCAATCGCCTGGGCGCCGACACGTTGAAGCCGGCGCTGCATCCGGTGGGCTGGCCGAAGACGGGCCTCGATGCTTAGAATCTGCTCGTTAAGAGTTCGGGGGGCGTCGGCGATGACCTGTGCGCCGTTCGCCCTCTATGCTTCACGGTTAGCCTCGATGGCTTGATTGGCGGCATCAGAATGGTCGGGGAAGAAGTCTATTAAGGAAGAAGAGCAAAGAAACAAAGTTAAAAATTTAAGGCCGACTCGACTAGCAGTCGGTAGCCCGGAAAAGGAAACAAGTGGAAGCTCACCATCGACAAGATCTTCGATTGCTTGGAAGCCGGAGACCAGCGTCGCCTCCTTGTCGGTCCAGGAGGAGCGCTTGGACGCAAATTCAGCGAGAAGGGCGGTCTCCTTGTCCTCCGCCTCCTTCTGGGCCCTCTGAAGCAGCTCCTTCTGCTCCGCCAGCTGCGTAGCCAGCCGGTCGCGCTCCTCCGTCAGCCGGCAGCACTCCTCCTCCCTGACGCGTGGCGCAGTTTTGACGTCGCCCAGCTGCTGCTGAAGGGCGGCGTTGGCCTCTGAAAAAGGAGGGGGAGGGATGTCAGTCGTCAGCAAAGAAGAAAGGTCGCCGGGGAGATCCGGCCCGACTGCTCAGCAGTCGGCTCGAATCTCGGGGACTACAACCCGCGGGTGCGCCAGCGCGCCCCCGCAGAGAAAGAAGAAAACTCACCCCGGCTGTCCGACAAGTCGGCGGTCCGCTTGGCCAGCTCCTCAACATTGGCATCGAAGGATGTCACGCGAAGATTGTGGTAATCCTGCATCAAAATTTCAGAAAAAAGTGTTGGTACTTGGAACGCGCCGATTAGAGTTCCGAGTCGCCTGCTCAGCAGCCGGCCCGAAACTCGGGGACTACACCCAGTGGGTGCGTTGGCGCGCCCCCACAAAGAAAAAACAAGGAAGCAAAGCAAAGAAAGGATGCATACCCGGATGGCCGTTCGTGACGCTAGGTATGCCTTGGTGCACTCCTTGATAGCGTCGCCCTCGGCCTAGAGCTTGGCTTGGACGTCCAAGAGCGCCCGGTTCAATGGGCCCGTCTCGCCTCCCCGCACCCACCCGGTGGGCGCGGAGCTCTACACCTCGGTGTCCGGGATCGAGGAGCTCACAGCGCCGGTCTCCATAGGACGCGGCACTGAGGCCGCCTTTGCGAGACGGCGGCGCGTCGGCATACTGACCTCGAGGGTCAAGCCCGTCACCGCCACGCCTCCCGTTGGCGGCACTAGCGGGTCCACCGGTTGTCCGCCTGGTGCACCTCCGGAGGGTGGCGGTGGCGGCACAATGATCTCCGGCGTGGTGGTGACATCGGCGTCCCTCTCCATGACCGGGTTCTCGTCATCGGCTTCCCCAGTCTGCGCCAAGAACTCCGGTGGTGGCGGTGCGGAGTTCAAGGGGACGACAAACACTGCCGACTGGTGGCGTGCGGCTTCCTCCGCACGCTTCTTCTCCGCATCGGCGGCCTCGGCTTCCGCCAGCTTCTTCAGAGCAGCGGCCTCCGCCTTGTCGGCTTCCACCTTCTTCAGGCGGGCGGCTTCCCGCTCCTCACGCGCCTCCCGCGCGTTCCGCTCCGTCGCCTCCCGGAGGTCGGCGGCGGGATCAATCCGTCGGGTGGTGGAGGAGGTCTCCGCCGACTTCACAACGGAGTCTGCGGCCAACTTCTCAAGAGAGAGAGGGGCCCTAAAGCCGGGAAACAAAGTAAAGAAATTTCAGACGGACTCAATATAGAAATATGAAGGTACGAAGGGAGGTGGTACTTATGATGAAATAAGTTGCGGCATCTTCACCACCTTGCGGAAGCGGTTGGCCTTTGCGGTCGCCTCGTCCCGCTTGGTCACCGCGGCTGAGCCCTTGGGTTTCTTCGGCCGGCTGCCAAACAGGCTCGTCCCGGCCCTGCGCTTCTTGCCGCCACCTTGAGCGTCTGGCAGGGCTGACGAGCCCGGGCCCGGCTGGCCGGCTCCTGGCTGGTGGCGTGGGACAACCTCCTCGTCATCATCAGGCCAGTCCTCAAGAATGGCCCCAAGTCTTGGGCCGCCTTACACGCCGCTTCCCCACTCAGCGTCATCCTCCAGGGCCGCCGCCCCCAAGTCGGGGTCGTCCACATCGCTCTCCGCTCGGTCGAGGAGGAACTCGCGATCTGGCCCCATGGTGCCGGCTGCTGGCTGGAGGAGGGGGTTCTGACCAAAGCCGACTGGTCAGAACAAGCAAGACGGACTCGATAGCAAAGAAGTCAAGAAAATTGAAGAAAAAGAGAGAAGGGAAATGACTCACCAGAGGCGGAGGGGCGGCACACGAATACGGCTCCTTGCCGAACTACCACTCTTCGTTGAGGTCGCAGCTCGCAAGGTAGTTCACCATGTAGGCTACCTCCTCATGAGGCATCTCCTTGGTGCACATTCGGCTCGGGTGTCGGTGCCCGCTCATCTGGCAGATCATGTGGGGGCGACTTTGGAGGGGCAGCACTCGGCGCGCCATGAAGGCGGCCAGCAAGTCCGGCCTGGTCAGGCCCTCCGACTACACAAGTACTCGAAGCCACGCAATGGCGCTGGCTCCCGCAGGCGTCAACGTCCGGGCCCGGTGCAACCAGTTGGGCTGCCTCCCAGCCGGCGGGCCGGCTACGTAGGCCGGCAGGTTGATCCAGTCGCCCTCCGCGGAGACATTCTTCATGTAGAAGTACGACCGCTGCCACATCTTCATCGATTTGATCAGCCTGATGGAGGGAAACGGGTTGTCAGCCCCCGACCTCCGCACGGCGATGAACGCGCCGCACTGAGCCGACACGCCCGCGGCCTGGGTGCCGAGCTTGGAGAAGAAGACCTCCCCCCAGAGCTCAATGGTGTGGCGAACGCCGATGAAGCGCTCACACAGGGTGACGAAGGCGGACAGCAACACCACCGTGTTGGGGGTGAGGTGGTGCGGCTGGAGTCCGTAGAACTCAAGGAAGGAGCGGAAGAAGTTGCTCGCCGGTAGGCCCAGGGCGCGCAGGCAGTGCGAGCGGAAGACAACCCGCTCGCCCTCCTGCGGCACTGGCGAGATCTCTCCCCTCCACGCGAGGCGGACCCTCACAAGGTCCTCGCCAGGTAGTCGACGCTTCTTGCGGAGGAAGTCGATGTGATCCTCGTGGACCTCCGAACCATCTCAGGTGCCGGAGTGCACCGTCGGGGGCATAACGGCGGAGGAAGAGCTCATCGTGAGCGGACCACCATGACGTTCGACAAGGCTCGAGGAGCGGAGAGGGAAAAGAAGGAGAAGAAGCAGTGGGGAGGTGGGACGCGCGTGCTCTGCCGCTTCCCCTCCTCCCCCTACTTATAGCCCAGTGGGCTGCGAAGCCGAGGGGGCTGTTGTGGGATTTACTGCGCCCACTACCCCATGCCCCCCCCATGTTTATCGCACAAAGTTACTGCGCGCGGTAACTCCGTGGGAACCTCAATCGCCCCCCACGGCCGTAGCGGATCCGCTCGCGTGCTGAGGCATGGTAGTGGCGGGCCCCGCCTGCAGACATGTCCCATCTCACGGATGGGTAGGCGGGCTCGCCCGGCCACTGGTTACCACCTGGTGGGCATAGAGTGGGTGGCGGTCAGGAAGCTTAGCTCATACGCTACTGAGTTCCCGCCAGGGGATTCGAAGGCATTTTCGGACAAGTCAAAGTCAGGCGACTCCGACTCCTACCAGCCGGCCCGGCGGAGTCACCACGAATACTCGGAGAATGAAGCTACTGAGGCTCCTCGGTTGATTAATCGCGGCGCCTCATCAGTTTCGGGGACTACTGTCGGAGTAATGGGTCACGGGTAGGCTAACCCGAAGCCCATAGCCTTTCAAGACTTCGGGGCTGACTGCGCCCCTCAAGACATGGACGGAGAGCCGGCTTCGGGAGGGCGGCTGAAGGAACGGCCGGCTGCCCATAAGCATCCGAGTCCTGCAGATGAGATCGAGACCGGCTGACTCTGACTGCCGGCTTCCGGAGTCGCCGGCCGCGGGAAGTCGGCCCACGACGACAACGAAGCCCATGCCCTCATCAGGGGGGATGGGACAGGGAGTGGCGACAGTGAAGCCCACTCCCTCCCCTTTTTCCGGGGGATGGCCAAAGCACAGTGCGCCGTACCAGTGGAGATCTCCGGACGGCACAGCACTGTGCCATGCCATCCCTGACGCCAGCAACAGTGGGCGGAGTCCTGTACCCACGACATCTGACATTACGATCCACGAAAGACGGGCCCCACCAGTCAGTGAGAGTCTAGAAGACGGCGAGAGCGCACCAAGTCGGACCAGTAGGGAACCGGCCTCCAGGAGTCGGCCTGCCCCTCCTACTGGTTTCCCGCGCCATTAACCAGACGAGATGGGGAGTGGCTACAGTAATCATCTGCCAGGCGGCAGGACTGTAGCCACGACCCCATGACCAAGCCTGCGTCATTAGAGGCACGGCTACAGTAATCAGCAGCCGACAGGACCCGCCAGCGGTGGGTGCAACCTGTCGGCTCCGTACCCGGCCAGTTGGCTGGGCCCACCAATCGGCGGGCCCCAGCAGTCGGTAGGAGGGCCCGCAGGCGAAGAGACTGACAATGGGGCCCTGCGTCCCTACAATTTACCATTGTACCCCCAGGGGGTAGGCTTATATAAACCCCCCGGGGCACCCATGCAAAGGGTTCCGATTCATTAGAACTAAACCAGACATTAGAGAAGAGGGAGAGCCAGCCTAGCCTCATCCTGTCCATAGATACAGCTCGAGGAGCACCTTTGTACTCACTTTTCCTTAGTGATCATGCGAAGACCCCGCAAAGCAGGACTAGGGGTGTTATCTCCTAGGAGAGCCCCGAACCTGGGTAAAGTACGACGGGGTTCGTGTCTACGCCTCTTCCCGTTTCCAGGCACCGGCGACGTTCTACTTGCCCCCACCATGATAAGCCATCCATTGGCATATGTCGCACCCAACCCCCGACACCAAAACTATGAGTATGAACATAAATTCAAGAGGATGAGTTTGGCTGCAGATTCAAGGATCCCGGAGACTCGATCTTCTTTCTATGATGGTGAGCCTATGCCTTGGAAGATGGACGACAAGCCTACATCACCAACAACTCCATCATCACTACCACCAAAGGATAATTGAGTATCGGGTATGGGCACTCCCCTTGGCAACTGCCAAGCTTGGGGGAGTGCCCCGGTATCGCATCACCATCACACTTTTATCTTTACCGTTTTTCTTAGTTTGATCCTTTTGGTTATATCTTGATCTAGTAGAATAAAGTTTTTGTATGATCTAGTTTTGAGTTTTGCTTTATGATCTTTCTATGTAATTGAGTCCGTGAGCTATATATAATAAAGATTAGTGTTGAGTCAAGGGCTTTGCTATCTTGCTATGAACTTCAGGGAATAAAAGTAAGAATAAAAAGAATAAAGAGATCATATGGATCTTATGGAGAGCAATAACTTCATATATAAAGAGTCTGATGAATAAAAGTTGTTGAGAGTTGAAAAACATAGTTTTGGTCATCACTGCAATTAATAGGAAGTAATAAATAAAGAGAGGTTTTCACATATAAATATACTATCTTGGACATCTTCTATGATTGTGAGCACTCATTAAAATATGACATGCTAAAAAGTTGATGTTGGACAAGGAAGACAACGTAATGTCTTATGTTTTCTTACATCTGAAATAAACTATAATGTCATGGATCATCCAACATGTTGAGCTTGCCTTTCCCCCTCATGCTAGCCAAATTCTTTGCACTAAGTAGAGATACTACTTGTGCTTCCAAATATCCTTAAACCCAGTTTTGCCATGAGATTCCACCATATCTACCTATGGATTGAGTAAGATCCTTCAAGTAAGTTGTCATTGTTGCAAGCAATAAAAATTGCTCTCTAAATATGTATGATTTATTAGTGTGTAGAAAATAAGCTTTATACAATCTTGTGATGTGGAAGAAATAAAAGCGACAGACTGCATAATAAAGGTCCATATACAAGTGGCAATATAAAGTGACGTTCTTTTGCATTAAGATTTCGTGCATCCAACCATAAAAACACATGACAACCTCTACTGCCCTCTGCGAAGGGCCTATCTTTTATTCTTGTCTTATACTTCATACAAGAGTCATGGTGATCTTCACCTTTCCTTTTTACATTTTGTCCTTTGGCAAGCACTGTGTGTTGGAAAGATCCTGGTATATATAGCTAATTAGACATGAGTTTTCATGAACTATTATTGTTCACATTACCCTTGAGGTAAAAGGTTGGGAGGCAAAACTATAAGCCCCTATCTTTCTCTGTGCCCGATTAAAACTCCATACCCATAAGTATTGCGTGAGTGTTAGCAATTGTGAAAGACAAAATGATAGTTGAGTATGTGGACTTGCCGAAAAGCTCTTATATTGACTCTTTCCGATGTTATGATAAATTGTAATTGCTTCAAAGATTGAGATTATAGTTTTTTAGTTTTCAATGAAGTTTCTGATTCATACTTGAAATTGTGAATGAATTGTGACTTTAGCATAAGAAATCATATGACAATATGTATATATATATATGTTGTTTTTCTAAGAATTATCATGATGCCCTCATGTACGTATTTTATTTTGTCGACACCTCTATCTCTAAACATATGGACATATTTTTCTATATCGGCTTCCGCTTGAGGACAAGTGAGTCTAAGCTTGTGGGAGTTGATACGTCCATTTTGCATCATGCTTTTATATCAATATTTATTGCATTATGGGATGTTATTACACATTATGTCACAGTACTTATGCCTATTCTCTCTTATTTTACAAGGTTTACATGAAGAGGGAGAATGCCAGTAGCTGGAATTCTGGGCTAGAAAAGGAGCAAATATTAGAGACCTATTCTGCACAACTCCAAAAGTCCTGAAACTCCACGGAAGTCAGTTTCAGAATATATAAAAAATATTGGGCGAAGGAAGCACCAGAGGGGGGCCACCCACCATCCACGAGGGTGGGGGCGCGCCCTACCCCCCTGGGCACACCCCTACCTCGTGGGCCCCCTAGCAGGCCTCCGGTGCCCATCTTTGGCTATATGAGGTCTTTCGCCTTGAAAAAATCATAAGCAAGCTCACGGGACGAAACTCCTCCGCCACGAAGCGGAACCTTGGTGGAACCAATCCAGGGCTCCGACGGAGCTGTTCTGCCGGGGAAACATCCCTCTGGGAGGGGGAAATCATCACCATCATCATCACCATTGGTCCTCTCATCGAGAGGGGGTCAATCTCCATCAACATCTTCACCATCACCATCTCATCTCAAACCCTAGTTCATCTCTTGTATCCAATCTTTTCTCAAAACCTCAGATTGGTACTTGTGGGTTGCTAGTAGTGTTGATTACTCCTTATAGTTGATGCTAGTTGGTTTATTTGGTGGAAGATCATATGTTCAAATCCTTTATGCATATTAATACCCCACTGATTATGAACATGAACATGATTTGTGAGTGGTTACGTTTGTTCCTAAGGACAAGGGAGAAGTCTTGCTATAAGTAGTCATTTGAATTTGGTATTCGTTCAATATTTTGATGAGATGTATGTTGTCTCTCCTCTAGTGGTGTCATGTGAATGTCGACTAAATGACACTTCATGATTATTTGGGTCTAGGGGAAGGCATTGGGAAGTAATAAGTAGATGATGGGTTGCTAGAGTGACAGAAGCTTAAACCCTAGTTTATGCGTTGCTTCGTAAGGGGCTGATTAGGATCCATATGTTCCATGCTATGGTTAGGTTTACCTTAATTAATACTTCTTTTGTAGTTGCGGATGCTTGCAAGAGGGGTTAATCATAAGTGGGATGCTTGTCCAAGGAAGGGCAGTACCCAAGCACCGGTCCACCCACATATCAAATTATCAAAGTACCGAACGCGAATCATATGAGCGTGATGAAAACTAGCTTGACGATAATTCCCATGTGTCCTCGGGAGCGTTTTCCTTTATATAAGAGTTTGTCCAGGCTTGTCCTTTGCTACAAGAAGGATTGGGCCATCTTGCTGCATATTATTTACTTTTATTGCTTGTTACCCATTACGAATTACCTTATCACAAAACTATCTGTTAGCGATAATTTTAGTGCTTGCAGGGAATACCTTACTGAAAACTGCTTATCATTTCCTTCTGCTCTTCGTTGGGTTTGACACCCTTACTTATTGAAAGGACTATGATAGATCCCCTATACTTGTGGGTGATCATGTTCCTCCATGTCCTGACAGGAAGGGTAATTGCTGTAGCTCTATCCCGTTCAAGACTACTTGATCCCTCACAATCTGCTGAAGACCTAGGGTTGTCCGAATTAGATGACGATACATGGCCCGAATGAGTGATGTCGCTGCTACTCGGCATCTATAGAGAACACATGCGAAACTCAGGAAAGGAGGATAAGCATAAAACTAACAACTTGGTATCAAGCTTTCTAAATATGCCATGCAATAATTTAGAAAATGTATGGCTAATTAGTTAAGTTTGTGTGACTTGGGCGCCCGTGATCTGTAAATAGGGAGTAACTTATTGGAACAAATACAGCTTATATGTAGTAAGGATGGTAGATAATGAACATATATACGCTCTCCATTATTTTATAGACAATTTGGGAACATACAGAACGAAATTGGAAGAGGGATTGCGTGGAAATATGCCTCACCGCGATGGAGAGCAGTAACTAACAGGATTCTTAATGCAAACCCGACGGGACCACAGGAGAGGCGAGGGTTACTGCATCGATATGCTCGAGGGTGGCTGGCGAGCAAACAAAGACGGCGAGGCACGGGCCACCGCATGTTGGGAATGATAGTGGAGGTAGGCTTGACGCCGAAGAGCGGGCACACGGCCGAGGTGAGCACGGCGGCACCGGAGAGGGTTCTGCTGTGGATGTGGGGGAGGGGGGAGTTGGCGAAGGAGATTGGGTGGACTAGTTGAGTGAAACGCGGGCAGACAGTGGGGGGTGTTGGCGGCCTAGGTGAAAAGGGTGAAATATATCCCCGGCCGCCGCGCGCGCGGAAAGGCCTATGCAAATGGTTGCCTCTAAGCGCTCATGTGCACAAACAAAATAATTTTGTTTGAAATGAAGACGTACTAATTTTGAAATGAAGATGTGAGTTTATCGTTTCTCATCTCAATTTTTCGCATGTAAACCAATCACAATTTTACCACGGGTTTGATTTGCTGGCGCATTTCAGGTCTCGTGTGCTATATGTAATACATTTTTTGGCATTTACCGTGCATGTTTTCATATAAATGAATTCCTAGCTGGACTGCATTTCCTGTCGAAAGGGATGAGGATTGTCGTTCAATCTGGGAGCATCCAACGGTGCAGACGTATGATCCGTGGGGCATCGGCCACGGTTTGGTAGGCACACGGCTTTCGTGTGTGAACCGTGTGCTATTTGAAAACACTTTTTGGAGGGGCTATTTGAAAACATGTACATGTGTTGTCGAAAGGGATGAGGATCGTCGTTCGATCAAGGTGAATCCAACGGTGCAGACGTACGATCCTTAAAATATTCTTGGAAAATGTCAACAATTTTCCTTAAAATATTTTCATAATGTTTGAGAATTGTGAATAAATTTCTAAATACAAACGAACTTTAAAAAATGAAAAATTATTGAAAAAAGAACAAATGTTGAAATTACAAATATAATGTTGAATTTCTTATATATGATGAACAATTTTAAATATACATTGAACATTTTTGTGGCATACTCTGAGCAATTTTTAAATACACATTGAACACTTTTGTGATATATGCTGAACAATATTTAAATACACTTTGTACAATTTTTAAATATATATTGATTTTTTTGTAATATACACTGATCAATTTTTAAATACACATTGAACATATATACGATGAACGATATTTAAATTTACATTGAAATTTTTTGTGATATATGCTGAACAAAGTTTGAATTGTAAACATATAAAGGAACACACTTTTTAAAAAGTGTAAAATTATTGAAAACAAGAACATTTTTCTCGAAAATGTATGCATTTTTTAAATGCGAACAATTTGGAAGTTGTATTTTTTTTAAATGAGTACATTTTTTGGCATTCCGAACAATATTTTAAATTTCAAAACAACTATGAACAAAAAAATAAGGAAAAGAAAAAAGAAAAAAAGAAACATAAAAGAAAATAGAAAACAAAAAGAATGAGAAAAAACAGCGAGATAAACCATGGTTGACGCTCACTATGCCGTTGTCAATGAGGCACTACACATCCTCTCCTACAAAGGGAAGTATGAACACCCGAGTCATATCTCTCCATGTGACGTCCAGCATCTACACCCTTCCCTCCACTTCGTCATCGACGAGCCTTTCACCTCCAGTGATGTACCATGATCCACCTCTTCAACTGGGCCAACCCTGATTCATGGCAATCATTGCTTGTTCATGCAGAGGAGAGTAGAAGTATGAGGGGAGGTGTATGGACTAGGTGCAAGGAGTAGGTCGAGAAGGGCAACCCGCATGTCTAGCTTGCCGAGATTAGTTGTTAAAATTTTGAACATTTTCTTGCATGGACACAATGATTGTGACATGCGGTGATGAACCCATCGCCTTAGGATTGACTACATTTGACGCATTGTTATCAGGTGGGCATCACGGTCATTGTCCGTGAAGGTGGGAAGAACGATAAGTGGTGACACGGTCAGACGTCATGTCAAATTGGAGGACGTGGTTCTGTTAGGAGTCTTGAGCCATGCTTATTGGGATATAGACATGGTATTTTTTTTCTCCTGTTGCAACGCACGGGCATGTTTACTAGTCTCTCTAAAAAGAAAGAACCATCCCCTGCTCTCGTACAATCCCCACCAGGTTCCTGAGTCCTCATCCTTATTTGCCATTTCTTCCGATTTGCCGCCGGCGAAGGAAGATGTTACCGTTGGCCACTAGGAAATTAATACCCAGGTTATCCTAGATCTACACGCCGTTTCTTTTCTCTGATTTTTGTTTCCATGGGGTGGTGGCGCGTGTGGCTAGGTGAGTGCACGGATGTCGGCAACCTCGTCGAGTCTGGAGAAATGGCTACATAGATCGCCAAGGAGAATTTGGGTTGTGCTGCTTATACTTGCCATCGGCGGGTGCTTTGGATGTTGGTGGCGCAGAGGTAGCGAGGGAGCTCACGGAGCAGGGATGTGAAGCAGCTTCCGCAGGCGGCTTGTTACTTGTTGTCCTATTCATTGTTGGTGTTGTCTGGAGTCCTACCAAATGTAAATGTTACTGCAATCATATAAGTTTTGGTGAAGGGGAATGATCTAGAAATCAAAATAAGTTTTTTTATCATTACATTGCTAGTAAACAATACTCATACCACAACTTTCGTTGTGGAAAATGACACTTATATTTAGTCCTCTAAATTTTGCAGCAGAGAACGAAGTAAGGCGAACATATGGACCTGCCTGAATTAAGTTGATCTCAACCTAGCAAGCGATTCTTCCATCTAATTAGTGATGCATAGTAAAAAAGGAGGTTTACATGCACTTTTACTCAGCCAAATAGCAAAGGCACCAGCTTGATGTGAGACATGCATGTGCCTAGTTGCAGTTTAAGTTATAAAGTTCAGTGATTTTCGTGGGGCTAGTCTTCTTTCTGGATTCTTGCATAATTACCACACAGAGGCAATGGTATATGGTGAACACATGGATGCAAGGCATCTGAAGTATACACAACCATTGTTTTGAATCTTGCTTCTGGAATCTTGTTGTATAATGGTAGAGTTTTGAGGCCTCAATTAAGGTTCCTGCCACTTTTATAAATGTTGCAGGGCAGTACAGTTATGGTTGTACACCTTTTTTCTTTCTGGATTCGGCAACCTTTTGTGCCCATAGGAACCAATATTGCTGTATAATGGTATATTATGTCTTCCCGTTTATCCATGGCTCTCCACTATAAAGTGTTTTATTCTTTTATTTATTGTTACCATGTCCTAGCAAGAAGGCCTTAATTTGGTTCATATCTGTTAATTGACATGCAATGGTTTGATTTTTATATCTGTTGGTGATGTAGATGATATTGAAGATCTATTAATGGTTTTATTAAACTGAAAAGGCTGTATGATGTATAGGTGTTTATTACCTAGGACAATAGCTGTCAAAATTGTGTGTCTTCCAAAAATTACAATATGACGTGCTTTCGATAGTGTTAACATTTTGCACTGTTATTTCCTAATAAGTTTCCTTCTTATCCTGGTCAATGTCAAGTACTCTTCCTAAATCTTTGTGTATACATTAGTCTACCTTACTATTTAATTAATAAGCAACTTATCCATTAATTTATGGATAGTTTCTTTGTTTTCCTAGGCTGTAATTATCCATCTTATTCTGTGACTGTAAAATGAAATGAATTTAAAAATAATACATGCGTAAAAATCTAAAAGTGCGTATGGTGGGAAAATCAATCTTCCTTTTAGCTGGCATGTCTTGCTTCTTCGTTTCTTGTTCCAACATGGTGTCCACTTTGCCATCTATCAATTGCTTGGCATACTGCAAGATAAATCAGTGAGGAAAAACAGAAAAGATAATCGTTATTTATTTTAATGAATTAAATGTGTCTTTACCTCCTTGGCTTTTTTGTTCAAGTACAACATCTCAAGCCAGGCATAAATGTTTCGTTAGATGACAGACATCGAGCATCTGAGTCTTCATCGTTATGCAATGTATGTATGACTTTTACATCAATGGTTATTAGTATATCAGAATAGATAGTGTTTCATACTTGTGAAGAAGTAGATCCGTATGTATTCTTGTGTTACATCTTGACTTTAGGCACAAACCCATCAACAATTAATCTATTACATATTTTAGTTTTTTAAATTATTGGACTTACCATTCAATGTTTGCAGTTTGCACCATTGTTTAGGTCACTGTAAGATAGTTTGGTTTTGGATTACATATTCATTCAAATAATAAGTAAAAATTCCCATATCATAACTTTGGTTTCAGCCCAAAATGTTAAGCCTAAAAATTTGATGCTGGCCACAATGGAAGAAGTATAATTAAAATTTAAGACACTGATATACACCCTGCACTTACTATGGTATTAGAAATTCAATATCACAGGTATATACCGGTTTTTTTCCTTTTTTTGTTCCACATGCTTCATCTGGTTAAGTAGTCCGATGACATCTGTCATTTTGGTGATTAATTATCCATAGTTAGAATGATTGATTAAACCGAAATCTGATTTTTAACTGTAACATACCTAAGCATTGCTTACCTTTATATGCTTCTTGTTGTAGTATGTCCTTGGTATGAGACTCAAAGTAGTAATTTTGAGAAACTTCCAATAATCCTACATCTGTTAATTTTGTGATTAATTACCACATAGTTAGAATGATGGATTAGCCCAAAATCTGAATTACAACTATGACATACCTGAGCCTTGTTTATCTTTTTACGCTTGTTATTGTAGTATGTCCTTGGTAGCAAACTCTAGTAATTAGGAAAATCTTCCGATGATACTTTTGATCCTTTCACCTCCTTTCCCTTAGTTTTGTACGCAAAAATTAATCTAATATCATTGTTCAGTGGGCCATATTTTGTGCCTTCCACAACCTTAATATTGCTAAATGGATAAATAGATTTCTCAGTTATCCTTTGATCTATAAGTATCTATCCGATTTTTACGTATGGTAGCATGAGTTGTTTGGTCCTCTATCAAAATAACTAAAATATATACTTATCGGCTATTGTTTGAGCCATAGAATAATGTGCATTTAAAATTGTACAAAATAAACATGCTCATCTGTTAAGATCACATCAAGACTCACTTATCGATTGTGTTTGGAACAATAGAATAGTCTGCAATTAAATATGTATAGCATAAACCTGTTCATCCATCAAGATCACATCAAGGCTCGTAAGTTCATCAGTTGTAGGTTTGATTATATCACATGTTCTTGTTACTTTCACTTAAAAATACCAGTTTTGGTCTCTTGTTGAAGTCTCTCAGCTTCCTGTATTCCCAGGTGTTTTCACTTGAAAAGGATTAAAACACACTGCTTCAAAAGGATTGAAAAAGTAGTTGTCAATTGATAATGTGCATATGAAGATTGTGGCTGACAAAAGTGAGTTCATAGTAATAACAATTACTAACCATGTCGATTTAGGTGAGAAGGAAACTTAGACGGTTGGGTGTGATTTACGTAGAAATCGATTTGCATACCACTTCATAATTTGGGTTGGCTTCGATATTTGTGGAGGGCCAAGTCCAAACATCTTGCGTTAGAGTCTGTTGGCTTCGATATTTGCAGAGCGCCAAGTTCAATATGGATGGTAGATATAGGTGCACTAGTTCGGCGAAGAGATGGTGATACAAGTGCAATATGGATGGTAGATATAGGTTTTTGTAATATGAAAATATAAAAAACAGTAAGGTAACTAATGATAAAAGTGAGAGAAAATGGTATTGCAATGCATTCAAACAGGCCTAGGGTTCATACTTTCACTAGTGCAAGTTCTCTCAACAATAATAACATAGTTGGATCATATAACAGCCCCTCAACATGCAACAGAAAGTCACTCCAAAATCACTAATAGCGGAGAACAAACGAACAGATTATTGTAGTGTACGAAACCACCTCAAAGTTATCCTTTCAGATCGATCTATTCAAGAGTCTGTAGTAAAATAACACGAAGCTATTCTTTCCATTCGATCTATCCTAGAGTTCGTACTAGAATAACACCTTAAGACACAAATCAACCAAAACCCTAATGTCACCTAGATACTCCAATGTCACCTCAAGTACCCGTGGGTATGATTATACGATATGCATCACACAATCTCATATTCATCTATTCAACTAACACAAAGAACTTCAAAGAGTGCCCCAAAGTTTCTGCCAGAGAGTTAAGACGAAAACGTGTGCCAACCCCTATGCATAAGTTCACGATGTCACGGAACTCGCAAGTTGATCAGCAAAACATACATCAAGTGGATCACGTGAATATCCCATTGTCACCATAGATAAGCACATGCAAGATATACATCAAGTGTTCTCAAATCCTCAAAGACTCAATCCGATAAGATAACTTCAAAGGGAAAACTCAATTCATCACAAGGAGACAGAGGGAGAGAAACATTATAAGATCCAGCTATAATAGCAAAGCTCGCAATACATCAAGAACATGAGAGAGAGAGAGAGATCAAACACATAGCTACTAGTACATACCCTCAGCCCTGAGGGTGAACTACTCCCTCCTCATCATGGAGAGCACCGGGATGATGAATATGGCCACCGGTGAGGGATCCCCCCTTTGGCAGGGTGCCGGAACAGGGTCACGATTGGTTTTTGGTGGCTACAGAGGCTTGCGGCGGCGGAACTCCCGATCTAGGTTATTTTCTGGAAGTTTGGGGATATATAAGAGGCGTTGGCTTCGGGAATAAGTCGGGGGGTCCACGAGGCAGGCATGAGGTAGGGGGCACGCCCAGGGGGGGTAGGGCGTGCCCCCACACTCGTGGTGGCCTCGGGACTCTTCTGGTCCATCTCCGATGCTCCGTGGGCTTCTTCTGGTCCAAAAATGATATCCGTTAATTTTCAGGTAAATTGGACTCCGTTTGATATTCCTTTTCTGCGATACTTAAAAACTAGAAAAAAAAACAGAAACTGGCACTGGGCTCTAGGTTAATAGGTTAGTCCCAAAAATCATATAAAATAGCATATAAATGCATATAAAACATCCAAGATTGATAATATAATAGCATGGAACAATAAAAAATTGTAGATACGTTGGAGACGTATCATGCATCCCCAAGCTTAATTCCTGCTCGTTCTCGAGTAGGTAAATGATAAAAAAAGAATTTTTGATGTGGAATGCTACCTAACATAATTTTCAATGTAATTTTCTTTATTGTGGCATGAATGTTCAGATCCGAAAGATTCAAGACAAAAGTTTAATATTGACATAAAAATAATAATACTTCAAGCATACTAACCAAGCAATTATGTCTTCTCAAAATAACATATCCAAAGAAAGCTCATCCCTACAAAATCATATAGTTTGGCCATGCTTCATTTTCGTCACACAAAATGCTCCCATCATGCACAACCCCGATGACAAGCCAAACAATTATTTCATACTTTAGTATTCTCAAAGTTTTTCAACTTTCATGCAATACATGAGCGCGAGCCATGGACATAGCACTATGGTGGAATAGAATATGATGATGGAGGTTGTGTGGAGAAGACAAAAAAGGAGAAAGTCTCACATTGACACGGCTAATCAACGGGCTATGGAGATGCCCATCAATTGATGTCAATGCGAGAAGTAGGGATTGCCATGCAACTGATGCACCAGAGCTATAAATGTATGAAAGCTCAACAAAATAAACTAAGTGGGTGTGCATCCAACTTGCTTGCTCACGAAGACCTAGGGCATTTTGCGGAAGCCCGTTATTGGAATATACAAGCCAAGTTCTATAATGAAAAATTCTCACTAGTATATGAAAGTGACAAAATAGGAAACTCTCTATTATGAAGATCATGGTGCTACTTTGAAGCACAAGTGTGGAAAAAGGATAGTAACATTTCCCCTTATCTCTTTTTCTCTCATTTTTTTGGACCTTCTCCTTTTTTTATTTGGCCTTTCTCTTTTTTTTAATTTGGTGGGCTTCTTTGGCCTCTTTTATTTTTTTCGTCCGGAGTCTCATCCCGACTTATGGGGGAATCATAGTCTCCACCATCCTTTCCTCACATGGGACAATTCTCTAATAATGAAGATCATCACACTTTTATTTACTTACAACTCAAGGATTACAACTTGATATTTAGAACAAAATATGACTCCATGTGAATGCCTCCGGCGGTGTACCGGGATATGCAATGAATCAAGAGTGACATGTATGAAAAATAAATGGTGGCCTTGCCACAAATACGATGTCAACTACATGATCATGCAAGGCAATATGACAATGATGGAGCGTGTCATAATAAACAGAACGGTGGAAAGTTGCATGGCAATATATCTCGGAATGGCTATGGAAATGCCATAATAGGTGGGTATTGTGGCTGTTTTGAGGAAGATATAAGGAGGCTTATGTGATGCCCCCGATTTAATCATACACTAATCATACACGCAAACGTGTACGATCAAGATCAGGGACTCACGGGAAGATCTCACAACACAACTCTACAAAAAAATAAGTCATACAAGCATCATATTACAAGCCAGGGGCCTCGAGGGCTCGAATACAAGAGCTCGATCATAGACGAGTCAGCGGAAGCAACAATATCTGAGTACAGACATAAATTAAAAAAGTTTGCCTTAAGAAGGCTAGCATAAACAGGGATACGGATCGAAAGAGGCGCAGGCCTCCTGCCTGGGATCCTCCTAACTACTCCTGGTCGTCGTCAGCGGGTATCACGTAGTAGTAGGCACCTCCGGTGTAGTAGGAGTCGTCATCGAAGGTGGCGTCTGGCTCCTGGGCTCCAACATCTGTTTGCGACAACCAGGTAGAAAGGATAGAGGAAAGGGAAGGAGAAAGCAACCGTGAGTACTCATCCAAAGTACTCGCAAGCAAGGAGCTACACTACATATGTATGCATTGGTATCAACTGGAATAAGGCTATCATTTGTGGGCTGAACTGCAGAATGCCGGAATAAGAGGGGGATAGCTAGTCCTTTCGAAGACTACGCTTCTGGCAGCCTCCGTCTTGCAGCATGTAGAAGAGAGTAGACTGAAGTCCTCCAAGTATCATCAAGTAGCATCGTATAGCATAATCCTAACCGATGATCCTCCCCTCGTCGCCCTGTGAGAGAGCGACCACCGGTTGTATCTGGCACTTGGAAGGGTGTGTTTTATTAAGTATCCGGTTCTAGTTGTCATAAGGTCAAGGTACAACTCCAAATCGTCCTGTTCCCGAAGATCACGGCTATTCGAATAGATTAACTTCCCTGCAGGGGTGCACCACATAACCCAACACGCTCGATCCCATTTGGCCGGACACACTTTTCTGGGTCATGCCCGGCCTGGGAAGATCAACACGTCGCAGCCCCACCTAGACCAACAGAGAGGTCAGCACGCCGGTCTAAACCTAAGCGCCCAGGGGTCTGGGCCCATCGCCCTTAGCACACCTGCACGTTGCGTGGGCGGCCGGAAGCAGACCTAGCCTAGTAGGCGTTCCAGCCCAATCCAGCGCGCGCCGCTCCGTTGCTGACGTCACGAAGGCTTCGGCTGATACCACGACGTCGAATGCCCATAACTGTCCCCGTGTAGATGGTTAGTGCGTATAGGCCAGTAGCCAGACTCAGATCAAATACCAAGATCTCGTTAAACGTGTTAAGTATCTGCGAACGCCGACCAGGGCCAGGCCCACCTCTCTCCTAGGTGGTCTCAACCTGCCCTGTCGCTCCGCCACAAAATAACAGTCGGGGGCCGTCGGGAACCCAGGCCCACCTCTACCGGGATGGAGCCACCTGCCCCTTCAGCCCCCATCTCCGAACAGTATCATAAGTAATGTAACTGTGTAAAGTATATAGTATATGCCCGTGATCACCTCCCGAAGTGATCATGGCCCAGTAGCATAGCATGGCAGACGGACAAGAGTGTAGGGCCACTGATGGAACACTAGCATCCTATACTAAGCAGTAGGATAGCAGGTAATGGTAACAACAGTAGTAGCAAGGACAGGCTATGCATCAGGATAGGAATAACGGAAAGCAGTAACATGCTACACTACTCTAATGCAAGCAGTATAGAGGAGAGTAGGCGATATCTGGTGATCAAGGGGGGGGGGCTTGCCTGGTTGCTCTGGCAAGAAGGAGGGGTCATCTTCGATGTAGTCGAACACACGAACATCGGCAGCGGTCTCGAAGTCTACCGGAAAGGAGTAACGGAGGGGGAACAAAATAAATAACATAGCAATCAAATGTAACACAAAACAAGATGCGGCAACACGTTGTGCTAGGGGTGACCTAGCGTAGCGATAGGCAATACCGGTGAAGGGGGGAAACATCCGGGAAGGTATTCCCGGTGTTTTGTGTTTTTGGACAAACGGAATGAAGGGGGATTGTTGCATGTTCACGATGCTAGAGACGTGTGGCGGACAAACCGACTGCGTATCCGGATTCGTCTCGTCGTTCTGAGCAACTTTGATGTACAAAGTATTTTCATCCGAGTTACGTATTATTTTATATGATTTTTCAAAGTTTAAAACAAATTCTGTAATTATTTTAAAAATTAAAATAAAGTTATTGCATCAGCATGACATCATCGTGACATCGGCAGGGTCAACAGTTAACTCTAACCGGGTTGACTGTTCAAAGGGGCGGTGGGGCCCAATCATCATTGTCTATTTAATTAATTAACAGTTAATAGCTAACTAATCAGACTTATTAAATTAGGTTAATTAACATGATTCATTAAATTAATTAATTACTAATTAATTATTTAAGTAATTATGTTTTTAATTATATATTTTTTAGAAAAGAGGGCGTGGGCCCCGCTGTCATAGGCCCAACTAAAACTAAGCCTAATATAAATTAGTCTAACAAAAGGGCTTGTTTTAACTGGGGATTAGTCCCTAAGCTAGCAAAGGGCTGGCCACACATGGCTGTGGCAAAGCCAGACATACACACAACTCACGCACACACACATTGCGCTCTCACACAGCACGGCCATGGCCTTTGCCGTGGCTAGCAGCAAGCAGAACAGAGGCAGGGCAGCGCAGAAGCACGCAAGGAGCATCAGCAGTGCGGCGCCAGCGGTACGCGGCAGCAGCGGCCAGCAGCAAACGGAGCAGCAGCGCAGGCACGCACACGAAGTAGGGGCGGGCGAGCACGGGACAGCAGCAGCCACAACCGGCAGCACCGGCAACAACGACAGCAGAAGAAGTAACAGGCGGCAGCGAGCGCACGCACGTACGCATACACGGGGGTTCGAGCTCGACGGAGATGACAGCCTACAGCGTCCAAATTGAAGGACTAAAAGGGGACCCGAGGGAGAAGCTCACCCCGGTTCTCGTGGACGAGGTTAGAAGGTCGGAAGTGGCCCGGAGCAGTGGCAACGATGACGAGTTGGTGACGTCCGCGGCGGAGAAGGGCTCGATGGCGAGCACACGGACCGTCCCGGCTTGAGGTGATCCCCGGAGCGGACGGATCCGGCCGTGACGGACCTCCTGGACGTGCTCCCGCACGCCGGAGACGACGGCGGCCGCGGATGACGGCGAGGAGGTCGGCGGGGCAGAGGCGGACCGGTCAGGGCGCCGCGACGTCGGCGGGCGCAGAAGGAGGGGGCGCGAGGGGGGAAGGACTGCGGGGGGGCTAGGGTTTCAGGGGCGTCGACGGAGCCTTGTAGGTGGGGCAGGGGTCGCCGATGGCCGCCACCGCGGCCAAGGCGCCGTGGATAGCTGCCACGGCCCCCTCCGTCTCCTGTAGCGACGGGAAGGGAATGGCAGGGGTGGGCTGGGCCGTTTTTCTTGGGCTAATGGGCCACGTGGCCCAGTAGATTAGTTTTTGTTTTTACTTTTCTTTTGTCTTTTTTCCTTTTGTTTTATATTTCTTTTAATTAGCTTCTGTTTTCCATTTAAAACTTGAACCAAATGACTTTTGTAAAAAGTGGAGCCTTGACATATAAATACTATGCAATAAGCTGCACTGCCACCAAAAGTCTAGTCTTCAAATAATTTAGTTTGATATTTTATTAATTAGTAAAGGCATTTCAATAATTATGTTTGCTACTATTTTATTTATATTAGAGCATTTAAACACTTTATAAAAATGTGGTTTCCTCACCATAATTACATATGCATTATTTGTCACCGGTTGTATTTTTTTACTTTTGACATTTGATTTTTTTCTAGTTTGACTTTATTTTAAAATTTGAATTTCGAATCGATTTTGAACTACGCAAGAGTAACAACAGTAATTGAGGTGACATGGCATCATTAGGCGAGGGTTACTGTAGCTTAATTATCCAGGCGTCACAATTCTCCTCCACTACAAGAAATCTCGTCCCAAGATTTGGGAGGCGGAGTAAGGGGGAAAGATCTGGTTACGAAATTCTGACGAGTCTTCTTGGTCTTGTTTACTCTTCTCGAAACGGTCAATCCACTACATCGATGCCTTCATTTGTCTACTTCAGGTCATCATGATGAATTAGGCATCATTTCTTCGAGATCTTCATTGTACTTACGAAAAGGATAAGGGGTAGCTTTGGAAGGACGGACCCCTACAAGGTTGCTTATCTGGTAGATAATATCAGGGAAGGTGGCGGAAAGTAACTCTCAAATTAAAACTGAAGAAATTATCGAGAGCAAAGTAAGGAGATGCTAACTAGAAGTTTCAAGCACATAGGCAATCGTTTGTTGCCTGAAATGAAGTGTGAAAGGGGTTCAGAACAATGGGATTAAGTATTGCATCTGATATCAGATTATATCACTAGGCAGGTGGCCCGTGAATTACACACGAAGTCAAGCTCGAGGAATAACTTTGGCAACAAGTTGTACAGGAGAGTCAGGTTTTGATCCTGTGGAACTGTGGGTTATGGGCCCACCATGTGGGTTAAAGTAGAAGGAACGGTGACATCTTGCATAGTGATGGTGGCAAGGCACGTCAGAGGGTAGCCTGTCAGTTATGTTGGCAACAACGTTGGTACCAAGGGCGAGGGACAAAGAGAACCATTTTCCTGCTCGTCGAAATGAGGCAGACCAATAGGCAAAGTTCTCGTCCATCGGTGGTTACCGGAATATCATCAACAATAGTAACAGGGTCTAACTGACACGGTTGTTCACCAAGGTGTTTACATAAGCAGGAGAATAATACTGCTTAGATCAAATAGATCACAAGGAAGGTTAAACCAAACAATGGAAAGAAAAATAGGATTATCAGATTAAACCGAACAATGGAAAGGAAAATGTGTTTAAACACATATTTCAAGGGTGTATCCTTCCCAAGGACAAGTAGAGCATGATATCCATGACATGATATAAAGTTGAAAACCCTTTAGGTAAAGGGAGAGAAATTTCATGCCATTACCCATACAATGGTGTTTGGATAATTGATAAGAAAATTTAGCATTATGCTTCAAATGTTTTTATTGAAATCCGAAGTACCACAGACATGCTTCGAGATAGCATTGACATGGTCTTCAGGGGAAGATCAGACTTTGGAAACACAAAGGATCCATCAGGAATAACTTGTAGAATAAGTCTTACAATTTCTTCATGGAAGAACGGATAACCTTGCTAAAAAGAAAACTATAACAATAGGGCCTTCGGCCAGGTGTGCTAGGCATGACATCACCTTACCGAGTCATATAAAGACCAATGTTATAACTCTTGGAAATATGTTCCAACCATCATGTCTGACCGAGATTCAGATCTGGTCGGTGTTAGGATACATCAGACTCAGGGTGCCTGAGAAGAAAAGGTGTAACACACATTGACAAGATGACATTGTAAGATTCTTGGAAATGAACTATGGAAGCAAGTTTCAAAACAAGAGTTCATCATTAAACCAAGGAGAGGATGGGGTGGCTGATGGACTCAGCGAGAATTCCTCAAGATTTCCAAAAAGTTGGATTTCCACACTTATGTGAACAAGGAGATAACATTTGTCAGATCAAATGATATAATGAGGTATGCTGGAGGAAAACATACACAGTTAAACATTGGTTCAAAGGTGCCCAAAGTATGGCCTTAGGTAGCACGATCAAATGTTAGAATGGTGATTCAGTGATCAATAGTCTAAGAATGAACATTCGACCATTAACTTCAAAGCAATAGGGTTGCTAGAAGGGCAGAATCCAAACAGCACCGTTCACCTGTTGGTATCCCGGTTAGAACCAACACGGGGACCAAGAAAGAAAGGTGACGGTGAGAAGTATTACCTGTATCAAGAATCCTTAAGAGGTGGTGAAATTCTCACGACTTTCTTGACATTAAAGATGGTAATACTCCAAGGTAAAGAAGAACAAATGCTGGATAGCAAGGAACTCAAGGTATAACACAAAACACGAACAAGTTTGTGTTGAACGGAAGGCAATCGAGTGGTCGATGATAACACAAATCATCGAGGGCAAGGATGGTATTTCTCATCAGGAATTCAATTGATATCCTTGAGGAGCTCGAAATGTTGATGATGATCATGACAATTTCTGTCGAGAGGTTTCATGGAGATGTAATCGGCGCGATGACATCAAGTCAAACGAATGATGAAGCGAAAGGTTATTGGAACCATGGGTACGACACAAACTTGAAATCAAGTTTGTTGTTTGAGGTGAAACTATAAGACAAGGAAGATCGACGTAAGCTTAGCCCATCGTCGAAATTGTGCTCCGGAAAGAAGGACCAAGTAGCACAGTTAAAATTTGGCTCGATAATGATATAGCCGAGTAGGCTCGGAATGACATGATCGAGTTCAGACTCGTAAGTAATGAAGGTTACCAAGAGTTGTTGAATCATAGTGCGGACTCAATTCAGTTGTCGGTGTCCTTGAGGGGTTCTAACAACTGAGAACCCGTTGGAAAAATGGAATCGGCAAGAATATTAGTTGATGAAGAACTCATAAGAAGTTATGTATCCCGTGGTATCCTCGAGATACCAGGGGGTAATACTCGACGACAGATCAAAGTAGAGGTTGGACTGGGGTATTGCTCTGCAGAAGACGAGTGCTTAAACTTGCATGAGAAACGGTACCTAAAAGAGAACATGGTCGAAACCACGATTGCAAAAGGCCAGATCCCAGATATAATATGAACTTATACCAAGGGAGTAATTAATTTAAGAGAAGCTTTAATGATAAGATATACATCATGTCCATGGGCATGAACACAAAGTTCAAGGTCGACTCCCACTTCTTCAATGCATAACCTTACATTTACCTCCCCTTTTCGAAGTTGTAGTGTTGAAAAGTTATCTGACGAAGCGTCAGCAGGGTATAACCCGCATAACTTTCGAGGTCACACAAATTAAGGAAGGCATAGGTTCAACCCGTCAGGGTATCGTGGAAACATATACCACAAGCTTTGAGAGTAAATAGTACCAGCTCGAAAGCAGAGCATGGTTGGCAAAAGGAGAGGATACAAATTACCAAAGGCATTATGTATCGGAGAAAGAACTCACAAGGTGATTAATTATGAAGGACATTGTCGGATAATAATCCAACAGTGGATATGGTGATCCACAATGGAGCTGATGTGAGTATCGATACCCAATCAGAGGAAGAAAGAATGCAAATGCATCGTTTTACAGAATATCTGAATAATTCAACGTTTAAATAACAAAGGAATTATGATTTTCAAATCAAGGGATCAGGAGCAAACGCTCTGATCAAGGACGGACAAGTTGAATAGACTTAGGGGTACAACCGATGGCAATCTGATTGGCCGAGGACCAGCTCATGTTAAAAATGATGTCTGAGCCGGAAGGATGAATCCTAGGATCCGATTGAGGATTGCGAGCATTCGCAACATATCGAATCAAGTGACTCGAAATGATAGTGACAGAGGATGTCAACGGAGATTACTAGAAGTATGGAATTAACCATAATGCAGGAAGGCAAGGAATTCAAGAGGGCTGCTGAGGTTTTCCAAAAAAATCAAATGGTATTTCGAGGACTTTTGTGAAACACATGAACAACTAGGGATGACCGGATACTCAGCAAGTGCGAGGAATTATCCGTATGGGTATTTATGTGGCAAGGAACTGCAAGGCAGTAGGCACAAAGTATACTCGGAATAATAGAGACAATTTTGGGGTATCTTGTAATAACAAGGTCAACGGGGAATGATTGTACGAATGGCAAGTGTACGTGGTTATACATAGGGGTAGCGATGATAGGGGATTGCAAAAGCAACAGGCACCAAGTCTCGAGGGAACATCAGAGAGTAACTTCAAAATCTTCTGGTGCAGCAGGCGGTCATCTGGACGGAAGGGGCTCTCCGGGAGAAAGTGGTGACGAGGACCTAGAGTTATAATTTGTAAGATCATTTAACCCGAATAGAAGAAAGAGCAGAATCCCAGAGTATAGACGAGGAATAAAAGATCCAAATACCACCCAATGGCGGCATGGGCCCATGGGCCGCACAGCCAAGTTAGTAAAACAATTTTCATCGACTAGACTTAAGTTCGGCCAAGGAGTGTGGAAGGGGGATTCCTACAGGCAGTCGGCTCTGATACCAACTTGTGACGTCCCCGGTTTGACCGTACACTAATCATACACGCAAACGTGTACGATCAAGATCAGGGACTCACGGGAAGATCTCACAACACAACTCTACAAAAAAAATAAGTCATACAAGCATCATATTACAAGCCAGGGGCCTCGAGGGCTCGAATACAAGAGCTCGATCATAGACGAGTCAGCGGAAGCAAAAATATCTGAGTACAGACATAAATTAAAAAAGCTTGCCTTAAGAAGGCTAGCATAAACAGGGATACGGATCGAAAGAGGCGCAGGCCTCCTGCCTGGGATCCTCCTAACTACTCCTGGTCGTCGTCAGCGGGTATCACGTAGTAGTAGGCACCTCCGGTGTAGTAGGAGTCGTCATCGAAGGTGGCGTCTGGCTCCTGGGCTCCAACATCTGGTTGCGACAACCAGGTAGAAAGGATAGAGGAAAGGGAAGGAGAAAGCAACCGTGAGTACTCATCCAAAGTACTCGCAAGTAAGGAGCTACACTACATATGTATGCATTGGTATCAACTGGAATAAGGCTATCATTTGTGGACTGAACTGCAGAATGCCGGAATAAGAGGGGGATAGCTAGTCCTTTCGAAGACTACGCTTCTGGCAGCCTCCGTCTTGCAGCATGTAGAAGAGAGTAGACTGAAGTCCTCCAAGTATCATCAAGTAGCATCGTATAGCATAATCCTAACCGATGATCCTCCCCTCGTCGCCCTGTGAGAGAGCGACCACCGGTTGTATCTGGCACTTGGAAGGGTGTGTTTTATTAAGTATCCGGTTCTAGTTGTCATAAGGTCAAGGTACAACTCCAAATCGTCCTGTTACCGAAGATCACGGCTATTCGAATAGATTAACTTCCCTGCAGGGGTGCACCACATAACCCAACACGCTCAATCCCATTTGGCCGGACACACTTTTCTGGGTCATGCCCGGCCTCGGAAGATCAACACGTCGCAGCCCCACCTAGACCAACAGAGAGGTCAGCACGCCGGTCTAAACCTAAGCGCCCAGGGGTCTGGGCCCATCGCCCTTAGCACACCTGCACGTTGCGTGGGCAGCCGGAAGCAGACCTAGCCTAGTAGGCGTTCCAGTCCAATCCAGCGCGCGTCGCTCCGTTGCTGACGTCATGAAGGCTTCGGCTGATACCACGACGTCGAGTGCCCATAACTGTCCCCGTGTAGATGGTTAGTGCGTATAGGCCAGTAGCCAGACTCAGATCAAATACCAAGATCTCGTTAAACGTGTTAAGTATCTGCGAACGCCGACCAGGGCCAGGCCCACCTCTCTCCTAGGTGGTCTCAACCTGCCCTGTCGCTCCGCCACAAAATAACAGTCGGGGGCCGTCGGGAACCCAGGCCCACCTCTACCGGGATGGAGCCACCTGCCCCTTCAGCCCCCATCTCCGAACAGTATCATAAGTAATGTAACTGTGTAAAGTATATAGTATATGCCCGTGATCACCTCCCGAAGTGATCATGGCCCAGTAGCATAGCATGGCAGACGGACAAGAGTGTAGGGCCACTGATGGAACACTAGCATCCTATACTAAGCAGTAGGATAGCAGGTAATGGTAACAACAGTAGTAGCAAGGACAGGCTATGCATCAGGATAGGAATAACGGAAAGCAGTAACATGCTACACTACTCTAATGCAAGCAGTATAGAGGAGAGTAGGCGATATCTGGTGATCAAGGGGGGGGGGCTTGCCTGGTTGCTCTGGCAAGAAGGAGGGGTCATCTTCGATGTAGTCGAACACACGAACATCGGCAGCGGTCTCGAAGTCTACCGGAAAGGAGTAACGGAGGGGGAACAAAATAAATAACATAGCAATCAAATGTAACACAAAACAAGATGCGGCAACACGTTGTGCTAGGGGTGACCTAGCGTAGCGATAGGCGATACCGGTGAAGGGGGGAAACATCCGGGAAGGTATTCCCGGTGTTTTGCGTTTTCGCACAAACGGAATGGAGGGGGATTGTTGCATGTTCGCGATGCTAGGGACGTGTGGCGGACAAACCGACTGCGTATCCGGATTCGTCTCGTCGTTCTGAGCAACTTTGATGTACAAAGTATTTTCATCCGAGTTACGTATTATTTTATATGATTTTTCAAAGTTTAAAACAAATTCTGTAATTATTTTAAAAATTAAAATAAAGTTATTGCATCAGCATGACATAATCGTGACATCGGCAGGGTCAACAGTTAACTCTAACCGGGTTGACTGTTCAAAGGGGCAGTGGGGCCCAATCATCATTGTCTATTTAATTAATTAACAGTTAATAGCTAACTAATCAGACTAATTAAGTTAGGTTAATTAACATGATTCATTAAATTAATTAATTACTAATTAATTATTTAAGTAATTATGTTTTTAATTATATTTTTTTTAGAAAAGAGGGCGTGGGGCCCCGCTGTCATAGGCCCAACTAAAACTAAGCCTAATATAAATTAGTCTAACAAAAGGGCTTGTTTTAACTGGGGATTAGTCCCTAAGCTAGCAAAGGGCTGGCCACACATGGCTGTGGCAAAGCCAGACATACACACAACTCACGCACACACACATTGCGCTCTCACACAGCACGGCCATGGCCTTTGCCGTGGCTAGCAGCAAGCAGAACAGAGGCAGGGCAGCGCAGAAGCACGCAAGGAGCATCAGCAGTGCGGCGCCAGCGGTAGGCGGCAGCAGCGGCCAGCAGCAAACGGAGCAGCAGCGCAGGCACGCACACGAAGTAGGGGCGGGCGAGCACGGGACAGCAGCAGCGACAACCGGCAGCACCGGCAACAACGACAGGAGAAGAAGTAATAGGCGGCAGCGGGCGCACGCACGTACGCATACACGGGGGTTCGAGCTCGACGGAGATGACAGCCTACAGCGTCCAAATTGAAGGACTAAAAGGGGACCCGAGGGAGAAGCTCACCCCGGTTCTCGTGGACGAGGTTAGAAGGTCGGAGGCGGCCCGGAGCAGTGGCAACGATGACGAGTTGGTGAAGTCCGCGGCGGAGAAGGGCTCGATGGCGAGCACACGGACCGTCCCGGCTTGAGGTGATCCCCGGAGCGGACGGATCCGGCCGTGACGGACCTCCTGGACGTGCTCCTGCACGCCGGAGACAACGACGGCCGCGGATGACGGTGAGGAGGTCGGCGGGGCAGAGGCGGACCGGTCAGGGCGCCGCGACGTCGGCGGGCGCAGAAGGAGGGGGCGCGAGGGGGGAAGGACTGCGAGGGGGCTAGGGTTTCAGGGGCGTCGACGGAGCCTTGTAGGTGGGGCAGGGGTCGCCGATGGCCGCCACCGCGGCCAAGGCGCCGTGGATAGCTGCCACGGCCCCCTCCGTCTCCTGTAGCGACGGGAAGGGAATGGCAGGGGTGGGCTGGGCCGTTTTTCTTGGGCTAATGGGCCACGTGGCCCAGTAGATTAGTTTTTGTTTTTACTTTTCTTTTGTCTTTTTCCTTTTGTTTTATATTTCTTTTAATTAGCTTCTGTTTTCCATTTAAAACTTGAACCAAATGACTTTTGTAAAAAGTGGAGCCTTGACATATAAATACTATGCAATAAGCTGCACTGCCACCAAAAGTCTAGTCCTCAAATAATTTAGTTTGATATTTTATTAATTAGTAAAGGCATTTCAATAATTATGTTTGCTACTATTTTATTTATATTAGAGCATTTAAACACTTTATAAAAATGTGGTTTCCTCACCATAATTACATATGCATTATTTGTCACCGGTTGTATTTTTTTACTTTTGACATTTGGTTTTTTTCTAGTTTGACTTTATTTTAAAATTTGAATTTCGAATCGATTTTGAACTACGCAAGAGTAACAACAGTAATTGAGGTGACATGGCATCATTAGGCGAGGGTTACTGTAGCTTAATTATCCAGGCGTCACAATTCTCCTCCACTACAAGAAATCTCGTCCCAAGATTTGGGAGGCGGAGTAAGGGGGAAAGATCTGGTTACGAAATTCTGACGAGTCTTCTTGGTCTTGTTTACTCTTCTCGAAACGGTCAATCCACTACATCGATGCCTTCATTTGTCTACTTCAGGTCATCATGATGAATTAGGCATCATTTCTTCGAGATCTTCATTGTACTTACGAAAAGGATAAGGGGTAGCTTTGGAAGGATGGACCCCTACAAGGTTGCTTATCTGGTAGATAATATCAGGGAAGGTGGCGGAAAGTAACTCTCAAATTAAAACTGAAGAAATTATCGAGAGCAAAGTAAGGAGATGCTAACTAGAAGTTTCAAGCACATAGGCAATCGTTTGTTGCCTGAAATGAAGTGTGAAAGGGGTTCAGAACAATGGGATTAAGTATTGCATCTGATATCAGATTATATCACTAGGCAGGTGGCCCGTGAATTACACACGAAGTCAAGCTCGAGGAATAACTTTGGCAACAAGTTGTACAGGAGAGTCAGGTTTTGATCCTGTGGAACTGTGGGTTATGGGCCCACCATGTGGGTTAAAGTAGAAGGAACGGTGACATCTTGCATAGTGATGGTGGCAAGGCACGTCAGAGGGTAGCCTGTCAGTTATGTTGGCAACAACGTTGGTACCAAGGGCGAGGGACAAAGAGAACCATTTTCCTGCTCGTCGAAATGAGGCAGACCAATAGGCAAAGTTCTCGTCCATCGGTGGTTACCGGAATATCATCAACAATAGTAACAGGGTCTAACTGACACGGTTGTTCACCAAGGTGTTTACATAAGCAGGAGAATAATACTGCTTAGATCAAATAGATCACAAGGAAGGTTAAACCAAACAATGGAAAGAAAAATAGGATTATCAGATTAAACCGAACAATGGAAAGGAAAATGTGTTTAAACACATATTTCAAGGGTGTATCCTTCCCAAGGACAAGTAGAGCATGATATCCATGACATGATATAAAGTTGAAAACCCTTTAGGTAAAGGGAGAGAAATTTCATGCCATTACCCATACAATGGTGTTTGGATAATTGATAAGAAAATTTAGCATTATGCTTCAAATGTTTTTATTGAAATCCGAAGTACCACAGACATGCTTCGAGATAGCATTGACATGGTCTTCAGGGGAAGATCAGACTTTGGAAACACAAAGGATCCATCAGGAATAACTTGTAGAATAAGTCTTACAATTTCTTCATGGAAGAACGGATAACCTTGCTAAAAAGAAAACTATAACAATAGGGCCTTCGGCCAGGTGTGCTAGGCATGACATCACCTTACCGAGTCATATAAAGACCAATGTTATAACTCTTGGAAATATGTTCCAACCATCATGTCTGACCGAGATTCAGATCTGGTCGGTGTTAGGATACATCAGACTCAGGGTGCCTGAGAAGAAAAGGTGTAACACACATTGACAAGATGACATTGTAAGATTCTTGGAAATGAACTATGGAAGCAAGTTTCAAAACAAGAGTTCATCATTAAACCAAGGAGAGGATGGGGTGGCTGATGGACTCAGCGAGAATTCCTCAAGATTTCCAAAAAGTTGGATTTCCACACTTATGTGAACAAGGAGATAACATTTGTCAGATCAAATGATATAATGAGGTATGCTGGAGGAAAACATACACAGTTAAACATTGGTTCAAAGGTGCCCAAAGTATGGCCTTAGGTAGCACGATCAAATGTTAGAATGGTGATTCAGTGATCAATAGTCTAAGAATGAACATTCGACCATTAACTTCAAAGCAATAGGGTTGCTAGAAGGGCAGAATCCAAACAGCACCGTTCACCTGTTGGTATCCCGGTTAGAACCAACACGGGGACCAAGAAAGAAAGGTGACGGTGAGAAGTATTACCTGTATCAAGAATCCTTAAGAGGTGGTGAAATTCTCACGACTTTCTTGACATTAAAGATGGTAATACTCCAAGGTAAAGAAGAACAAATGCTGGATAGCAAGGAACTCAAGGTATAACACAAAACACGAACAAGTTTGTGTTGAACGGAAGGCAATCGAGTGGTCGATGATAACACAAATCATCAAGGGCAAGGATGGTATTTCTCATCAGGAATTCAATTGATATCCTTGAGGAGCTCAAAATGTTGATGATGATCATGACAATTTCTGTCGAGAGGTTTCATGGAGATGTAATCGGTCGGCGATGACATCAAGTCAAACAAATGATGAAGCGAAAGGTTATTGGAACCATGGGTACGACACAAACTTGAAATCAAGTTTGTTGTTTGAGGTGAAACTATAAGACAAGGAAGATCGACGTAAGCTTAGCCCATCGTCGAAATTGTGCTCCGGAAAGAAGGACCAAGTAGCACAGTTAAAATTTGGCTCGATAATGATATAGCCGAGTAGGCTCGGAATGACGTGATCGAGTTCAGACTCGTAAGTAATGAAGGTTACCAAGAGTTGTTGAATCATAGTGCGGACTCAATTCAGTTGTCGGTGTCCTTGAGGGGTTCTAACAACTGAGAACCCGTTGGAAAAATGGAATCGGCAAGAATATTAGTTGATGAAGAACTCATAAGAAGTTATGTATCCCGTGGTATCCTCGAGATACCAGGGGGTAATACTCGACGACAGATCAAAGTAGAGGTTGGACTGGGGTATTGCTCTGCAGAAGACGAGTGCTTAAACTTGCACGAGAAACGGTACCTAAAAGAGAACATGGTCGAAACCACGATTGCAAAAGGCCAGATCCCAGATATAATATGAACTTATACCAAGGGAGTAATTAATTTAAGAGAAGCTTTAATGATAAGATATACATCATGTCCATGGGCATGAACACAAAGTTCAAGGTCGACTCCCACTTCTTCAATGCATAACCTTACATTTACCTCCCCTTTTCGAAGTTGTAGTGTTGAAAAGTTATCTGACGAAGCGTCAGCAGGGTATAACCCGCATAACTTTCGAGGTCACACAAATTAAGGAAGGCATAGGTTCAACCCGTCAGGGTATCGTGGAAACATATACCACAAGCTTTGAGAGTAAATATTACCAGCTCGAAAGCAGAGCATGGTTGGCAAAAGGAGAGGATACAAATTACCAAAGGCATTATGTATCGGAGAAAGAACTCACAAGGTGATTAATTATGAAGGACATTGTCGGATAATAATCCAACAGTGGATATGGTGATCCACAATGAAGCTGATGTGAGTATCGATACCCAATCAGAGGAAGAAAGAATGCAAATGCATCGTTTTACAGAATATCTGAATAATTCAACGTTTAAATAACAAAGGAATTATGATTTTCAAATCAAGGGATCAGGAGCAAACGCTCTGATCAAGGACGGACAAGTTGAATAGACTTAGGGGTACAACCGATGGCAATATGATTGGCCGAGGACCAGCTCATGTTAAAAATGATGTCTGAGCCGGAAGGATGAATCCTAGGATCCGATTGAGGATTGCGAGCATTCGCAACATATCGAATCAAGTGACTCGAAATGATAGTGACAGAGGATGTCAACGGAGATTACTAGAAGTATGGAATTAACCATAATGCAGGAAGGCAAGGAATTCAAGAGGGCTGCTGAGGTTTTCCAAAAAAAATCAAATGGTATTTCGAGGACTTTTGTGAAACACATGAACAACTAGGGATGACCGGATACTCAGCAAGTGCGAGGAATTATCCGTATGGGTATTTATGTGGCAAGGAACTGCAAGGCAGTAGGCACAAAGTATACTCGGAATAATAGAGACAATTTTGGGGTATCTTGTAATAACAAGGTCAACGGGGAATGATTGTACAAATGGCAAGTGTACGTGGTTATACATAGGGGTAGCGATGATAGGGGATTGCAAAAGCAACAGGCACCAAGTCTCGAGGGAACATCGGAGAGTAACTTCGAAATCTTCTGGTGCAGCAGGCGATCATCTGGACGGAAGGGGCTCTCCGGGAGAAAGTGGTGACGAGGACCTAGAGTTATAATTTGTAAGATCATTTAACCCGAATAGAAGAAAGAGCATAATCCCAGAGTATAGACGAGGAATAAAAGATCCAAATACCACCCAATGGCGACATGGGCCCATGGGCCGCACAGCCAAGTTAGTAAAACAATTTTCATCGACTAGACTTAAGTTCGGCCAAGGAGTGTGGAAGGGGGATTCCTACAGGCAGTCGGCTCTGATACCAACTTGTGACGCCCCCGGTTTGACCGTACACTAATCATACACGCAAACGTGTACGATCAAGATCAGGGACTCACGGGAAGATATCAAAACACAACTCTACAAATAAAATAAGTCATACAAGCATCATATTACAAGCCAGGGGCCTCGAGGGCTCGAATACAAGAGCTCGATCATAGACGAGTCAGCGGAAGCAACAATATCTGAGTACAGACATAAGTTAAACAAGTTTGCCTTAAGAAGGCTAGCATAAACAGGTATACAGATCGAAAGAGGCGCATGCCTCCTGCCTGGGATCCTCCTAACTACTCCTGGTCGTCGTCAGCGGGCATCACGTAGTAGTAGGCACCTCCGATGTAGTAGGAGTCGTCGTCGAAGGTGGCGTCTGGCTCCTGGGCTCCAACATCTGGTTGCGACAACCAGGTAGAAAGGATAGAGGAAAGGGAAGGAGAAAGCAACCGTGAGTACTCATCCAAAGTACTCGCAAGCAAGGAGCTACACTACATATGTATGCATTGGTATCAACTGGAATAAGGCTATCATTTGTGGACTGAACTACAGAATGCCGGAATAAGAGGGGGATAGCTAGTCCTTTCGAAGACTACACTTCTGGCAGCCTCCGTCTTGCAGCATGTAGAAGAGAGTAGACTGAAGTCCTCCAAGTATCATCAAGTAGCATCGTATAGCATAATCCTAACCGATGATCCTCCCCTCGTCGCCCTGTGAGAGAGCGACCACCGGTTGTATCTGGCACTTGGAAGGGTGTGTTTTATTAAGTATCCGGTTCTAGTTGTCATAAGGTCAAGGTACAACTCCAAATCGTCCTGTTACCGAAGATCACGGCTATTCGAATAGATTAACTTCCCTGCAGGGGTGCACCACATAACCCAACACGCTCGATCCCATTTGGCCGGACACACATTTCTGGGTCATGCCCGGCCTCGGAAGATCAACACGTCGCAGCCCCACCTAGACCAACAGAGAGGTCAGCACGCCGGTCTAAACCTAAGCGCCCAGGGGTCTGGGCCCATCGCCCTTAGCACACCTGCATGTTGCGTGGGCGGCCGGAAGCAGACCTAGCCTAGTAGGCATTCCAGTCCAATCCAGCGCGCGCCGCTCCGTTGCTGACGTCATGAAGGGTACGGCTGATACCACGACGTCGAGTGCCCATAACTGTCCCTGCGTAGATGGTTAGTACGTATAGGCCAGTAGCCAAACTCAGATCAAATACCAAGATCTCGTTAAACGTGTTAAGTATCTGCGAACACCGACCAGGGCCAGGCCCACCTCTCTCCTAGGTGGTCTCAACCTGCCCTGTCGCTCCGCCACAAAGTAACAGTCGGGAGCCGTCGGGAACCCAGGCCCACCTCTACCGGGATGGAGCCACCTGCCCCTTCAGCCCCCATCTCCGAACAGTATCATAAGTAATGTAACTGTGTAAAGTATATAGTATATGCCCGTGATCACCTCCCGAAGTGATCACGGCCCAGTAGCATAGCATTGCAGACGGACAAGAGTGTAGGGCCACTGATGGAACACTAGCATCCTATACTAAGCAGTAGGATAGCAGGTAATGGTAACAACAGTAGTAGCAAGGACAGGCTATGCATCAGGATAGGAATAACAGAAAGCAGTAACATGCTACACTACTCTAATGCAAGCAGTATAGAGGAGAGTAGGCGATATCTGGTGATCAAGGGGGGGGGGGCTTGCCTGGTTGCTCTGGCAAGGAGGGGTCATCTTCGATGTAGTCGAACACACGAACATCGGCAGCGGTCTCGGAGTCTACCGGAAAGGAGTAACGGAGGGGGAACACAATAAATAACATAGCAATCAAATGTAACACAAAACAAGACGCGGCAACACGTTGTGCTAGGGGTGACCTAGCGTAGGGATAGGCGATACCGGTGAAGGGGGGAAACATCCGGGAAGGTATTCCCGGTGTTTCGCGTTTTCGGACAGACGGAATGGAGGGGGATTGTTGCATGTTCGCGATGCTAGGGACGTGTGGCGAACAAACCGACTGCGTATCCGGATTCGTCTCGTCGTTCTGAGCAACTTTGATGTACAAAGTATTTTCATCCGAGTTACGGATTATTTTATATGATTTTCCAAAGTTTAAAACAAATTCTTTAATTATTTTAAAAATTAAAATAAAGTTATTGCATCAGCATGACATCATCATGACATCGGCAGGGTTAACAGTTAACTCTAACCGGGTTGACTGGTCAAAGGGGCAGTGGGGCCCAATCATCATTGTCTATTTAATTAATTAACAGTTAAATAGCTAACTAATCAGACTAATTAAGTTAGGTTAATTAACATGATTCATTAAATTAATTAATTACTAATTAATTATTTAAGTAATTATGTTTTTAATTATATTTTTCTTAGAAAAGAGGGCGTGGGGCCCCGCTGTCATAGGCCCAACTAAAACTAAGCCTAATATAAATTAGTCTAACAAAAGGGCTTGTTTTAACTGGGGATTAGTCCCTAAGCTAGCAAAGGGCTGGCCACACATGGCTGTGGCAAAAGCCAGCCATACACACAAGTCACGCACACACACATTGCGCTCTCACACACCACGGCCATGGCCTTTGCCGTGGCTAGCAGTAAGCAGAACAGAGGCAGGACAGCGCAGAAGCACGCAAGGAGCATCAGCAGTGCGGCGCCAGCGGTACAGGGCAGCAGCGGCCGGCAGCAAACGGAGCAGCAGCGCAGGCACGCACACGAAGTAGGGGCGGGCGAGCACGGGACAGCAGCAGCGACAACCAGCAGCACCGGCAACAACGACAGCAGAAGAAGTAACAGGCGGCAGCGAGCGCACGCACGTACGCATACACGGGGGTTCGAGCTCGACGGAGATGACAGCCTACAACGTCCAAATTGAAGGGCTAAAAGGGGACCCGAGGGAGAAGCTCACCCCGGTTCTCGTGGACGAGGTTAGAAGGTCGGAGGCGGCCCGGGGCAGTGGCAACGATGACGAGTTGGTGACGTCCACGGCAGAGAAGGGCTCGATGGCGAGCACACGGACCGTCCCAGCTTGAGGTGATCCCCGGAGCGGACGGATCCGGCCGCGACGGACCTCCTGGACGTGCTCCCGCACGCCGGAGACGACGGCGGCCGCGGATGACGGCGAGGAGGTCGGCGGGGCAGAGGCGGACCGGTCAGGGCACCGCGACGTCGGCGGGCGCAGAAGGAGGGGGTGCGAGGGGGGAAGGACTGCGAGGGGGCTAGGGTTTCAGGGGCGTCGACGGAGCCTTGTAGGCGGGGCAGGGGTCGCCGATGGCCGCCACCGCGGCCAAGGCGCCGTGGATAGCTGCCACGGCCCCCTCCGTCTCCTGTAGCGACGGGAAGGGAATGGCATGGGTGGGCTGGGCCGTTTTTCTTGGGCTAATGGGCCACGTGGCCCAGTAGATTAGTTTTTGTTTTTACTTTTCTTTTGTCTTTTTCCTTTTGTTTTCTATTTCTTTTAATTAGCTTCTGTTTTCCATTTAAAACTTGAACCAAATGACTTTTGTAAAAAGTGGAGCCTTGACATATAAATACTATGCAATAAGCTGCACTGCCACCAAAAGTCTAGTCCTCAAATAATTTAGTTTGATATTTTATTAATTAGTAAAGGCATTTCAATAATTATGTTTGCTACTATTTTATTTATATTAGAGCATTTAAACACTTTATAAAAATGTGGTTTCCTCACCATAATTACATATGCATTATTTGTCACCGGTTGTATTTTTTTACTTTTGACATTTGATTTTTTTCTAGTTTGACTTTATTTTAAAATTTGAATTTCGAATCGATTTTGAACTACGCAAGAGTAACAACAGTAATTGAGGTGACATGGCATCATTAGGCGAGGGTTATTGTAGCTTAATTATCTAGGCGTCACAGCTTATGTGTGATAGAGCGTATCATATCACGGGGTTTGGATGCACTGGCGAAGTTTGCACCAACTCTCGAGGTGAGAAAGGGCAATGCACGGTACCGAAGAGGCTAGCAATGATGGAAGGGTGAGAGTGCGTATAATCCTTGGACTCAACATTAGTCATAAAGAACTCACATACTTATTGCAAGAGTCTACAAGTCATCAAACCCAAAGGACTACGCCATGCTCCTAGGGGGATAGATTGGTAGGAAAAGACCATCGCTCGTCCCAGACCGCCACTCATAAGGAAAGCAATCAAAGAACACCTCATGCTTCAAATTTATCACACAACGGTTACCATACATGCATGCTACGGGACTCGCAAACCTCAACACAAGTATTTCTCAATTTCACAATTACTCAACTAGCACGACTCTAATATTACCATCTTTATATATCAAAACAATTATCAAGTATCCAACTTCTCATAGTATTTAATGCCCTCTATATGAAAGTTTTTATTATACCCATCTTGGATGCCCATCATATTAGGACTAATTTTATAATCAAAGAAAATTACCATGTTGTTCAGGACTCTCAAAATAATATAACTGAAGCATGATAGATCAATAATTTCTTCAAAATAAAACCACCGCCATTCTCTAAAAGATATAAGTGAAGCACTAGAGCAAACGACAAACTACTCCGAAAGATATAGGTGAAGATCAATGAGTAGTTGAATAATTATGCAACTATGTGAAGACTCTCTAACATTCAAGAATTTCAGATCTTGGGATATTATTCAAACAGCAAGCAAAACAAAATAAAATAAAATGACGCTCCAAGCAAAACACATATCATGTGGTGAATAAAAATATAGCTCCAAGTAAAGTTACCGATGAAAGAAGACATAATAGGGATGCCATCCGGGGCATCCCCAAGATTAGGCTCTTAGTTGTCCTTGTTCCATAGTCCATCTAATCTTTACCCAAAACTTGAAAACTTCACAACACAAAACTTAACAGAAAACTCGCAAGCTCCGTTAGTATAAGAAAATAAATCACCACTTAGGTACTGTTGTGAACTTATTCTAAATTCATATTGGTGTAATATATACTGTATTCCAACTTCTACATGGTTCATACCCTCCGACACTACTCATAGATCCATCAACATAAGCAAACAACACATAGAAAACAGAATCTGTCAAAAACAAAACCTTCTATAATAATTTGTAACTCTGGAATACTTATGTAACTCCAAAAATTCTGAAAAAATAGGACGACCAGGACAATTTGTATATTGATCTACTTCAGTTGGAATTGGTATTTTATCACTCTCTGGTAAAAAATGAAAATTATTTTCGTGAGCGCATACTTTCTGTTTTAATTAGCAAGATAAACAACAATCATCCAAGAAGATCCTAAAGGCTTTACTTGACACAAACACTAATTAAAACATAAAAAACACTATCATAACAGAGGCTAGATAAATTATTTATTAGTAAACAGGAACAAAAAGTAAAGAACAAAAATAAAATTGGGTTGCCTCCCAACAAGCGCTATCGTTTAACGCCCCTAGCTAGGCATGATGATTTCAATGATGCTCACATAAAAGATAAGAATTGAAACATAAAGAGAGCATCATGAAGAATATGACTAGCACATTTAAGCCTAACCCACTTCTTATGCATAGTGATTTTGTGATCAAACAACTTGTGGGAACAAGAATCAACTTTCTTAGGAAGGTAAGGCAAGCAAAACTTCAAGATTTTCAATACATAGAGAGGAAACTTGATATTATTGCAATATGTAAAAGCATATGTTCCTCTCTCATAATACTTTTAAGTGGAATCATGAATGAATTCAACAATATAATCATCACATAAAGCATTCTTTTCATGATTCATAAGCATAGAAAATTTACTACTCTCCACATAAGCAAAATTCTTCTCATTCGGAATAGTGGGAGCAAATTCAACAAAATAGCTATCATGTGAGGCATAATCCAATTGAAAGTTAAAACCATGATGACATGTTCCATGGATATCATTATTCTTTATAGCATACATCTCATCACAATAATCATCATATATAGCAACTTTGTTCTCATAATCAATTGGAACCTCTTTCGAAATAGTGGATTTATCACTAAATAAAGTCATGACCTCTCCAAATCCACTTTCATAATTATCACAATAAGATTCAACACCGTCCAAAATAGTGGGATCATTACTTCCTAATGCTGACACTCTTCCAAACCCACTTTCATCAAAATAATCATCATAAATAGGAGGCATGCTTTCATCATAATAAATATTTTCATCAAAACTTGGGGGACTAAAAATATCATATTCATCAAACATAGCATCCCCAAGCTTGTGGCTTTGCATATCATTAGCATCATGGATATTCAAAGGATTCATACTAACAACATTGTAATCATGCTCATAATTCAAAGATTTAGTGCCAAACAATTTAATACATTCTTCTTCTAACACTTTGGCACAATTATCGGAATCCTTATTTTCAAGAAATACATTAAAAAGATGAAGCATATGAGGCAACCTTAATTCCATTTTTTGTAGTTTTCTTTTATAGACTAAACTAGTGATAAAACAAGAAACTAAAAGATTCGATTGTAAGATCTAAAGATATACCTTCAAGCGCTAACCTCCCCGGCAACGGCGCCAGAAAAGAGCTTGATGTGTACTACACAACCTTCTTCTTGTGGACGTCGTTGGGCCTCCAAATGCAGAGGTTTGTAGGACAGTAGCAAATTTCCCTCAATTGGATGACCTAAGGTTTATCAATCTGTGGGAGGCGTAGGATGAAGATGGTCTCTCTCAAACAACCCTGCAACCAAATAGCAAAGAGTCTCTTGTGTCCTCAACACACCCAATACAATGGTAAATCGTATAGGTGCATGCTACCTCTTGAGCACTACGTTGGTTTTCCCTTGAGGAGGAAAGGGTGATGTAGCAAAGTAGTATAAGTATTTCCCTCAGTTTTTGAGAACCAAGGTATCAATCCAGTAGGAGGCCACACGCAAGTCCCTCGTACCTACACAAACAAATAAGAACCTCACAACCAACGTGATAAAGGGGTTGCCAATCCCTTCACAGTCACTTACGAGAGTGAGATCTGATAGAGATAATAATGATAAGATAAATATTTTTGGTATTTTTATGATATAGATTGAAAGTAAAGATTGCAAAGTAAAATAGATTGGAAACTTATATGATGGAAAATAGACCTGGGGGCCATAGGTTTCACTAGTGGCTTCTCTCAAGATAGCATAAGTATTACGATGGGTGAACGAATTACTGTCGAGCAATTGATAGAAAAGCGAATAATTATGAGAATATCTAGGCATGGTCATGTATATAGGCATCACGTCCGTGACAAGTAGACCGACTCCTGCCTGCATCTACTACTATTACTCCACACATCGACCGCTATCCAGCATGCATCTATAGTATTAAGTGTATAAGAACAGAGTAACACATTAGGTAAGATGACATGATGTAGAGGGATAAACTCAAGCAATATGATATAAACCCCATCTTTTTATCCTCAATGGCAACAATACAATACGTGTCGTTTCCCTTTCTGTCACTAGGATCGAGCACTGCAAGATTGAACCCAAAGCTAAGCACTTCTCCCATTGCAAGAAAGATCAATCTAGTAGGCCAAACCAAACTGATAATTCGAAGAGACTTGCAAAGATAACCAATCATGCATAAAATATTTCAGAGAAGAATCAAATATTGTTCATAGATAGACTTGATCATAAACCCATAATTCATCGGATCTCGACAAACACACCGCAAAAATATTTACATCGAATAGATCTCAAAGAAGATAGAGGAGAACTTTGTATTGAGATTCAAAGAGAGAAAAGAAACCATCTAGCTAATAACTATGGACCCGAAGGTCTGAAGTAAACTACCCACACATCATCGGAGGGGTCATGGAGTTGATGTAGAGGCCCTCCGTGATCGATGCCCCCTCCGGAGGAGCTCCGGAAAAGGCCCCAAGATGGGATCTCTTGGGTACAGAATGTTGCGGCGGTGGAAATAGGGTTCCGTGGTGCTCTTGGATGTTTTCAGGGTATGTGAACATATATAGGAGGAAGATGTAGGCCGGTTGAGCCATGAGGGGCCCACAAGGGGGAGGGCGCGCCCAATGGGGGTAGGCGCGCCCCCTGCCCCATGGACACCTCATTCGTTTCTTGACGTCCACTCCAAGTCCTCTGGATCACATTTGTTCCAAAAATCACGCTCCCGAAGGTTTCATTCCATTTGGACTCCGTTTGATATTCCTTTTCTACGAAACACTGAAATAGGCAAAAAAAACAGCAATTTGCACTGGGCCTTGGGTTAATAGGTTAGTCCCAAAAATAATATAAAAGTGTAAAATAAATCCCATTAAGATCCAAAACAGATAATATAATAGCATGGAACAATCAAAAATTATAGATACGTTGGAGACATATCAATCATCCCCAAGCTTAATTCCTGCTCGTCCTTGAGTAGGTAAATGGGAAAAACCGAATTTCTGATGTGGAATGCTTTCTAGCATGTTCTTCAATGTATTTTACTCTATTGTGGCATGAATGTTCAGATCCAAAAGATTCAAGATAAAAGTTTATTGTTGACATAAAAATAGTAATACTCCAAGTATGCTAATCAAGAAATTATGTCTTATCAAAATAACATAGCCAAAGAAAACTTATCCCTACAAAATCATATAGTTTGTCCATGCTTCATTTTCGTCACACAAAATGCTCCCATCATGCACAACCCCGATGACAAGGCAAGGAATTGTTTCATACTTAGTCTTTTCAAACTCTTTCAACTTTTACGCAATATATGAGCGCGAGCCATGGACATAACACTATGGGTGGAATAGAATATGATGATTGAGGTTGTGTGAGAAGACAAAAGGGAGAAAGTCTCACATTGACGCGGCTAATCAATGGGCTATGGAGATGCCCACCGATTGATGTCAATGCAAGGAGTAGGGATTGCCATGCAACGGATGCACTAGAGCTATAAATATATGAAAGCTCATCAAAGAAACTAAGTGGGTGTGCATCCAACTTGCTTGCTCACGAAGACCTAGGGCATTTGAGGAAGCCCATCATTGGAATATACAAGCCAAGTTCTTTAACGAAAAATTCCCACTAGTATATGAAAGTGACAAAATAAGAGACTCTCTATCATGAAGATCATGGTGCTGCTTTGAAGCACAAGTGTGGAAAAAGGATAGTAACATTGTCCCTTCTCTCTTTTTCTCCCTTTTTTTGTTTGGGCCTTCTTCTCTTTTTTATGGCCTCTTTTTTTCGTACGGAGTCTCATTCCGACTTGTGGGGGAATCATAGTCTCCATCATTCTTTCCTCACATGGGACAATGCTCTAATGATGATCATCACACTTTTATTTACTTACAACTCAAAAATTGCAACTCGATACTTAGAACAAAATATGACTCTATGTGAATGCCTTCGGCGGTGTACTGGGATTGCGATGAATCAAGAGTGACATGTATGAAAAATTAAGCATGGTGGCTTTGCCACAAATACGATGTCAACTACATGATCATGCAAAGCAATATGATAATGATGATGCGTGTCATAATAAATGGAACGGTGGAAAGTTGCATGGCAATATATCTTGGAATGGCTATGGAAATGCCATAATAGGTAGGTATGGTGGCTGTTTTGAGGAAGATATAAGGAGACTTATGTGTGATAGAGCGTATCATATCACGAGGTTTGGATGCACCGGCGAAGTTTGCACCAACTCTCAAGGTGAGAAAGGGCAATGCACGGTACCGAAGAGGCTAGCAATGATGGAAGGGTGAGAGTGAGTATAATCCATGGACTCAACATTTGTCATAAAGAACTCACATACTTATTGCAAAAATCTACAAGTCATCAAAACCAAGCACTACGCGCATGCTCCTATGGGGATAGATTGGTAGGAAAAGACCATCGCTTGTCCCCGACCACCACTCATAAGGGAAGCAATCAAAGAACACCCCATTCTTCAAATTTGTCTCACAACGTTTACCATACGTGCATGCTACGGGACTTGCCAACTTCAACACAAGTATTCATCAATTTCACAATTACTCAACTAGCACACCTCTAATATTACCACCTTTATATCTCAAAACAACTATCGAGCATCCAACTTCTCTTAGCATTTAAAATTTATAACCAAAGTGAATTACCATGTTGTTCTAAAGGACTCTCAAAATGATATAAGTGAAGATGAGAGATCAATTATTTCTATAAAATAGAACCACCGCCATGCTATAAAAGATATAAGCGAAATACTAGAGCAAAAATTATCCAACTCAAAAGATATAAGTGAAGCACATAGAGTATTCTAATAAATTCCAATTCATGTGTGTCTCTACCAAAAGGTGTGTACAGCAAGGATGACTGTGGTAAACTAAAAAGCAAAGACTCAAATCATACAAGATGCTCCAAGCAAAACACATATCATGTGGCGAATAAAAATATAGCTCCAAGGAAAGTTACCGATGGACAAAGACGAAAGAGGGGATGCCTTCCGGGGCATCCCAAGCTTAGGCTTTTGGTTGTCCTTGGATTTTACCTTGGGGTGCCTTGGGCATCTGTAACACCCACTATGCGGCTATATCTCCCACGTGTCGGAGCATGACTTAGAGGCATAACCGCATTGTAGGCAATGTCGCAAGAGGGGTAATCTTTACACATCCTATGTACTGAATAAGAAAGAGGTACATAGTTGGCTTACAATCGCCACTTCACACCATACATAAATATAGCATTACATCAACCAGATACAATCAAGGTCCGACTACGGGACCCAAAATAAAAGAAGACTACCCCTAATGCAAAAGATCCCCGATCGCCCCGACTTGGCTCCACTACTGATCAACTAAAACCGAAACAACGCAATGAAGAAGATCTTCATCGAGCTCCTCCTTGAGCTCGGTTGCGTCACCTGCATGGTTTCATCGGCACCTGCAAGTTGGTTTTGGAAGTAATCTGTGAGTCACGGGGACTCAGCAATCTCACACCCTCGCGATCAAGCCTATTTAAGCTTATGGGTAGGTAAAAGGTATGAGGTGGAGCTGCAGCAAGCACTAGCATATATGGTGGCTAACTTACGCAAAAGAGAGCGAGAAGAGGAGGCAAAGCACAGTCATGAACTAGAAGTGATCAAGAAGTGACCCTGAAACTAATTACGTTCAAGCATAACTCCAACATCGTGTTCACTTCCGGGACACCGCTGGAAAGAGACCATCACGGCTACACATGCGGTTGATGCATTTTAATTAAGTCAAGTGTCAAGTTCTCTACAACCGGACATTAACAAATTCCCATCTGCCCATAACCGCGGGCATGACTTTTGAAAGTTCAAAACCCTATAGGGGTGTCCCAACTTAGCCCATCACAAGCTCTCACGGTCAACGAAGGATATTCCTTCTCCCAGGAAGACCCGATCAGGCTCGGAATCCCGGTTACAAGACATTTCGATAATGGTAAAACAAGACCAGGAAAGCCGCCCGATGCGCCGACATCCTGATAGGAGCTGCACATATCTCGTTCTCAGGGAAACACCGGATAGGTCAAGCTACGAGTAAAACCAACCCTCAAATTTCCCCGAGGTGGCCCCGCAGGCTGCCCATTTCGGACCAACACTTAGAGAAGCACTGGCCCAGGGGGGGGGTTAAAATAAAGATGACCCTTGAGTCTGCAGAACCCAAGGGAAGGTGATAGGTTGTTAGTGAAAATGGTAAAACCAAAGTTGGGCTTTGCTGGAGGAGTTTTATTCAAGGCGAACTGTCAAGGGGTTCCCACTATAACCCAACCGTGTAAGGAGCGCAAAATCAAGGAACATAACACCGGTATGACGAAAACTAGGGCGGCAAGAGTGGAACAAAACACCAGGCATAAGGCCGAGCCTTCCACCCTTTACCAAGTATATAGATGCATTAATTAAACAAGAGATATTGTGATATCCCAACAATAATCATGTTCCAACATGGAACAAACTCCAATCTTCACCTGCAACTAACAACGCTATAAGAGGGGCTGAGCAAAGCGGTAACATAGCCAAACAACGGTTTTCTAGGACAAGGTGGGTTAGAGGCTCATGGCAATATGGGAGGCATGATATAGCAAGTGGTAGGTATCACAGCATAGGCATAGCAATAGAGCGAGCAACTAGCAAGCAAAGATAGAAGTGATTTCGAGGGTATGGTCATCTTGCCTGAGATCCCGCAAGGAAGAAGAACGAGTCCATGAAGAAGACAAAAAAGACGTATTCGAACGGATCCTCACCAACGCGACGTTAACGGAACTAACCCGAAGGAGCAACACCAGAAAGAGGAAAACAACATAATAAACAACCATCACATAAACATGACATGATGCACAATCAAGAATGATGCATGTCCTGTTTAATGAAGCATGGCATGGCAAAGTGCACAAACAATCCTACAAATTAAGTGGAGCTCAATATTCAACTCCGTTGCATATTGACGGAACACCACGTAACTTATTTAGTTCACTCTTGTTTAGGTACCAACAATATTAAATGTTGTTAAACATGGCAAGAGGTGGAGCATATGAAAACTACCTATCTAGGCAAATTTAAATGAGGCCAGAACAACAAGCAACAAGTCCGGAGAAATCCTCATGAGCATATATATTAGATTTGGAGATGTTCTGCCCTAAAGCATATTTTAGAGTTGTTAAACATGCAAAGAGATGCCACCATGTTAAACTATGCATTATTCTACCCCATTTACATATAAAGATTATTAAATTTGGAGCTACGGTTAAAAAGTTATGAATTAAAGCATTTTAGCATGGCATATGAGCAAATTAATGCAAACATCTATTTAAACATTTTAAACATGCATGAAAGTGGCATATTGTGAAACTACATGAAATTCTAGTCAAGTTACATATTAAGTTTGTTTAAATCCGATGCACGGTTATTTAGGTGTGAGCATTTTTAAAGTGATGGCATATTCTGTAATTATGCATGTGAAGGAAAAATTAGTAAAATCATAGAACTAAAAAAACATCTATGGGCCGAAACACAGCAGACTG
>NC_041382.1:488878756-488879657 GCF_002162155.2 Triticum dicoccoides
AGGGGCGCGGGGTGCCCTTACCATGGGCCAAGCCCAGCTGGTGCTGGCGCTGGGCCTTGGAGGGAAACTGGCGATGTTGGGCCTGGAAGATCTAGACGAGGCCGACTGGAGCCTCACGACTAGAAGTCAACATGGGCGCGGCTTCCTGGCCTCGCTCGATGCAGAGGAAGCAGACAGAGGAGGCGAGATGCGGGGCGGCTTCAGGCGATGTAGGGCGCGGCGGCGGATGGGGCTCGATGGACTCCGGTGACGTGGGAAGCAGAGGAGGCCAAGGCGCCATGGCAGGGGCGCTTGCAGGGTCTTGTCGATCCATTCAACAAGTCAGATCACGGCGACGGCAGCGTAGCCATTCCTTCGCAGGGGCATTGGACTTGCAGCGGCAGCAGCGGAACTTGGCAGCAGGGCGGCGGCTCGACGCAGGGGACTTGGCGCGGCGGCTTCACTCGATGAGGCGGAGGTCTTGGTCAAGGAGGAGGCTATGGAGGTCGAGGACGGCTGGATCGAACGAAGTGGAAGGGGCACAGTCAACGGTGAAGCGAGACCAGGCGCTGGGGTCGTCCTCCCCGCGTGCGATGACGAAACAGAAGGGGACAGCGCAGGGACTTTCTCTAGGAGGCGAAGAACGGCGTGGAAGCAGTGAAGGTCGGCGCGGGGATGGACTGATACAGAGCAGCAGCAGGTTCGGTGTAGGGTCGTCATGTGCGGGAGGGCGGTCAGGCGACGGGGACGGCACGGACAGAAAGGAGAGGACACGCGGCTGCTTCGGTCGCCGGCGGCCATGGCATCAGGGGCGACCCCGTTCGTTTCCTGGCAGAGAAGAAATAAAACGAGGGACATAGGTTAGAGGAGGAAAGAGAAGAAAATAGGGGGAGAAAGAGGAGACGGGTGGCGATGTTGGCCG
>NC_041382.1:488879834-488883219 GCF_002162155.2 Triticum dicoccoides
TACGGTTGGATGAGGAGAAGGAGCTCGAGGGGAGGCTCGGGCATAGGTGGTTTGTTGGAAGGGAATCGGGGTGGATCCCCATGGAGGATGAGGTTGTTGGCGGCTCCATTGGACAGGGGAGGATGTGGGATGGATCCCGACGGAGATGCTAAGTGGAAGGAGAGGTGGCTGACTCGGGTTGGTGTGGTGGTGAAAGCGAGGAGGGGATTTTGGATCGGGGATGAACCCGTGGAGGAAGAGACAGGAGGAGTGGCGGCGGCTTGGGGTGGATGGGACAGCCTGCCTAAAATCTAGGGTTGCCCCATTATATACAACTAGTAGAATTGGGTGGGGGTGATCTAGTCACTCCGATTGAAATCAGACGGTCCGAGAAAATAGGTAGGGAGCCCAATTAACAAAACGGAGATGTTTTGTAGACGTTTGGGGATGCTCCGGACCCAACAGTGACAACTGTCCGGGTCGGGTCCTGGGAAGTTTTGGACACGCATGCGAGGGGTCGGTTTCAATCTGTGGGCTGTGCAGAAGGGCTCGAGCTGAGAGAAGAGAAGAGAGAGAGGCCCGGCGACTGTTTCCGGAGACCGAAAACGTCCGGCGAAAAGACCGGCTATACTGCCGCTATAGTTATCCGTTGGGGCATCAAACAGACTCCAAATGCGATGAAACTTGACAGGCGGTCTATCTACACTATAATAAGACCACACGCCAACTTTCATCCCATTCTAAGAACATTTTTCGGCCACTTATAAAATAATATTTCGGAGGTGCCACGGGCGCGTGCAAGTGTGTCTGGGCTCAGAACGGACAACAGAAAGAACGAGGAGACTGGGACGGATGCAAGTTTTGAAAAACATGATGATGCAATGCACATGATGACATGACAAGATGCAACATGCAAACAAAAGACAAGGCAACACAGCGAATAACTGGAAGACACCTGGCACATCGGTCTCGGGGCGTTACAACACTCCACCACTACGAGAGGATCTCGTCCCGAGATCTAGAATGGCACCGGAGGGAAAAAACGGAGGAGAAAGAGAAGAGGTAAAACTAAGTTGCTTATTTGACAAATGAGTGAAACCAAAGAACCTTGAAAGGTTAAGCCATTTCGAGAAAAGAATACAACTAAGATGAACGAAGTTGATAACTCTCCGTTAGAAAAGAGGAACAAGGAAGAACAAATTCGGACAACACTCTGTTAGAAAAGTGATATGAAACTTGATAAGATGGAAAGAACTTGTGCAGAGGGCACAACACTCCGGATAAATGGATAAGCAAAAGAAAGAAACATGATCTTGACAAAACAAGATGATGAGTCGAAGAGAGCAACATCACCATGCCTCCGGAAGAAATGAGAGGATGGAATGGAATGAACGGAGGAGAAACAATATCTTCTACCTCGAATGAGCTTGAAAGCATCTTTAGGAGAAGGGTCGAATGTAGTTGTTGGAAAAAAACAACAACGAGAGGATAAGCTTGATGTGGGCTTATGGAAGATATCTTAAAATTTGAGGTGAAATTCTACCACTAACGGAAAACAATATATTTGATTGATATGAACAAGGAGACGAGAAACTATTTCACCGGGAGGATAAAAGAACTTGGGTCATTTGTAAGCACCATAATAGCAACAATCCTTAGGGAAGGCTTTAGGTGAAATATAACCCAAGATAACTCCAATGACTAGATTGCTGGATTTAAAATATCTCATTCTTGATAACTTGTGAATCATGAAACATGATCTCAAGTTATCAAGAATGACATAATACCACCTCCAATGATACGGAAGAAAGAATTGCACTCCGGATTGCAAGATGAAGAATACTTGAGCTTCTTTGAAAACAATCTTGATGAACACTTCAAAAAGGCTTTAAGTCCTTGATGAACCTCCATGAGGAACTCCAGTAATAAAAGGATGATCAAACAAAAGGAAAGAGAAGTTGAAAACACAAGGTGAAGCCTTGCGATGATTTAGATGGATCTTTGCGACAAGATAAAGTGGAAACTTGGAACTCCGTAAAAAAAGATGAACAAAAGAAAACAAGAATTTTGATGAACCTCTGGAATAAGGAATTGAATTCACTTGATGAAACAAGAATAAGAATTACATTATGCTTATCCCTCACCAATTGAATAGATGACAAACAATGGATATGGCACACTACTTATTCTCGTAGAAAGGATTAAGAGTGATATAGCATAACTTGAGAAAGTCTTCGATGATCCACCGCTAGGATGAAGAACGAATGAATCTGTATGAAAACGAAGGAGAAGAACTCTTGAACGAACCACCATAAGAATTATAAATGAATGAAGTAAAGGGATGAATCACTGGTAAGAATTAGCAAACAAACGAAAATACAAGAGAGAGTTTAGATACAAGAGAACGAAGAGATCAAGAACTGATTGGAGAATACTTGAACGATGCACTGGTAAGATTTAGAGAATGATAGCTAAAAGCTGAGAATGAACAAGTCTTCTGAAATGATGGGCTCCGGAGAATCAAATTGAAAAGACTCCTGAATTACTCCAGAAGGGTGAAAAGAATTGTCACAATCAAAAACAATTATGAGAGGATGACAATAAGCTAGAACCATGAATCTTGAAGAGAATGGAGCAAGATTTAAGAGAAACTCTTCTTCGGTCTTGAAAAATTGAGAATGACGACGAGAAACACCACCATGAGTTGTTGAGATACTCCGGGATGACGAATAGAAAGGTTGATCCAACGGTGAAAAGAATATGAAAGATCTTGGAGAAAGGCATATGACTGATGATGATTCATTCTTATGTCAACTTTGAAATAAAATCTGAGGATAGCTTCTGTAAAATTAGAAGAGTCAGGTAAGTTCCTGGGAAAAGACTTGTGGGTTAGGGCCCACTGAAAGATACACCTTTGAATGATTGCCCGAAAGAGAGATTGCACCGGCTGAAATAAATGGCTTGAATGAGATAACATCCTCGAATGATTTTGAACGAATGTAGAGTGGAAACACGAATCTTCGAGATACCTTGAGCACTCTAAAACAATTGAATAGCGAGAAAAGAATGAACATGAGGTGCACCGGCATGAGAAGGTATTTGAAACAAGGAAAAAGGATCAACAAATCTTGAATTTAATCCACCGGAGAATAAAAGAGCAGGAAGAATAATAAACTTGTGGAGCATCTTCACGAGAACCATCGGATAAGAACATTGACTGAGAAGAACGAAGAGACTTCACATCGATAAGATGGATACTTGATTAAGAAATGTGAGTCCTTAAAGAAACAAGGGTGGGAGGGTGGGAAAAACAAAGGCAATTTAGGATGGATGAAGCAAACACCATTGAGAAGAAATGATAATTGATCTTGCTGATGTTGAAATGATCGGATCCACTTGAAGAGAA
>NC_041382.1:488884016-488886439 GCF_002162155.2 Triticum dicoccoides
GAAGGTATTTGAAACAAGGAAAAAGGATCAACAAATCTTGAATTTAATCCACCGGAGAATAAAAGAGCAGGAAGAATAATAAACTTGTGGAGCATCTTCACGAGAACCATCGGATAAGAACATTGACTGAGAAGAACGAAGAGACTTCACATCGATAAGATGGATACTTGATTAAGAAATGTGAGTCCTTGAAGAAACAAGGGTGGGAGGGTGGGAAAAACAAAGGCAATTTAGGATGGATGAAGCAAACACCATTGAGAAGAAATGATAATTGATCTTGCTGATGTTGAAATGATCGGATCCACTTGAAGAGAAACACGTCGGTTGAAAAGGATTGATAACACAATCTCAATGATCAAGAAGGATTAGTATTCACATAGAAATATGAGAACACCACTTAGGAAAGTTATGGAATCAACATTTGACTTCGAAGCAACTCGAATACCACAACTCAAGACAAAAACAAAAGGATTGGCTTGCAAAATAAGCCGAAACAAACATATGATAGAGATTTCGTCCGAAGTTTTCGTGGTGGGGCCCACACAGGCTCGATCGTACAGCACCATCATGTACAAGGCAGTGCACATGACATACGAAGCGTCCTCGAGTCAGCATAGCCAAGGACTCTTTAAGACACAACGAGACCACTATAAAACCAACTGTGGATAGGTGGACCACTAGACGTCGAACCCCAATTTCATATCATACATCTTTCGGAAAGATATCCTAGGAGCTACTTGAATTCCCACTTATAAACTCCCAAAACTTTCCGGTTATGCAATCAGGTGTTGGGATACAGGGGAAGCATAATATCTCACCCAAAACTAGCAAATCCTACATCCAGCTGTATCCATCCTTCAACACATAACCAAGAAACCTTCGGAAATCATTTACCTCAACCTTCGAAAAGCATCCATTATACGAGTTATGGCAATACTCCCGAACTCCCGCCCCAGTACTAGGTGGCGTCGAGGTTATCTCACCAACAACTGCATAAAAGAGATTTTCAATGTCGGCGAAACTCAGGTATTCTAGAACTGCAATGATAAAATTTGTGACGACAACACCTCGGAGCTCAACTCCCCGGGACACTGCCACAACCCCTAATTGTCAGGAGGCGCCAAGAACAATGTTCTCGTCACAAAACCATCGAAATGATTCCAAGATACCCGCGTGATCCTAAAAAAATTTCATGAAATTTGAGAAGAGAAGAGTCAAAACTCTACGTCAGGATGCCTCACCAGAGCGACGAAGGGACTGAGGAGTAAAAAGAATCCTACTCTCCGATGTATATAATCCTATGCCTCAAAACTTTTTTTCTAGACTCAACAACAACAGCGATTCGATCAAGCAGGGGGTTCCTAAGTCGGGGAAGGCTCTGATTACCAACTTTTAACACCCACGATGCGGCTATATCTCCCATGTGTCGGAGCACGACTTAGAGGCATAACCGCATTGTAGGTAATGTCGCAAGAGGGGTAATCTTTACACATCCCATGTACTGAATAAGAAAGAGGTACATAGTTGGCTTACAATCGTCACTTCACACCATACATAAATATAGCATTACATCAACCAGATACAATCAATGTCCGACTATGGGACCCAAAATAAAAGAAGACTACCCCTAATGCAAAAGATCCCCGATTGCCCCAACTGGGCTCCACTACTCTTCAACTGGAACCAAAACAACGCAATGAACAAGATCTTCATTGAGCTCCTCCTTAAGCTCGGTTGCGTCACCTGCACGGTTTCATCGGCACCTACAAGCTGGTTTTGGAAGTAATTTGTGAGTCACGGGGACTCAGCAATCTCACACCCTCGCGATCAAGACTATTTAAGCATATGGGTAGGTAAAAGGTATGAGGTGGAGCTGCAGCAAGCACTAGCATATATGGTGGCTAACTTACGTAAAAGAGAGCGAGAAGAGGAGGAAAAGCACAGTCGTGAACTAGAAGTGATCAAGAAGTGACCCTGAAACTACTTACGTTCAAGCATAACTCCAACACCGTGTTCACTTCCTGGACACCGACGGAAAGAGACCATCACGGCTACACACGCGGTTGATGCATTTTAATTAAGTCAAGTGTCAAGTTCTCTACAACCGGACATTAACAAATTCCCATCTGCCCATAACCGCGGGCATGGCTTTCGAAAGTTCAAAACCCTGCAGGGGTGTCCCAACTTAGCCCATCACAAGCTCTCACGGTCAACGAAGGATATTCCTCCTCCTAGGAAGACCCGACCAGGCTCGGAATCCCGGTTACAAGACATTTCGACACTGGTAAAACAAGACCAGCAAAGCCGCCCGATGCGCCGACATCCTGATAGGAGCTGCACATATCTCATTCCCAGGGCAACACCGGATAGGTCAAGCTACGAGTAAAACCAACCCTCAAGTTTCCCCGAGGTGGCCCTGCAGG
>NC_041382.1:488886960-488900872 GCF_002162155.2 Triticum dicoccoides
ACGGAGGCGGGGGTGCGGGGGGGAGGGGGGGGGAAGGCTGCACGCGCTACGGTTGGATGAGGAGAAGGAGCTCGAGGGGAGGCTCGGGCACAGGTGGTTTGTTGGAAGGGAATCGGGGTGGATCCCCATGGAGGATGAGGTTGTTGGCGGCTCCATTGGACAGGGGAGGATGCGGGATGTATCCCGATGGAGATGCTAAGTGGAAGGAGAGGTGGCTGGCTCGGGTTGGTGTGGTGGTGAAAGCGAGGAGGGGATTTTGGATCGGGGATGCACTCGAGGAGGAAGAGACAGGAGGAGTGGCGGCGGCTTGGGGTGGATGGGACAGCCTGCCTAAAATCTAGGGTTGCCCATTATATACAACTAGTAGAATTGGGTAGGGGTGATCTAGTCCCTCCGATTGAAATCAGACGGTTTGAGAAAATAGGTAGGGAGCCCAATTAACAAAACGGAGATGTTTTGTAGACGTTTGGGGATGATACGGACCCAAAGGTGACAACTGTCCGGGTCGGGTCCGGGGAAGTTTCGGACACACATGCGAGGGGTCGGTTTGAATTTGTGGGCTGTGCAGAAGGGTTTGAGATGAGAGAAGAGAAGAGAGAGAGGCCCGACGACTATTTCCGGAGATCGAAAACGTCCGACGAAAAGACCGGCTATACTGTCGCTATAGTTATCCTTTGGGGTATCAAACAGACTCCAAATGCAATGAAACTTGACAGGCGGTCTATCTACACTATAATAAGACCACACGCCAACTTTCATCCCATTCCGAGAACATTTTTCGACCACTTATAAAATAGTATTTCGGAGGTGCCGCGGGCGCGTGCATGTGTGTCTGGGCTCAGAACAGACAACGGAAAGAACGAGGAGACCGGGACGGATGCAAGTTTTGAAAAACATGATGAGGCAATGCACATGATGACATGACAAGATGCAACATGCAAACAAAAGACAAGGCAACATAGCGAATAACTGGAAGACACCTGACACATCGGTCTCGGGGCATTACAGCATCCCCAAGCTTAGGCTCTTTCCACTCCTTGTTCCATAATCCATCATATCTTTACCCAAAACTTGAAAACTTCACAACACAAAACTTAAAAGAAAATTTCGTGAGCTCCGTTAGTAAAAGAAAAAAAAACACCACTTCAAGGTACTGTAATGAACTCAATCTTTATTTATATTGGTGTTAAACCTACTGTATTACAACTTTTCTATGGTTCATAAACTCTATTACTAGCCATAGCTTCATCAAAATAAGCAAACAACACACGAAAAACAGAATCTGTCAAAAACAGAAATGTCTGTAGTAATCTGTAGGTTTCGAACAATTATGGAACCCCAAAAATTCTAAAATACATTGCTGGACGTGATTATCTATTAATCATATTCAAAAAGAATTAACTAAATATCACTTTCCAGTAAAAAATGGCAGCAAATCTCGTGAGCGCTAAAGTTTCTATTTTTTACAGCAAGATCGCAAAGACTTTCCCCAAGTCTTCCCAAAGGTTCTACTTGGCACAAAAACTAATTAAAATCATAAAACCACATCTAAACAGAGGCTAGATTAATTATTTATTACTAAACAGAACCAAAAAGCAAGAAACACTAATTAAACAAAGTTTCTGTTTTTTACACCAAGTTCAACAAGACTTTCCCCAAGTCTTCCCAATGGTTCTACTTGGCACAAACACTAATTAAACACAAAAAACACAACCAAAACAGAAGCGAAATAATTTATTTATTACTAAGCAGGAGCAAAAAGCAAGAAATAAAAATAAAATTGGGTTGCCTCCCAACAAGCGCTATCGTTTAACGCCCCTAGCTAGGCATAAAAGCAAGGATAGATCTAGGGATTATCATCTTTGGTATGCAATCCATAAGTGGCCCTCATAATAGATTCATAAGGTAATTTAATTTTCTTTCTAGGAAAGTGTTCCATGCCCTTCCTTAACGGAATTTGGAATCTAATATTCCCTTCATTCATATCAATAATTGCACCAATCGTTCTAACAAAAGGTCAACAAGAATAATAGGACATGTAGGATTGCAATCTATATCAAGGACAATGAAATCTACGGGCACATAATCCCTATTTGCAGCAATAAGACCATCATTAATTCTTCCCATAGGTTTCATAATGGTGGAATATGTAAGATGCAAGTTTAAAGAACAATCATCAAATTCACAGAAACCTAGCAAATCACACAAAGTTTTAGGAATCGTGGAAACACTAGCACCCAAATCACATAAAGCAAAGCATTCATGATCTTTAATCTTAATTTTAATAGTAGGTTTCCACTCATCATGAAGTTTTCTAGGGATAGAAACTTCCAATTCAAGCTTTTCTTCATAAGATTGCATTAAAGCATCAACAATATGTTTAGTAAAAGCTTTATTTTGACTATAAGCATGCGGAGAATTTAGCACGGATTGCAACAAGGAAATACAATCTATTAAAGAATAATTATCATAATTAAATTCCTTGAAATCCAAGATAGTGGGTTCATTGCTATTTAAAGTTTTGACCTCTCCAATCCCACTTTTATCAATTTTTGCATAAAGATCTAAAAACTCCGAATCATTGGGACGCCTTCTAACTAAAGTTGACTCATCTCCAGTCCCATCATTATCAAGATTCATATTGCAAAACAAAGATTTAATAGGGGACACATCAATAACTTTAGATCTTCATCTTTATTATCATGGAAACTAGAAGAACACGCTTTCACAAAGCAATCTTTTTTAGCAGGCATCCTAGCGGTTCTTTCTTTTCACTCATCAATGGAAATTCTCATAGCTTTGAGAGACTCATTGATATCATTCTTAGGTGGAATAGATCTATTTTTCAAAGAATCAACATAAGGAGAAATTCTATCCACATTCCTAGCCAACTCATCAATCTTAGACAATTTTTCTTCAATCAAAGCATTGAAACTCTTTTGCAAACTAATAAACTCTTTAATATTAGATCCAAAATAAGAGGGCATCTTATTATAATTTCCATAAGAATTATTGTAGGAATTACCATAATTATTAGAGGAATTACTAGGAAAACTACCTATATACGCGTTATTACCAAAATTGTTCCTACCAACAAAATTCACATCCGTAGATTCATTATTATTATCAATCAAAGTAGACAAAGGCATATCATTAGGATAAGAAGATACACTCTTATTAGCAAAAAAATTCATAAGTTCATCCATCTTTCCACTCAAAACATTGATTTGTTCTATAGCATGCACCTTTTTATTAGTAGATCTTTCAGTATGCCATTAAGAATTATTAAACATAATATTATCTAGGAGTTTACTAGCTTCTCTTAAAGTGATTTCCATAAAAGTGCCTCCCGCGGCTGAATCTAAAAGATTTCTATAAGGAAAGTTCAATCCGGCATAAAATTTTGTATAATCATCCAAAGATTCAAACCATGTGTAGGGCAATTACTTATCATTAATTTCATTCTCTCCCAAGCTTGCGAAACATGTTCATTATCAAGTTGATCAAAATTCATAATATCATTTCTAAGAGTGATGATCTTAGCGGGAGGAAAATACTTAGAGATAAAAACATCTTTGCACTTATTCCGTGAATCGATACTATTTTTAGGCAAAGATGAAAATGAAGTTTTAGCACGATCTCTAAGAGAAAATGGGAATAGCTTCAGTTTAACAATATCATTATCCACATCTTTCTTCTTTTGCATATCACACAAATCAACAAAGTTGTTTAGATGGGTAGCGGCATCTTCACTAGGAAGGCCGGAAAACAGATCTTTCATGACAAGATTCAGCAAGGTAGCATTAATTTCACAAGATTTAGCATCGATAAGAGGAGCAATCGGAGTGCTAATAAAATCATTATTGTTGGTATTGGAAAAGTCACACAATTTAGTATTATCTTGAGCCATCGTGACAAGCAAGCAATCCAACACACAAGCAAACAAGAAACAAGCAAAAAGAGGCAGACTAGAAAATAGAAGGGGAACGAAAAAAGAGGGCGAATAAAACGGCAAGGGTGAAGTGGGGGAGAGGAAAACAAGAGGCTAATGGAAAAAATGTAATGCGAGGGATAAGAGTTTGTGATGGGTACTTGGTATGTCTTGACTTGTGCATAGACTCCCCGGCGACGGCGCCGAGAATCCTTCTTGCTACCTCTTGAGCACTGCATTGGTTTTCCCTTGAAGAGGAAAGGGTGATGCAGCAAAGTAGCTAAGTATTTCCGTCAGTTTTTGAGAACCAAGGTATCAATCCAATAGGAGGCCACACGCAAGTCCCTCATACCTGCACAAACAAATAAGAACCTCGTAACCAACACCATAAAGGGGTTGTTAATCCCTTCATGGTCACTTACGAGAGTGAGATCTGATAGAGATAATAATGATAAGATAAATATTTTTGGTATTTTTACGATATAGATTGAAAGTAAATATTGCAAAGTAAAATAGATTGGAAACTTATATGATGGAAAATAGACCCGGGGGCCATAGGTTTCACTAGTGGCTTCTCTCAAGATAACATAAGTATTATAGTGGGTGAATGAATTACTGTCGAGCAATTGATAGAAAAGCGAATAATTATGAGAATATCTAGGCATGATCATGTATATAGGCATCGCGTCCGTGACAAGTAGACCGACTCCTACCTGCATCTACTACTGTTACTCCACACATCGACTGCTATCCAACATGCTTCTAGAGTATTAAGTTCATAAGAACAGAGTAACACATTAGGTAAGATGACATGATGTAGAGGGATAAACTCAAGCAATATGATATAAACCCCATCTTTTTATCCTCGATGGCAACAATACAATACGTGTCGTTTCCCTTTCTGTCACTGGGATCGAGCACCACAAGATTGAACCCAAAGCTAAGCACTTCTCCCATTGCAAAAAAGATCAATCTATTAGGCCAAACCAAACTGATAATTCAAATAGACTCGCAAAGATAACCAAACATGCATAAAAGATTTTAGAGAAGAATCAAATATCGTTCATAGATAGACTTGATCATAAACTCACAATTCATCGGATCTCGACAAACACACCGCAAAAAGAGTTACATTGAATAGATCTCCAAGAAGATCGAGGAGAACTTTGTATTGAGATTCAAAGAAAGAGAAGAAGCCATCTAGCTAATAACTATGGACCCGAAGGTCTGAAGTAAACTACTCACACATCATCGGAGGGGCCATGGAGTTGATGTAGAGGCCCTCCATGATCAATGCCCCCTCCGGCGGAGCTCCGGAAAAGGCCCCAAGATGGGATCTCTTGGGTACAGAAGGTTGCGATGGTGGATTTAGGGTTTCATGGTGCTCCTGGATGTTTTCAGGGTATGTGAACATATATATGAGGAAGAAGTAGGTCGGTTGAGCCACGAGGGGCCCACAAGGGGGAGGGCGCGCCCCGGGGGGGGGGGGGGGTAGGCGCGCCCCTGCCTCGTGGACACCTTGTTCGTTTCTTGACGTCCACTCCAAGTCCTCTGGACCACGTTTGTTCCAAAAATCATGCTCCCGAAGGTTTCATTCCGTTTGGACTCCGTTTGATATTCCTTCTCTGCGAAACACTGGAATAGGCAAAAAAAACAGCAATTTGCACTGGGCCTTGGGTTAATAGGTTAGTCCCAAAAATAATATAGAAGTGTAAAATAAAGCCCATTAACATCCAAAACAGATAATATAATATCATGGAACAATCAAAAATTATAGATACGTCGGAGATGTATCAGTGCACTAGTTCGGCGAAGAGATGGTGATACAAGTGCAATATTGTGACAGCCTGGTTTTTGCCCTCTTTTCTTTGCGTGATTTTCAGTTGGTTTGAATTTGAAATTTGGAGTTTTGAATCTTTTCATATGGACTTAAACACTTGGGTACCCCTTGGCTTTCACCCAAGTGTCCCATTTCCCTCTCTAACTATCATTCCCTCTCTGGTTCACCTCAAAATAATAATTGGAATATTTTTCTTAAATAAAAAATATTCATTTCCCTCTCTTAAACCCTAGCTAGCTCAATGTGCTCCAAAGCAACCCCAATTTTTCTTGCCTAAAAAAATCTAAGAAAATTCACAAATATTCTTTTAACCATAGGGCACCTTCCTGAGAAAAAATATTTCATAACTTTTTGGAATATTTTTGCTATAGAAAATATTTTCTGTTCTGGGCAGAAATGGTGGTTTCTACAGCAACTACCATTTTACTTGCTCCATTGTGGCTGATATTTTTTGTGCATCATCACCTTAGTAGATGATTGCTAACCTCCAAAGCCCAGCCCTCAACTCCCAGCCGTTTGACCACAGTAAGCTCTCAAAGTCATTGATCAGAAACTTACTAGGCGGTTGAAATCTATCCTAGTGCGTTTGTGGTCCAAACCAAAGCGTGGTAATCTTCAAAACTACCACGAACAACAAGCCAGACATGAAATTTGGACTTAGGTCAGCCTGAGGGTAGAGTTCACGCGGTGACCAAGCGTGTACACGATGCCAACCTGCATGCCGACGCGCTCTGAGTCGCGCCCGAGCCTCTGTTGCTTGCGTGCTTGCTTCCCCGACTGCCTAGCCTTGCCAACTTCACCACAATCTTCGTCCAAGCTCTCTTAACTCCCTCCTAGCACTCGTTGATGTCAGAGCTTGCCACAGCGAGCACGGGTGCGGTCCAGCTATCGTAACAATGCGGTGTGCACTGTGCTCATCATCAGCCCAGTGCCCATGTGCTCGTCCCCGTTCGCCCACAGTCCCTGCGTGAGCTGCGTCGCCTTCTCCACCTCTCGCTGACGCTGTTCGTCGCTGGGTGCCGTGTCCAGGTGTCCATTACGGGAGCCCGAACCCCCCTCGACGCTCGGCTATAAATGGACCCCTCCCCAGCCTCCTCGAGCACCATCCACACCTCCCACACACTCCACAATCTCGTAGGTAGCCGTAGCTCGGCCAGGCAGGCCGTGGGCCTCCATCCCCGAGCTTGAGCTCGCCGGCGATCCCCTCGGGTCGTCTCCGTAGCTCCAGCCCCTCCCAGGCCTGGGCAACCTTTCCAGGGCCTCCGCCGGTCTCCGGTGGTGCTGTTCCGCCTGGCTGGAGCCCCTGGAGTCGCCTTTGTTCGCTGTCATGTTCGTCTCCAGTGACCTCCGCTCTCTGCCGCCGCTAGAGAGGTTGATTCCGACGCCGTCCGACCACCCCTAGCTACTCTACGGGTATGGGCAGGTGCGCCTCCGTCTCCTCTATCGAGCCCTCCCTCTCATTTTGGCCAAGAAGCCCTCGTCACCAGCGTGTGCTCCGGCGAAGCCGCGCCGTCCTATGTTTCTTCCCCCCTCTCCCCCTCACCTAACTAGTGGGGCCCGCTAGTCAGCTGCTCAGTACGCGCATGAAGCATTGAGAGTGGTGGCGCCCCGAGGCTTTACGCCTTCGACGTCACCCCCAGTCTGTTTTTAATTAAATTCAAATTTCATATTTTTTCAGAGAGCTTCAAACAGTCAAAACTCTTTAACCATAAGTCCAAATGAATTGATTCTTTTTGCATTTTATTCTTTGTAAAGAAATCTAGCAGCTCACCAAAAATGGGATTTTTCCCTAGTGTCTAGATTTTTTGGTGAATTTAAGAAGGGTTCTTGATGTTTTCTTTTTGTGTTTATAATTATTTTTAGAGGGTGAGGCTTGTCTTGAGGATCACCAGGAGGCTTGTGAACCTCATCTGCACTAAGTTAAGCCACAACAACATTTTCATGGTGCCATTACAATATTTGTGATTTTCCTACTTGAATGAATGATTTAATCCATGCATTTAAATCACTATTACGTTATTTATATTCTGTTAGTTGTTTGTTTAAGTTAATATGCTTGATTTACAGAAACTTTAAAGCTAACTAAGTTGGTAAAGAAACAAGAATTGAATTTTGTTATGAAAGAGTAATATAGTTATGTATATAAGTAATTATATGGAGTTATTTTCTTGCATGAGAAAAATGAAATTTTGCTAGAAAAGATTCTGTTTAAAGTAAGGTTTAATCCTAACTAGAGAAGTGTCATGAGTTGTTGATATTTATGCTTACTGTGGAGATAGTTGACTCAGTCATTTCCGTTGGTATGTGATGCATATGTTAGTGTTGCATTTCATGGCATATTATGACACTGGTTATTTTCACTTTAAGTTGAACCTGATAATAACTCAACTTTAATATATCATTGACCGGGTTATGGTGCCACTGAATCTAGTTTTTCCTAGTGCAACCACATTTGCCTTTATGGGAAGGCCTTTATTCGGTCCATTGTCATGCCTCTGGCTGGTGCCTCCAACGAGGGAAGGTTATGGGCGTGCGGTACTTTGGCCCGGTAAGCAGACATAACCTTGTGTGCCCGTTGTTGAGATTTTTGGTACTGTGTCCCCGTGTGGGACAATTTATGTTTTGGCCACGACGATGGTCGTTGTGTCTTTGGTAGACACGGGGCCACCCAGGACTAGCCCTGTGGGGAGTGAGTCGGAGTGGCCGGGAGAGTGTCATGGCAATGGAGGGGTTTCGTCGGAATGCCGTTGGTCCACCTGAATGGGAGTGCGAGGCCATGGGTTCCGTGGTGTCGGTACAGTGCGCGACCTCTGCAGAGTGTATTAATCTATCGATAGCCGAGTTCACGGTTACGGACACACTCGAATGTAGGTCACACTTGGGTCAAGATTTAATAAATCTTGCACACTAAGTTATGAACTCTGCACTTTTGATGATGGCGGGAAGGTCATCGGGTTGGTTAAGACCATGTGTTGGTCATGGTTGTAATCGCCGGAAGGATCATCGTTTTAGACCAAATATTGGTCGTGGTTGTGGTCGCCGGAATTAAGACTTTGAGGTTGGTACGCTTGTGATCCAAGCACGATCACCGTTGGTAAGTCAGTCCGAGAGGTTTTTCCTCACAAGAGCATGATCACAACATGTTGGTTATGTTTTTGCATTATTAATAATTGGTTAATTGTCATGATATTGTTTGTATTATGTTTATGTCTGTTGTGAGCTTGAAAGTAAATTCAATGTACTAACCTAGCGTTTCATGCCAAATTTCAGGAAAGTCCTGTTGGAAAGGAGCGCTGTCCGAGTCTAGATCGTGTCCACATCGGTGTCCTTGTGCTATGGAGTTCCGCTACGACGTTGTTCCGCTGCCGCGTAGTTGTTATGATCGAGGCCCTTATGTTCACTAAATAATGTACATATTGTTCAGCCGCACCGTGTGTGCCACTTGGCCTCGCTACCTATTGTAATATAAACTTTGATCCACTAGCATCAATAAAGCGGTCGTTTTCTGTACCAAGATGTTGTGTGTTGCCAGAAGACATGGTCTCTGGGCTGGCAATGCATGGTAAACTGGTTGCTCTGAGCCGGGGTGCCACAACGCTTGGTATCAGAGCCGCGCTGACTGTAGGCCACTGAGGGAGTCCTGGATTAGGGGGTCTCCGGATAGCCGGACTATCTCCATTGGCTGGACTGTTAGACTATGAAGATACAAGATTGAAGACTTCGTCTCGTGTCCGGATGGGACTCTCCTTGGCGTGGAAGGCAAGCTAGGCAATACGGATATGGATATCTCCTCCTTTGTAACAGACCTTGTGTAACCCTAACCCTCTCCGGTGTCTATATATACCGAAGGGTTTTAGTCCGTAGGACAACAATCACAACATACAATCATACCATAGGCTAGCTTCTAGGGTTTAGCATCTCTAATCTCGTGGTAGATCTACTCTTGTACTACCCATATCATCAATATCAATCAAGCAGGATGTAGGGTTTTACCTCCATCAAGAGGGCCCAAACCTGGGTAAAACATCATGTCCCCTGCCTCCTGTTACCATCCGGCCTAGACGCACAGTTCGGGACCCCCTACCCGAGATCCGCCGGTTTTGACACCGACAGCCACGCTAGACTATGACGTGTTAACTAGACGTTAGATACGAGTTTAAGTTGAGTGCCGGTAGCATTTGTAGCTGGTTGTTGCATTGCATGCACTTGTTTTATTTTTATGATAACCTACTAATGGTTGTGAGTGTAGATGGCTCCGGTGCCATAGCCGTGCCTGTTGCAGCTGATGCCGTTCACGTCGCGGCATCTCCTTCGCAACGTGTGGCGTCGGCTGTACCCCCTCGGTGACGATCCAGTTTATCGTGTGTACAGGGAGCGTCTAGCTGACTCACTGTATGAGTATCATGCAGTGATCACTCTGCACACCAGTTCTGATTCCAGCACTTACACTCGTACCTCTCGGAGCGGTTACGCTTCTACCGCTTCCCAGGCTGTCCAGTTTGTTGCATTCGAGGTCCTTGTCGAGCTTCGTTACAACGAGGTCCGGATGCAGAACCACCCAGGTTTCTACTACTATCCTTCTCTGCACGACAGCGCTCGTGTCCATTTCCCTATCATTGATCCGGAGTCTGATAGTGTTGCTAGCCACCTTGCTCGTTATATCACCGCTAGCTATCTTATGATCCACAAGCTGGCTCGAGAGCTGAATCGCGCTCATACTGCTTTGGCCTCTCCTTTGGTCTCTACTAGGAATGCCACTGCTCCATCCTCCCTGGGATTTACTCCTTATATTCCAGCCAGTTCTAGCTCCCCTGTTTAACCAGTTACTCCTCCGAGTAGCTCAGGCGCCGCGACCATGAATCCTCTCAGTGCCCCTGCTGAGTGGGTTTCACTTATCACTACTCTTGTAGCCTCGATGCTTCACCGTACACCTGCCCCTGAGGGAGAGCCCTCGAGGCAGCGTCATCGTGTTACCTTTAACCCGGAGGTATCAGTTAACCTCGTCTGTTCAGGATCCGAGTCCGCTTCAGGAGAGGACCCTGCAGCACCAGCAGAGCAGTAGAGCTTCTGAGTATTCGCAGTCGTCAGGATGGTGTACGAGTGTAGTCGTACGAGTCATGAGGTTTCGTTTCATGTATGAGAGTAGTTGAACCTGGCATGTTGTTTATCTTCCATGTATGAGTCTATGTATAATTATGTTGGAACTCTATTTTATTTGCCATGTTTTCTTTGTCATTTCGGGTTTTCCCGGGTTTTTGTTGCTGGCTTTTCCCCAAATCATTTTGAATGTTTCTCATCTCGGTTGCGTTGTCTTGGGAAAAATCACAATAGGATGCCATGGGGAGGCAGCAGTAGCAACGTTCGCGAGGGTACCCCTGTTCGTCATTCCGCACGACCGGCAGGACACTCCCTCGAGCCATACGTTCCACCACCGCCTCCACCGCCAAATCCGCCCTCCATCGAGCAAATTCTGCGTATGTTTGAGGAAAGACGAAATAATGATATGATTGAAATTTCAAGAAGTGTGAAAGCTATGGTTGGAAAGAATGGAAATCGGAACGGTCATCACTCCAAGCTGTCAGATTTTCAGAGGACCAAGCCTGCCAGTTTCAGTTAGGTTATTGACCCCTTGGATGCAGACGATTGGTTGCGAACCATTGAGAGGAAACTTGAGATTGCTCGTATCGAAGAAGATGATAAAGTTCCATTTGCAACTCATTATCTTGAAGGCGTTGCTGCCATATGGTGGAAAAATATAAAAGCCATATGGCCTGCTGATGAAGAAATCACCTGGTCAAAATTCAAGGATCAGTTCCGGAAATATCATTTCCCTACTAGAATTATGAAGACTAAGCAGCGTGAATTTCTCGCGCTCCTCCAAGGAAATCAGTCTGTGGGTGAATATTTGCAAAAATTCAATCATCTGTCACGTTACTCCACTAGCATCAATAAAGCGGTCGTTTTCTGTACCAAGATGTTGTGTGTTGCCAGAAGACATGGTCTCTGGGCTGGCAATGCATGGTAAACCGGTTGCTCTGAGCCGGGGTGCCACAACGCTTGGTATCAGAGCCGCGCTGACTGTAGGCCACTGAGGGAGTCCTGGATTAAGGGGTCTCCATAGAGCCGGACTATCTCCATTGGCCGGACTGTTAGACTATGAAGATACAAGATTGAAGACTTCGTCTCGTGTCCGGATGGGACTCTCCTTGGCGTGGAAGGCAAGCTAGGCAATACGGATATGGATATCTCCTCCTTTGTAACCGACCTTGTGTAACTCTAACCCTCTCCGGTGCCTATATAAACCAAAGGGTTTTAGTCCGTAGGACAACAATCACAACATACAATCATACCATAGGCTAGCTTCTAGGGTTTAGCCTCTCTGATCTCGTGGTAGATCTACTCTTGTACTACCCATATCATCAATATCAATCAAGCAGGACGTAGGGTTTTACCTCCATCAAGAGGGCCCGAACCAGGGTAAAACATCGTGTCCCCTGCCTCCTGTTACCATCCGGCCTAGACGCACAGTTCGGGACCCCCTACCCGAGATCCGCCGGTTTTAACACCGACATTGGTGCTTTCATTGAGAGTTCCTCTGTGTCTTCGCCGTTAGGCTTGATGGCTCCTACTATCATCGATAGCGATGCGGTCCAGGGTGAGACTTTTCTCCCCGGACAGATCTTCGTATTCGGCGGCTTTGCACTGCGGGCTAATTCGCTTGGCCTTCTGGAGCAGATTGAAAGCTACGCCCCTGGATGTCAGGTCAGATTTGGAAGTTTGAACTACACGGCCGACATCCGCGGAGACTTGATCTTCGACGGATTCGAGCCACAGCCGGGCGCGCCGCACTGTCACGATGGGTATGACCTAGCTCTGCTGCCAAACAGTACCCAGAGGCCGCGCCCGCATCAGCTCCAACCCTTAGCTCGGAGCCAACTGCGCCAATCGAGAACAGGTGGTTAGACACCGCCTCAGGGGCTGCAGTCTCAACGGCGATCGAGCCAAACACCAGCATAATCCTCTCCGCAGCCCGTGACTCCAAGGTGCCGGACTCTTTTTCTGACTCCAAACCGCCCACGCCCCTGCCAATCGAATCCGATTGGGCGCCGATCATGGAATTCACCACCTGGACGCCCGGGTAATTAAGCTACAGTAATCCCCACTAATGATGCCACGTCACCTTTGTCACTGTAGTTAATCTCGGGTTAGTTCAAAAACCGGTTCGAATTTCAAATTCAAAATCAAGTCAAGAATAAACGTTTTCAAAATAAAAACAAAAATGTTCGGTGGACGCCAAATATTACAAAGGTAATTATGGTGCAACAAACCCCTTTTTATAAAAAGCCTAAATACTTTTAGATGAATTTAAACAGAAAAGAAATAATAAAAGAAAATAAAAAAAAGGAAAAACAAAACAGAAAAGCTAAAACCTAAGACTATAAAAAAAAGAGAAACCCCTCCTGGGCCGTGGCCCAACTGGGCCAACCCCCAGGCCCAGCCGGCCGGCCCGCTACCTCCCCTCCATAACCCCCCACCAGGGAGGAAACCCTAGCCCAAACACCCACACCCCCCGAAAATATCTCACCCCTCCCCTCTCTCCCCCGATTGGATCGGGATCGAGAGGAGGAGGACCCCAACGCAGCCCCGTCGTCCTCGTCTCCTCCTCGCCTCGACGCCGCGCGGGACGCCTCCGCCACGGCCACCTCGTCGACGCCCGTGGTCCCCGCCGACATCGCCGTTGCCGCCCGTGGATCTCGCGCCCCGCCGTCGTGCTTCAACGCCGGATCTGCCGCCTCGCGTCCCCATCCTCATCCCCGACCGGCCTCCTCGACCACCCCTCGCCCCTCCACCCCGGCGCTCGACGCCGGCGCCCAGAGCTTCCTGGCCGGACCACGTCAACGGCCTGCTTCCTCTCCGTCACGCAGTCTCCGACCTCTTCCCCGAACACCGTTGCCCCGTTCCCTACTCCCCCTGTGAGCCGCCATCCGTCCTCCTCTCTCCCCCTCTGCCTCGATGTGGCCACCACATCCCGGTGCGCTCGCCGCGCCCGGGCACCTCCAGCCACGCCCAACGCACGCGCCCGGGCACCGCGGCCCTTCCCGGTGCGCTCACCGCGTCCTGCCGCTCCACCCACGCGCCCG
>NC_041382.1:488900884-488910818 GCF_002162155.2 Triticum dicoccoides
CTCCCCCTGTGAGCCGCCATCCGTCCTCCTCTCTCCCCCTCTGCCTCGATGTGGCCACCACATCCCGGTGCGCTCGCCGCGCCCGGGCACCTCCAGCCACGCCCAACGCACGCGCCCGGGCACCGCGTCCTGCCGCTCCACCCACGCGCCCGTCGCCCAAGCACCCGCTTCGGCTGCCGCCGTCCGGCGACGGCCCCTGCTACCCCGGCCTAACCTCGCCCCTTCCCCCCGTCGGTGCCGTGCCCGCCGGTGCCCTTCTGGGTGCCGCGGCGCTCGCTCCTGGGCTGCACAGCCCCAGGCCTTGTGCCACTGACCAGGGGGCCCCATGCCCCTGTTAAAAAAAACGAACGAAATTGAAAAATAGAAATAATTATTTAATTAATTAGTAATTTGATTAATTAATTAATTTGCTTAGTTAACTACCTAATTAACTTTGATTAATTAGCCTAATGAACATATTTAGTCTAATTAAACCTGCTTAGTTAAACTAGTCTATGACGATGGGCCCCATTGCCCTGTTTGACCAGTCAACGTTGACCCAGTCAACAGCTGACTAGACTGTTGACTTTGACTCTGCCCCCACCTGTCATACACTATGGCTGGCACTACACTTTGTGACAATAGTTTTACTGATTAAATTTTGGAGTTAAATAAATCAATATAATCATATAAAACTTTGGAAATTCATATAAAATAATCCGTAACTCGGATGAAAATACTTTCTACATGAAAGTTGCTCAGAACGACGAGACGAATCCGGTTACGCAGCCCGTTCGTCCGCCACACACCCCTAGCATACCGAACACGCAACTTTCCCCCCTCTGGTTCACCGGTCCGAAAACGCGGAACACCGGGAATACTTTCCCGGATGTTTTCCCCCTTCGTCGGTATCACCTACTACCGCGTTAGGGCACACCGAACACCGCGTATTGCCTTGATATATTTTGTGGTGCTTTGTTTGCTCTGTATTCATTATTTCTCCCCCCTCTTCTCTCCGGTAGACTACGAGACCGACGCTGCTGCTGACCAGTTCGACTACGGAGTTGACGACCCCTCTCTCTTGCCAGAGCAACCAGGCAAGCCCCCCCCTTGATCACCAGATATCGCCTATTCTCCTCTATACTGCTTGCATTAGAGTAGTGTAGCATGTTACTGCTTTCGTTAATCCTATTCTGATGCATAGCCTGACATTGTCGCTACATCTGTTGATACCTTACCTGCAATCCTATATGCTTAGTATAGGATGCTAGTTTATCATCATTGGCCCTACATTCTTGTCAGTCTGCCTTGCTATACTATCGGGCCGTGATCACTTGGGAGGTGATCACGGGTATATACTATACCTACATACATACTATACAGATGGTGACTAAAGTCGGGTCAGCTCATTGAGTACCCGCAAGTGATTCTGACGAGGGGGCTGAAAGGACAGGTGGCTCCATCCCGGTAGAGGTGGGCCTGGGTTCCCGACAGCCCTCGACTGTTACTTTGTGGCGGAGCGACAGGGCAGGTTGAGACCACCTAGGAGACAGGTGGGCCTGGCCCTGTTCGGCGTTCGCGGATACTTAACACGCTTAACGAGATCTTGGTATTTGATCTGAGTCGGCTACGAGCCTATACGCACTAACCATCTACGTGGGAGTAGTTATGGGTATCCCGACGTCGTGGTATCAGCCGAAGCACTTCAGACGTCAGCTACGGAGCGGCGCGCGCCGGATTGGAACGTAAGCCTGCTCTTGTATTAAGGGGGCTAGTTCTGCTTCCGGCCGCCCACGCAACGTGCAGGTGTGCTATGGGCGATGGGCCCAGACCCCTGTGCGCTTAGGTTTAGACCGGCGTGCTGGCCTCTCTGTTTTGTCTAGGTGGGGCTGCGACGTGTTGATCTTCCGCGGCCGGGCATGACCCAGGAAAGTGTGTCCGGCCAAATGGGATCGAGCGTGTTGGGCTATGTGGTGCACCCCTGCAGGGAAGTTAATCTATTCGAATAGCCGTGATCTTCGGTAACAGGACGACTTGGAGTTGTACCTTGACCTTATGACAACTAGAACCGGATACTTAATAAAACACACCCTTCCAAGTGCCAGATACAACCGGTGGTCGCTCTCTCTCAGGGATACGAGGAGGGGATCGCCGGGTAGGATTATGCTACTGGAGATGTTACTTGGAGATGTTACTTGGAGATGCTACTTGGAGATGCTACTTGGAGGACTTCAATCTACACTCTTTTACTTGATGCAAGACGGAGGCTGCCAGAAGCGTAGTCTTCGACAGGATTAGTTATCCCCCTCTTATTCTGGCATTCTGCAGTTCAGTCCACTGATATGGCCTCTTTACACATATACCCATGCATATGTAGTGTAGCTCCTTGCTTGCGAGTACTTTGGATGAGTACTCACGGTTGCTTTCTCCCCCCTTTTTCCCTTTTCCTTTCTTTCTGGTTGTCGCAACCAGATGCTGGAGTCCAGGAGCCAGACGCCACCGTCGACGACGACCCCTACTACACTGGAGGTGCCTACTACTACGTGCAGCCCGCTGACGACGACCAGGAGTAGTTAGGAGGATCCCAGGCAGGAGGCCTGCGCCTCTTTCGATCTGTATCCCAGTTTGTGCTAGCCTTCTTAAGGCAAACTTGTTTAACTTATGTCTGTACTCAGATATTGTTGCTTCCGCTGACTCGTCTATGATCGAGCACTTGTATTCGAGCCCTCGAGGCCCCTGGCTTGTATTATGATGCTTGTATGACTTATTTTATTTGTAGAGTTGTGTTGTGATATCTTCCCGTGAGTCCCTGATCTTGATCGTACACATTTGCGTGCATGATTAGTGTACGATTGAATCGGGGGCGTCACACCACCGCAGATATCTTTCAGCACTCGCCCTTCGGCGACATTTTGAATTCACTAAGGTCTCTCTCTTTGTCAGGAGAGCCCTGGCCGGATTATGGCCAACAGGATTGGGATGCGAATGACGAAGAAATTCGACGCCCACCCACCACCCACTTAATAGCCACTGTCGACGAATCAACCGACATGCTCGACTTCGACTCCGAAGACATCGACAGTATGGACGACGATGCGGGAGGCGAAGATGAACCACCGCCCATAGAGCGCTGGATGACCACCTCATCATATGACGTACACATGGTGGACACGCCAAAAGAAGACGACAACGAGGAACGGAAGGACGCATCGAAGGCTTGTTCCCTCGAGAAGCAGTCAAAGCGGCGGTGCAAGCACCGCCCCAAATCCCGCCTCGGTAGAAATAACGATCATACAGACCCAGCGTTGAAGCAGGGCGAACCACTGCCGGACCACAGCAATATGGAGAATCAAACCGAACAAACCAATTCTATCAAAGATAATAGTCCGAACGACATAACACCGGACAGGCACCCAGAGCAGCAGAATGCCCGTCAAAGGCTTGTTGCCACCGCGAGGAGTCTGAAAAGGCAGAAGCAAAGACTCAAGGCTGCGCAGGACACACTCCAAATCAGATGGAGTAAAGTACTCAACACAGCAGCGAAGTACGGCGACAATCGCCCCACCAAGAGCTACCCAAAGCGGAAGTTGCTACCTGAATTCGATGAGGAGGCCTCAGACCCCCCACAACCAAAAATAAAAACGGCCACCTGGCCAGATAGACGACCTCACGGCCAACATAGAGCGGCCAACAACGCCACCCACAAGCCAATACGCGATCCATGCAAGGGCTCGCACCAAAAGGACGACGCACCCAGATCCATCTATGGACCACACAAGCGCGCCCCAGTATACGATGTAACACAACAAACATCCGAACAATGTGGTACACCCAGATACAGGGGGGCCGCACACCCCCTATGTTTCACCGACGAGGTGTTGGACCATGAATTTCCAGAGGGATTCATACCTGTAAACATAGAGGCATACGATGGAACAACAGACCCTAGGGTCTGGATTGAGGACTATATCCTCCATATCCATATGGCTCGAGGAGATGATCTCCACACCATCAAGTACTTACCCCTCAAGCTCAAAGGGCCATCTCGTCACTAGCTTAAAAGCCTCCCCGAAAACTCCTTTGGAAGCTGGGAAGAGCTCGAAGACGCTTTTCGGGCAAATTTTCAAGGGACTTATGTCCGACCTCCGGACGCGAACGATTTGAGTCATATAACTCAACAACCCGGATAGTCAGCCCGAAAACTTTGGAACAGGTTTCTTACTAAAAAGAACCAAATTGTCGACTGTCCGGACGCCAAAGCCTTGGCAGCTTTTAAGCATAGCATCCGTGACGAATGGCTTGCCAGACACCTCGACCAAGAAAAGCCGAGAACAATGGCAGCATTAACAAGCCTCATGTCCCGCTTTTGCGCGGGTGAGGACAGCTGGCTAGCCAGATGCAGCACCAGCGACCCCAGTACATCCGAAGTTAGAGATGGAAACGAGAAATCACGGCGCAACAACAATAACAAATGCCACAACAAAGAAGACATCACGAAGAGCACGGCAGTAAACGCCGGATTCAAAAGCTCTCGGCCAGGTCAGCAAAAGCCGCCCTCTAAAGGCGCCAGAGATGAACTGTCCAGCCTAAACAAAATTCCGGACCAAATATGTCAGATCCATAGCACCCCTGGTAAACCCGCTAATCATACTCACAGAGAATGTTGGGTCTTCAGGCAGTCCGGCAAGCTCAACGCCGTACACAAGGGGGAGGATGCACCAAGCGAAGACGAGGATGATCCTCTCAAGCAAGACACTGGGGAACAAAAGAAATTTCCACCAGAAGTCACAGTAAACATGTTACACATGATCAAGGGGAGAAAAAAAATGGCACTCCCAAAAAATTTGCCCAAGGGCCTATCACCGCGGAGCCCTGCCACTGGTCGTCTCAACCGATCATTTTCGACCATCGTGATTACTCAGCAAGTATCTGGCGTGTAGGATGGGCTGCCCTGGTATTAGACCCAATAATCGACGGATACCACTTCACACGAGTCCTGATGGACGGTGGCAGTAGTCTCAACCTGATATACCAGGATACAATCCGCGAAATGGGGATAAACCCAACGAAAATTTGCCATAGCAATACTACCTTTAAAGGAGTAACGCCAGGGCCAGGGGCTCATTGCACGGGCTCCCTACTACTAAAGGTTATATTCGTCTTCCCCGATAACTTTCGTAACGAACATTTAACCTTCCACATCGCTCCGTTCCAAAGTGGCTATCAAGCACTACTTGGACGCGAAGCATTTGCTCGCTTTAATGCAATACCACATTACGCTTCCCTGACGCTCAAGATGCCCGGTCCACGCGGCATCATTATAGTGAACGGAAGTATTAAGCGATCTTTGCGCGCCGAAGAGAATGCGACTGCCTTGGCAGCCGCACACTAAAACCGGCCTCACCAACTAAAGCATTTGATAGGTCGTCAAGACCACGGACGCGGTTAGACGAGTCCAGCGCTGCTATATGTAATTTGTACCGGATTGATGGCCACACCCCTATTACAAATACAAGGGGCTCACCGCGCATAGACAAGTGGCAATTTCTACTCATTTTTAGTTATACATGGTTTCTTTAAAAACTATCTTTTTGCACGCCAACTTTTTCACCTAAGTTCCTCTCTTTTAGAGATGATCATTGTGCTACACCTGTCCAGGATACGGCACAACGGAGACACAGGCGCAGACGTGCAGGAGGGACCCGCTCCAAGGATTCTTTTTAGATTAAGACCCTGCGTAAACCTCTTCTACTGTCTCTTGTTGATACACATCCCTCGAATTCTCAGTACAATTAAGAAGGATGCTGGCGTCTTGGCATGTGGCCACGTCAGAATAATGCACGTACCTGGACACAAGGGGCTTCTTACAAAGGGAACTATTTAGGCCCAATTTATACCATAAAGACTGAATACCTTAGGGAGTGTTCGGCATCGCGAGTTTGGCCTTATATGCATCAGCTCCGAATCATTGTCTTCGGTCAAATGTTGGGTTTGCCCGGCTCCTGTGTTTTGGTGCCTTACGTTCCGCTTTAGCGGCTAAGGCAGCACGAGGAGAACTATTGCGATTGTGCCCTGGTTCATCCGGACAAGCACCTCAGTAGAGAAAGCCAAAAACCGACGGTCATGATATAGCGTGAGACTGTTCAACCACTCGATGACCTATCGGAATGTTAGAATTCCTCCGCTTTAACGAAGGGCTGTTTTCCGGCCAGGCATGTACCCACCCCGAGATCAGGAGAGTGCAGAGCCACCAGGGGCTATCTAGTAGCCCCACTGTCAATCTCCTATGGCTAAGTGAAAGTGTTAAAGCATTACAGTCCGGTTGCCTCGTTCGCTGCGCTATCACCTCCTTAATAGGACCAAGACGTTGGGTTAATAGTGAACACGCGTTTTTGGCGAGCACCTCCGCATTATATGCGTGGGGGTTGAAGCCGACGACTGCAATCTTTCAGGTTATATACATATATACACAAACGGCCGCACAGGAGGCATCACATTACTTTCTGGCAAAAGTATAAATATAGCCTTACTATATCTCATAAAAACATTGTGTTTATAATGGGAATACATGTCATTCAAACATAATATTCTTCGAGCACTGGGACTCTATCAAACGAGCACCCTCAAGAACCTCTTCAAAATAGTGCTCGGCAGCTACTCGGCCTATGGCCGAACCTTGCGTCGCAATAGTGGTAGCATCCATCTCCGCCCAGTATGCCTTGACACGGGCAAAGGCCATCCGTGAGCCTTCTATGCATGCCGACCTCTTCATCGCGTTGATGCGCGGCACCGCACCAAGGAACTGCTGCACTAAACTGAAATAGATGTTCGGCTTCGGCTTCTCCGGCCACAAATGATCTACAACAGACCTCATGGCGAGTCCGGACAACCTATTAAGTTCGGCCCATTCGGATAGCTGATCAGTCAAGGGAAGCGGACGCTCTGGAACATTGAATTGCGACCAGAATATCTTGTCCACTTCACGATCTGATTGATCTTGGAAGTATTCGACCGCATCAACAGCGCTCGCCGCCAAGTCCATATATGCGTCTACCGAACTCCACAGCCGATCCAGAGGGGCATACCGCGGATCTCCAAACTTCCTCCGCAGCAGAAAGGGCTTCCCAGCCGCAATATCCCCGGCTTTGCGCATCTCCTCCTTCTTCGCTCTCATAGCAGAGCGGGTGTCTTTGTTCGCCATCGTGGCCTTCTCAAGGTCCATTGCCTTCGCTCGGTTTTCTTCTTCAAGGAGCCGACAACGGTCAGTAGTGTCTTCTAATTCTACGACCATCTTGGCCATCTTCTCTTGACTCTCGCAATGTGCGGCCTTCTCGGCTTTCAACTCATCGCCCGCCTTCAAAGCAGCCGCATTACTAACCCTCGCTTGTTCCTTGGCTCGGGCGAGTTATGCCCGAAGGGTCTCCACGGTGGCAGCTCCATCTGCAGTCACAACATATTAAAGATACTGGCATCATGCTGCTCTTATTGTGTGACATTCACCAGAAAACATCACTTACCTTGTGATTTGTCAAGCCGCTTGTTAACAAGCTCGATGTCGGCATCTGCCGCATCCAGTTGCTGTTTTAATTCGGCAAACTCACTAGTTCGGCTAGCCACCGGAGCTTCCACCACCTGCACATAAGGGCAGTCTGGTCATTGCCTGGGACTATGATCCTTTGTTCGCTGCCATTCTCGATGACAACCAGAGTCTCAGGGGTTACTATCTACACAGGGCACACCTAACATGTGCGGTACTATCACATATTATTTCACATACCTCAAAGCCTGTCAGTAGACTCATAAAGGCTTCATGTAATCCGCTTTCGGCGGACGAAATTCTCTCCATCACCATACCCATCATTGTACGGTGTTCTTCTGAGATGGCGGCTAGCCCTAACAGCTCCCTCAGAACGTCTGACCGCATACCAGACGGTGCCGGACTCTTTTGTTTGCTCTCTTCGGGAGCCGGACGCTGGGGACTTCAGGGATCTATGGGATTATCTTCTAGCCTCACCGGATCCGGAGAGGCCCTCCGTGACGACACTTCGGGGTCGCCCGCTTCTTGAGCGGAGGAGTCCAGGGGAGGCGTTTCGCTCTCCATCATCTCCGGAAGAAGATCCCCCGAAGACGAGCTCAGCTGAGAAGGGCTAAGACCCGAACTGCAAGATATATGCGGCGGTTATTTTCTCAGAAGAAAGATAGTATGCCTTCACTATTAAATTATTTTTTGGATCACTTATGACTCGTTGGAGGGCTGATCCCCCCGCGGACTTTGTGCGGCAAGAGCACCCCCCAAGGCAGGACCCTCTGTTGGAGACTTCTTCTCTCGTTTGGAGGCCTCGGCTTTCGGATCCTCGGAAGCAGTCCTCTTCCTCCCCCGGTTATCCTCCTTTAAGGAGGCGTTCATTCCCTCGTTTGAAACAGGCAGCGATGGGGCCCCGCTTCCGCCCATATTATTCCCCCTGTATCTTCCTTCGAGGGCTCCGGGCAAGGTGCGAGCTCGAGCATGTTTTCCAATACCGGATTTTCCAAACCCTCAGGGAGGGGGGCCGAACACCGAATCATCTTTGCCTTTGTTAGCCAGTCCTGGTCAAGGAGCAATCTCTCAGAAATAACTTCATGATGAATAAAAGGCGGTGTATTCGGCTAGAGGATTTCTTACTTCTTCGGCGGTGCGGTTACTGCTCAGGCCCACGTCCTTAGTAGCATCCGGACACTCTATTTGAGGTCCGAAGAATGACTTGTACATCCCCTCGTGTGTCAGGCCGAGGAAACTTTGAATGGCACGCAGTCCTTCTGGGTTGAACTCCCACAAGTGAAGGGGCCGGCGTTTGCAAGGCTGGACTTGACGAACCAGCATAACTTGTATTACCACTACCAAATCAAAATCTCCCTCGAAGAGATCTCGAATGCGGGTTTGCAGTATCGGCACGTCCTTGGCTGGAGCTCAGACCTCTGCTAATCCATGACATTAGTCGTGGTGGGGGGCCAGAGCGGAAAGCGGGGGCAGCCGCCCACTTGGCACTTCTGGGAGCCGTGACGTAAAACCACTCCCGCTGCCGTAATTCGGACACCTCTGGAAAGGAACCTTTCGGCCATGGAGCTCCTGCCATCTTGCCTATTGATGCACCTCCGCACGCTGCATGTTGCCCCTCGATCATCTTCGACTTCACTTCAAAGGTCTAGAGCGATAGGCCGAAGTGAGGGGTAATGCGGAGGAAGGCCTCACACACGACAATAAATGTCGAGATATGGAGAAAGGAGTCCGGAGCTAGATCATGGAAATCTAGCCCGTAATAGAACATCAAACCCCTGACGAAGGGATCCAGGGTGAGGCCTAGGCCTCGGAGGAAGTGGGAGACGAACACGACGTTCTCGTTAGGTTCGGGAGTAGGGACGACCTGCCCTCGAGCAGGAACCGATGCAAAACCTCGGCGGTCGGGTATCTGGCCTCCCTCAACTTCTTGATGTCCTCTTCCGTCACGGAGGAGGGCATCCATCGGCCTTGAAGGCTGGATCCGGACATGATTGAAGATCCGGAGCACCTAACCTGGGCTTCGGGTGTTGGAACTCGAGGCGGGGGAAGGGTTCGATTGAGCACGAGAGGAAAAAAGCAAAAACCTTGTCCTTTTATAAAGAGGGTGAATATCAAGCGTTCTCTCCGTAGTTGTTTAGGACTTGCCTATAATCTAGGAGTCCTAGACACGGTTGGGTTACTATCGGAGTAATTGGACACGGATACCCCGAAGACGGTGAGACAAGAATTCAAGACACGGGGCTAGCAAAGCCCCTCAGTCCAACTACCTGGCCGGCGGCTGACTGCTGGCTGCTGACTGCTCCACCAGGCCGACTGCTGGCTGCGGACTGCTCCACCAGGCCGACTACTGGCTGCCGACTGCTCCACCAGGCCGACTGCTGGCTGCCGACTACTGGCTGCTGACTGCTCCACCAGGCC
>NC_041382.1:488911016-488954246 GCF_002162155.2 Triticum dicoccoides
CGACTGCTGGCTGCCGACTACCGGTCTGCCGACTGCTGGCTGCTGACTGCTCCACCCGGCCGACTGCTGGTTGTCGACTGCTCCACAAGGCCGACTGCTGGCTGCCGACTCCTCCACCAGGGCGACTGCTGGCTGCCGACTCCTCCGCCAGGCCGACTGCCCGAAGTCAACTGCAGCCTGACGAGACACCGACGGGATGACCATACCGTGACGTCATCTACAGTGTACTGTGTCCCCTGGGTACTAATTTATAAAGTACCCCAGGGAACAAGCATGACATGCACCATGCCACTAGCCATGCCTACATAACTTGGCTTGTAAGCTACCCAAGGTAGCTTACAACCAAAGCCACTACCACCCATGCCAACTCCTATATATATAGGCACACATCCATCCATCAGGGGATGGACTCACACACTCACGCACACACACATGCAAGCTAGCTAGCAAGAGAGCTAGCTAGCAAGCCATCCACACACACGCATGAGCATACACGTGCTCACGGCCATGAGCAATGAGCATGGCCGGCCACTAGAGCATGCCACATACTCGCATATATGAAACCAGATGTCTGTGGCACTGCTTTCAGATATAGCTCCAGGAGCACTCTGTACCAGATATACCAGATATACTCAGACATGCAGGAGTAGGGGTGTTATCTCTCCGAAGAGCCCCGAACCTGGGTAAACTAGCGCGTGATACTCGCATACCCGTCCCTGGATATTTCGGCAGCAGTCTTGCCCTCACACGAAGCCACCTTGTGGCATATGTCGTCTTGCACCCCCCGTGAGAATACCACGACATTTGGCGCCCACCATGGGGCGGTACTATGCTACCGCGCTGCTGCTGGTTTCGCAGTCCGGGCTCGACCAACTTCGCCATCACCACCGCGGCATCGCGCCGTCTCTCCGGTAGCGCTCGGGGGCTCGACTTCGGCCCGCCTCCGGAGCGGCCGCGCGGGACGGCGCGTCCTCGCCGTCGGCCTCGCCGCCTTCGACATCACCACCGGCCGCCAGTCCGCGCGCGCCGCGCGCGGGGCCTCGTTTTGGTCGGCCGTGTCCATCCACGCACCGCTCGCGCCTGCTCTTGCGCCTTGCTCTGGCTAGAACGCGCGTTCGCTCCACCACATACCATCTCTACAAGCTAGCTAGATGCATGTCAAACAACGGTCAAACCACAGTCATACACTACCCGTACATTGGTTAGATGCGAAACAAATATCATCATCCAGACACAAGTGTGTTAGCCGCTAGCTCATATGCTGCTGCCGTCTGCACTCACGCCCGCTTCCTCCCGCGCGACGCCCTGCCATGGCTGCACCTTGCCCTGCAGCGCCTCTCCCCACGCGCCCGCTGCTCGGGCCGGCCTCCAGCTCGACCTCCTCCTCCCATGTGCCACCTCCGGCCATGCTCACTGCCCTACAGCTTGCCAAGTTGCCGCCGCTGTTGAGTGCTACCCCGCTGCCGTGTTCAGGCCCGGGTCCTCCCCCGCAGGTCGTCGGGCGCGGCCCGGCCACCATCTCCGGATGCCAAGCCGAGCAGCTGGCCGCCGTCCAACGCCCCTCGCCCTCCCGTGCACCGTCTGGAGGGAGCCCCGCACGGCACGCCCGATGCCCTTCCGCGACCCCTCCCCGTGCGCGCGACCGGCCGCACCTCCGCCCGCTTCCCCGCGCCGGCTCCGGGCTGCTTCCCCGAGCCCGGCCGCGTCCGGCTCCATGCCGGCTCTTCTGTGCCGGCCCCGCCTTCTCCGCCTCGGCGCCCCCGCGCCCCTCAGGCTTGCTGCGCCACGTCCACATGGCCTCCCCGCGTGCGCTCACGATCCGGACCATGCCCATGGCCGGCTCCCGCCCGGGCTGGCTGCTGGCTCCGCCCGGCCTCCTTCCGCACGCGCCAGCTGCTGGTTCCGCCCGGCCTCCTGCCGCCCGCGCTGGCTGCTGGCTCCGCCCGGCATCCTGCCGCCCGTGCTGACTCCGGCTCCGCCCCGGCCGGCTCTCGTCCGCCAGCTCCACTGCCACCGACCCGGCTCCGCCTCCCACGCATGCGCCGGGCCGGCTCGCCGCTCGCCGTCCCCGCCAGTTCGGCCGCGGGCCTCCTCCGGCCCGCGCCGGCTTGCGGCCCCGCCTACGCCCCTGCCCGGCCACCCGCTCCGGGGCCGGCTCCCCCTTCCCCGCATCCGGCTGGCTGCTCAGCCGGCTCAAGCACCGTGGCCGGCTGCGCCCGCATCCTCTGTCACCGACTACCAGAACAGAGATAAAAGAAGAAAGAGAAAAAAAATCCGACTGCCCAGTGGCCGGCTGGAGAAATCTCTACGGGCCGGCTGTTCTGCAAAAGAAAGAGAAAGAAAGTGGCCGACTGGTGGCATCCGGCTGCTGTCATGCAGTCAGACAAAAAAAGGAGGATCCGACTCTGCAGACTGCAGTCCAGCTGACTGCTCTGGTCAACAGCCCGCATTGCCGCTCGGCCGGATGGTTCGTCTGCCCGCTTCACTGCTTGGCCGACCGACGAGCCGGTCCGGCTGCGCACAGCCTGCTGACGAGAAAAAGAGAAGAAGACAAAGTAGTTGCCGGCAGATCCGGCCCGACTGCTCAGCAGTTGGTCCGAATCTCGGGGGCTACACCCAGCAGGTGCGCTGGTGCGCCCCCGCGAGAAAAGAAGACAAAGTAGTTGCCGGGAGATCCGGCCCGACTGCTCAGCAGTTGACCCGAATCTCGGGGGCTACACCCAGCGGGTGCGTTGGCGCGCCCCCACGGAAGATTGCAGACAAGAGAAGAGTTTTGTCCGGCTGCCAGCAGCCGGCAGAAGAGAAAAAGAAGAAGAAAGGGCGGTGCAAGTCGCCTCGCCACCTGGCCGGCCAAGCCTGACCGGCGGGACCCCCTTCGAGCACCCGGAGGCTTAAAGACTACACCCAGCGGGTGCGCCGGCGCGCTCAGCAAGCGTTGAGCCGCGCCGGCTATCTTCGGCAAACTCTGCCTTGGCTATACAAAAATTAATGTGAGCTCCTCACCCGCATATTTTGCACCGCAAGAGCACAGATAACCCCGAGCGATGCTCACGGGCTGTCTCCGCATTTTATTACAGTTGCATCACTGTTAGCCCCGACGCCAGCCAGAGTTGGCTGGGGGGCTGGCCGCTTGGCCTGAGACGTTAGTTCCCGCAGACGGCTTAGTACCGTGCGCGGTACCAAAGGCCCACTCTTAGTCATAGATCACAGAGCGGCTGTCCGACTAGCAAGAGTGAACGCTGGAGGCCACCCACGCGAAAAACGTCCGGGAAGAAAAATGCTTCGGGCCAGATCTCGGGGGCTACACCCAGTGGGTGCGCTGACGCGCCCCCGCGAAGAAGAAAACAAAGTAGTTGCCGGGAGATCCGGCCCGACTGCTCAGCAGTCGACCCAGATCTCGGGGGCTACACCCAGCAGGTGCGCTAACGCGCCACCGCAAAGAAGAAGACGGAATAGTTACCGGGAGATCTGGCCCGACTGCTCTGCAGTCGGCCCGAATCTCGGGGGCTACACCCAGTGGGTGCGCTGGCGCGCCCCCATGGAAGATTGCAAATAAGAGGAGAGTTTCGTCCGGCTCCGAGCAGCCGGCAGAAGAGGAAAAGAAGAAGATAGGCGTTGCAAGATGCATCGCCGCCTGGCCGGTCGAGCCTGACCCCCTTCGAGCACCCGAAGGCTCGAATGCTACACACAGTGGGAGCTCCGGCGCGCTCCGCGAGCGCCGAGCCGCGCCGGCTGTCTTCGGCAAACTCCGCCTCGGCAACACGAAAACAAATGTGAGCTCCTCACCCACATATTTTTTGCACCACGCAATCACGGATAACCCCGAGCGATGCTCGGGGGCTGTCTCCGCATTTTTGTACAGTTGCATCACTGTTCGCCCCGACGCCAGCCAGAGTTGGCTCGGGGGCTGGCCGCTTGGCCTGAGACGTTAGTCTCTGCAGACGGCTTAGTACCGTGCGCGGTACCAAAGGCCCACTCTTAGTCACAGATCGCAGAGCGGCTGTCCGACTAGCAAGAGTGAGCGCTGGAGGCCACCCACGCGAAAAATGTCCAAGAAGAAAAATGCTTCGGGCGACCTGGCCGTTTCCTTTATAAGTATTTGCTCGGTTAAATCCACTCCCAGTGTTTGAGTACTGTACACTCCACTTTGCGGCCCACTCTCAGCCACAGACCGCAGAGCGGCTGTCCGGTGAGCGAGAGCACAAGGCAAAAGGCGGAGGGAACACGAAAAAGATTGAGGGGGGCTCGAACGAAACCGAGTCGGCACCCTCCGCATAAAACTTGCAATGCTAAAAGCAAACATTTGATATATCTGCTTGAACTAACTTTGTCTTTTTCATGATCATTTCCATGAACACTCGCCAAAAAACCTCCGCCCAACTTTGCCAAGTTGCCCGGAGGCTTGGGGGCTACTGTCGGAGTAATTGGACACGGATACCTCGAAGACGGCGAGACAAGAATTCAAGACATCGGGGCTAGCAAAGCCCCTCAGTCCAACTACCTGGCCGGCGGCTGACTGCTGGCTGCTGACTGCTCCACCAGACCGACTGCTGGCTGCCGACTGCTGGCTGCTGACTACTCCACCAGGCCGACTGCTGGCTGCCGACTGCTGTCTGCTGACTCCTCCGCCAGGCCAACTGCTGGCTGCCGACTCCTCCGCCAGGCCGACTGCTGGCTGCCGACTCCTCCACCAGGACGACTGCTGGCTGCCGACTCCTCCCCCAGGCCGACTGTTGGCTGCCGACTCCTCCACTAGGCCGACTGCTGGCTGCCGACTCCTCCACCAGGCCGACTGCCCGAAGTTAACTGCAGCGTGGCGTGACCCCGACGTGACGACCATACCCGGCACTGTTCATGTGTCACCCCAGCTATCATGTACAGTGTCTCTTGTCCCTGGGCACTATTTATGAAGTGACCCAGGGGACAAGGATGACACCCACCATGCCCCCTTGTTCCCATGCCACTACCTAGCTTACTTCCTAAGCTACCCACATAGCTTACATATCAAGCTAGCCATGCCTATATAAGCTAGCCCCATCCATCCATCAGGGGATGGACTCTCACGCATGCATGCTAGCTAGCAAGATAGCTATCTAACACACACACACACACACACACATGTATGAGCACCCAAGCTCACTCACGGCCAGGCATGGCCACTAGTTTATACGGCCGCCCGGCCATGGGCACGCATGCCCAAGATACAGCTCCAGGAGCACTATGTACCAGATATACCACATATACTCAGACATGCAGGAGTAGGGGTGTTATCTCTCCGGAGAGCCCCGAACCTAGGTAAACTAGCGCGTGATACTCGCATACCCGTCCCTGGATATTCTGGCAGCAGTCTTGCCCTCACACGAAGCCACCTTGTGACATATGTCGTCTTCCACCCCCCATGAGAATACCACGACATTTGGCGCCCACCGTGGGGCGGTACTATGCTACCGCGCTGCTGCTAGTTTCGCTGTCCGGGCGGGACCATCTCCGTCTTCACCACCGCGGCGTCGCGCCGTCTCTCCGATAGTGGTTGGGGGTTGACATCGACGCGCCCCCGGAGTGGCCGCGATGGGCGGCGCGTCCTCGCCATCGGCCTCGCCGTCTTCGTCATCTCTGCCGTGACGTTGCCGTCATCTCTCCATCGCGCTCGAGGGTTCGACATCGACCCGCCCCCTGAGCGATCGGGCGGGACGGTGCGCCCTCGTCGTCGGCATCACCCCATTCGTCACCACCACCGCGACGCCGGCCGCCGTCACGGCCCCTGCGTTACTCTGCCCGTGCCTGGTCTCGTCGTCCTCGTGCACGCTGGTCATCGGCTCCGGCCTCGTCTCGCCCACGCCTCCGTGCGCAGTTCCGCTGGCCACTTCCGTCCCTATGCGTGCCTGTACTCATGCCCAGCAAGCTAGCTAGCAGAGCCTACTGAGACATCCATTCAGTTGAGCTAGCTAGCTAGCTTGGCTCGTGTGCGCGTAGACGGCCAGCACTGGCACCTGCCTCCGCTCGCGCGCGTCGCGGCTCCGGCCGCGCGTCCGCAGGCCTCGCACCGCCAAGATCCGGCTCGGGCGCCCTTCTCCTCCTCCGGTTTGACCCTGACACACAACTCCTCCATGCCTGCGACTGCGGCTCCACCGTTGTCCGCGTCCATCCTCCGTGTCGCTTGCTCCGCTCTGTCGCGCGCGCGGCTCCGCCTGCTTCGGCCCCGTGCACGGACGCCGGCTCTTGCGCCTGGCCTAGCGCGACCCCGCCTCCGCCGGGTTCCAGAGCCGCCGGCCTCCGCCCCTCGCCGGTTGTATCCGGCCTCCGCCTCCTCTGCGCACCCGGCCAGGGCCTGCTGCTGATCTCCCACGCCGGCTGCAGCTTCGCCTCCCCCGGCCGGCTCCTTCATCCCATCCGACCGCGCCCCAGTCCGGCTTGAGACACCCTACTCCACGCGCGCCTGGGCCGCCTCCGGACCGCCCCTCGCCTGCTACTCTGCGCCCGGTCGTTCCCATCGCCGGCCGCGCCCGTCACCGCTCCTCCCGCACGCCGGCTCGCCCAATAGCCGGCTCCTCCCCTGCCAACCTGTGACCGTTCGCACCAGCCGGCCATGCCAGGCCCGCGCGCGCGTGCCTGCTCCACCTCGAGCCCGGCCGCGTCCGGCTCCCTGGTGCCGCCCCGCACCTGGCCGGGTCCGGCTCCATCCGCCTCCGAACGCCCACCCCAGGCCGGCTGCGGGTCGCCGCTCTAGCCGCCCGCCTCAGCCGGCTGCCCAAGAAAAGTCAAGGGCCGACTGCCCAAAACCGAAAAAAAGATGAAGAGCTGTGTCCGACTGCTGAAGGCCGGCTGGGAGAAAAAGAAAAGGGCCGGCTACCCGTGATCCGGCTAAAAAAGCCAAGGGCTGACTGCCCACAGCCGACTGGCAAAAAGAAAAAAAAAGTGTGCGTCCGACTGCCAGATGTGCCTTCGACCGCGGGCTGCCTGGCCGGCTGCAAAGCGCCCGACTGCTGTGTCGGGGTCCGCCCGCCTAGCCGGCTTAAGAAGAAAAAGAAGAAGACAAAGTAGTTGCCGGGAGATCCGGCCCGACTGCTCAGTAGTCGGCCCGAATCTCGGGGGCTACACCCCGCGGGTGCGCTGACGCACCCCCGCGAGGAAGAAGACAAAGTAGTTGCCTGGAGATCCGGCCCGACTGCTCAGCAGTCGGCCCAGATCTCGGGGGCTACACCCAGCGGGTGCGCTGACATGCCCCCGCGAAGAAGAAAACAAAGTAGTTACCGGGAGATCCGGCCCGACTGCTCAGCAGTCGGCCCAGATCTCAGGGGCTACATCCAGTGGGTGCGCTGACGCGCCACCGCGAAGAAAAAAATAAAGTAGTTGCCGGGAGATCCGCCCCGACTGCTCAGTAGTCGGCCCAGATCCCGGGGGCTACACCCAGCGGGTGCGTTGACGCGCCCCCGCAAAGAAGAAGACGGAATAGTCTCTGGGAGATCCGGCCCGACTGCTCAGCAGTCAGCCCGAATCTCGGGGGCTACACCCTGTGGGTGTGCTGACGCGCCCCCGCGAGGAAGAAGACAAAGTAGTTGTCGGGAGATCCGGCCCGACTGCTCAGCAGTCGGCCCAGATCTTGGGGGCTACACCCAGCGGGTGCGCTGACGCGCCCCCGCGAAGAAGAAAACAAAGTAGTTGCCGGGAGATCCAGCCCAACTGCTCAGCAGTCGGCCGAGATCTTGGGGGCTACATCCAGCGGGTGCGCTGACGCGCCCCGCGAAGAAGAAAACAAAGTAGTTGCCGGGAGATCCGGCCCGACTGCTCAGCAGTCGGCCCAGATCTCGTGGGCTACACCCAGCGGGTGTGCTGACGCGCCCCCGCGAAGAAGAAAACAAAGTAGTTGCCGGGAGATCCGGCCCGACTGCTCCACAGTCGGCCCAGATCTCGGGGGCTAGACCCAGTGGGTGCGCTGACGCGCCCCCGCAAAGAAGAAGACGGAATAGTCGTCGGGAGATCCGGCCCGACTGCTCAGCAGTAGGCCCAAATCTCGGGGGCTACACCCAGTGGGTGCGCTGGCGCGCCCCCACGGAAGATTGCAAATAAAAGGAGAGTTTTGTCCGGCTCCGAGAAGATAGGCGCGGCGAGATGCATCGCCGCCTGGCTGGTCGAGCCTGGACCCCTTCGAGCACCCGAAGGCTCGAATGCTACACACAGTGGGAGCGCCGGCGCGCTCCGCGAGCGCCGAGCCGTGCCGGTTGTCTTCGGCAAACTCCGCCTCGGCAACACGAAAACGAATGTGAGCTCCTCACCCGCATATTTTTTGCACCACGCAATCACGGATAACCCCGAGCGATGCTCGGGGGCTGTCTCCGCATTTTAGTACAGTTGCATCACTGTTCGCCCCGGCGCCAGCCAGAGTTGGCTCGGGGGCTGGCCGCTTGGCCTGAGACGTTAGTCCCTGCAGACGGCTTAGTACCATGCACGGTACCAAAGGCCCACTCTTAGTCACAGATCACAGAGCGACTGTCCGACTAGCAAGAGTGAGCGCTGGAGGCCACCCACGCGAAAAACGTCCGGGAAGAAAAACGCTTAGGGCGACCCGACCATTTCCTTTATAAGTATTTGCTCGGTTAAATCCACTCCTGGAGTCTGAGTACTGTACACTCCACTTTGCGGCCAACTCTGAGCCACAGACCGCAGAGCGGCTGTCCGACGAGCAAGAGCACAAGCCAAAAGGCGGAGGGAACATGAAAAAGATTGAGGGGGGCTCGAACGAAACCGAGTCGGCACCCTCCGCATAAAACTTGCAATGCTAAAGCAAACATTTGATATATCTGCTTGAACTAACTTTGTCTTTTTCATGATCATTTCCATGAACACTCGCCACAAAACCTTCACCCAACTTTGCCAAGTTGCCCGGAGGCTTGGGGGCTACTATCGGAGTAATTGGACACGGATACCCCGAAGACGACGAGACAAGAATTCAAGACATCGGGGCTAGCAAAGCCCCTCAGTCCAACTACCTGGCCGGCGGCTGACTGCTGGCTCCTGGCTGCTGACTCCTCCGCCAGGCCGACTGCTGGCTGCCGACTCCTTCGCCAGGCTGACTGCTGGCTGCCGACTCCTCCACCAGGCCGACTGGTGGCTGCCGACTCCTCCACCAGGACGACTGCTGTCTGCCGACTCCTCCACCAGGGCGACTGCTGGCCGCTGACTCCTCCACCAGGCCGACTGCCTGAAGTCAACTGCAGCCTGGCGCGACCCGACATAACGACCATACCCGGCACTTTTCACGTGTCACCCCAGCCATCATGTACAGTGTCCCTTGTCCCTGGGCACTATTTATGAAGTGACCCAGGGGACAAGGATGACACCCACCATGCCCCCTTGTTCCCATGCCACTACCTAGCTTACTTCCTAAGCTAACCACATAGCTTACATATCAAGCTAGCCATGCCTATATAAGCTAGCCCCATCGATCCATCCATCAGGGGATGGATTCTCACACATGCATGCTGGCTAGCAAGATAGCTATCTAGCACACACACACATGTATGAGCACCCAAGCTCACTCACGGCCAGGCATGGCCACTAGTTCATACGGCCGCCCAGCCATGGGCACGCATGCCCAAGATACAGCTCCGGGAGCACTATGTACCAGATATACCACATATACTCAGACATGCAGGAGTAGGGGTGTTATCTCTCCGGAGAGCCCCGAACCTGGGTAAACTAGCGCGTGATACTCGCATACCCGTCCCTGGATATTCCAGCAACAGTCTTGCCCTCACACGAAGCCACCTTGTGGCATATGTCGTCTTGCACCCCCCGTGAGAATACCACAACAGTTACCCACGACCGCATTAACGAGAATCCCGTAATTGGGGGAACATGATCTCTGCTTTGACAAGACGTGTCAAGAAACCGCCTCGCGTTATGTGTGGAGCTGGTTGAAGAAAAACGGTTCGAATAATCACCAGGCCATGACATAACGTCATGCTGCCAAAACAAGTCAGCAAATTGGATTTGCGAAAATATTATTCTCTCTACGGCGGTATGTGGGACTTATTTTGCAGGGTCGGACACTATCCTCGTTTTCAAGTTCTTCTGTGATGTATTCGGAGAAGGAACCCGCCTTGCAATGCCGAAGACAATACTGCGCGCCAGACTCATCGTCATTGAAGCCTGGTTCAGGGGCTACTGAGGGAGTCCTGGATTAGGGGGTCTCCGGATAGCCGGACTATCTCCATTGGCCGGACTGTTAGACTATGAAGATACAAGATTGAACACTTCGTCTCGTGTCCGGATGGGACTCTACTTGGCGTGGAAGGCAAGCTAGGCAATACAGATATGGATATCTCCTCCTTTGTAACCGACCTTGTGTAACCCTAACCCTCTCCGGTGTCTATATAAACCGAAGGGTTTTAGTCCGTAGGACAACAATCACAACATACAATCATACCATAGGCTAGCTTCTAGGGTTTAGCCTCTCTGATCTCGTGGTAGATCTACTCTTGTACTACCCACATCATCAATATCAATCAAGCAGGATGTAGGGTTTTACCTCCATCAAGAGGGCCCGAACCTGGGTAAAACATCATGTCCCCTGCCTCCTGTTACCATCCGGCCTAGACGCACAGTTTGGGACCCCCTACCCGAGATCCGCCGGTTTTGACACCAACAGCCACGCTAGACTATGATGTGTTAACTAGACGTTAGATACGAGTTTAAGTTGAGTGCCGGTAGCATTTGTAGCTGGTTGTTGCATTGCATGCACTTGTTTTATTTTTATGATAACCTACTAATGGTTGTGAGTGTAGATGGCTCCGGTGCCATAGCCGTGCCTATTGCAGCTGATGCCGTTCACGTGGCCGCATCTCCTTTGCAACGTGTGGCGTCGGCTATACACCCTCAGTGATGATCCAGTTTATCGTGTGTACAGGGAGCGTCTAGCTGACTCACTGTATGAGTATCACGCAGTGATCACTCCGCGCACCAGTTCCGATTCCAGCACTTACACTCGTACCTCTTGGAGCGGTTACGCTTCTACCGCTTCCCAGGCTGTCCAGTTTGCTGCATTCGAGGTCCTTGTCGAGCTTCGTTACAAGGAGGTCCGGATGCAGAACCACCCAGGTTTCTACTACTATCCTTCTCTGCACGACAGCGGTCGTGTCCATTTCCCTATCAATTATCCGGAGTCTGATAGTGTTGCTAGCCACCTTGCTCGTTATATCACCGCTAGCTATCTTATGATCCACAAGCTGGCTCGAGAGCTGAATCGCGCTCATACTGCTTTGGCCTCTGCTTTTGTCTCTACTAGGAATGCCACTGCTCCATCCTCCCTGGGATTTACTCCTTATATTCAAGCCAGTTCTAGCTCCCCTGTTTCACCGAGTAGCTCAGGCGCCGCGACCATGAATCCTCTCAGTGCCCCTGCTGAGTGGGTTTCACTTCTCACTACTCTTGTAGCCCCGATGCTTCACCGTACACCTGCCCCTGAGGGAGAGCCCTCGAAGCAGCGTCATCGTGTTACCTTTAACCCAGAGGTATCAGTTAACCTCGTCAGTTCAGGATCCGAGTCCGCTTCAGGAGAGGACCCTGCAGCACCAGCAGAGTAGTAGAGCTTCTGAGTATTCGCAGTCGTCAGGATGGTGTACGAGTGTAGTCGTACGAGTCATGAGGTTTCGTTTCATGTATGAGAGTAGTTGAACCTGGCATGTTGTTTATCTTCCATGTATGAGTCTATGTATAATTATGTTGGAACTCTATTTTATTCGCCATATTTTCTTCGTCATTTCGGGTTTTCCCGGGTTTTTGTTGCTGGCTTTTCCCCAAATCATTTTGAATGTTTCTCATCTCGGTTGCGTTGTCTTGGGAAAAATCACAATAGGATGCCGTGGGGAGGCAGCAGTAGCAACGTTCGCGAGGGTACCCCTGTTCGTCGTTCCGCACGACCGGCAGGACACTCCCTCGAGCCGTACGTTCCACCACCGCCTCCACCGCCAAATCCGCCCTCCATCGAGCAAATTCTGCGTATGTTTGAGGAAAGACGAAATAATGATATGATTGAAATTTCGAGAAGTGTGAAAGCTATGGTTGGAAAGAATGGAAATCGGAACGGTCATCACTCCAAGCTGTCAGATTTTCAGAGGACCAAGCCTCCCAGTTTCAGTCAGGTTATTGACCCCTTGGATGTAGACGATTGGTTGCGAACCATTGAGAGGAAACTTGAGATTGCTCGTATTGAAGAAGATGATAAAGTTCCATTTGCAACTCATTATCTTGAAGGCGCTGCTGCCATATGGTGGAAAAATATAAAAGCCATATGGCCTGCTGATGAAGAAATCACCTGGTCAAAATTCAAGGATCAGTTCCGGAAATATCATTTCCCTACTAGAATTATGAAGACTAAGCAGCGTGAATTTCTCGCGCTCCTCCAAGAAAATCAGTCTGTGGGTGAATATTTGCAAAAATTCAATCATCTGTCACGTTACTCCCTTTATGACGTGGCCATTGAAGAAACAAAGATTGACATATTTCTTGGTGGATTAAACCCGCAACTCCGGTGTACCCTCAGTATGTTTGATTTCCCAGATTTCCAAACTCTGGCGAACAAGGCTTTCATTGCTGAAAGGGAGCACATGCTTGTATCGGATAATAGGCCTGCTAGCAACGACCACAAGCGCAAGTTTGAGCCAAATAAGGATGGGCAACCCGTGCAAAAGGCTCGGGCCTGGCAGCAGACTCTGGTGGAATACAAGCCCAATTGGCATCAGAATGTTAACAAGACCACCACCCAAGTCAAGAATGTCGTGACGAATCCAGTGCACGAGGAGCGCCAGCACAACAGTTCTTGCTTTGGTTGTGGGCAAACCAGACATTATGCCATGCAGTGTCCCAAGAACAGCAAGGCGAATGCTCTATTCAGGCCATAAGTAAACTTTATGGAATCGTGCCCGAACCAGCAAAACATCACTGGGCACGTTCATCTCGTCTCCGCAGATGAAGCCCAATAGAACCCCGAAGTCGTCATTGGTATGTTTTCTGTTAATAACATGCCTGCAGTAATTTTATTTGACTCTGGGGCTTCCCACTCTTTTATTTCTCAGAGTTTTGTTGCCCAAAACAAATTTCCTTGTTCGCTTTTGGGCAATAATATGTTGGTACAAACCCCGGGATCCTTAATCACGAGCAATCTGGTCTGCCGTAATCTGGAAATCAATATCAACGGTGTCTGCTTTTCGACTTGTTTGATAATTATTGAGTTTGCTAAGCTGGATGTTATCTTGGGTATGAATTGGCTGACTCAATATCAAGTATGCATAAATTGCATGACCCGAGAAGTCACTTTGACCAGTCAGAAGGGGCAGAATACCAAATTCTATGCTCGCAAAAGCATACCCAAGAAAGAAATGGTCTTCACCGCTGTGGCTGAATTGGAATTAATTCCTGTTGTCAGTGAATTTCCTGATGTATTTCCAGAAGAGCTCCCAGGAAAGCCACCAGATCGAGAGCTTGAGTTCGCAATAGATCTTGTGCCCAGAACCGCACTGTTATACAAGAAGTATTACCGGATGCCCTCATCAGAATTAGTGGAGCTAAAGAAACAACTTGATGAAATGCTCCACAAAGGATATATCCGTCCCAGCTCTTCACCATGGGGATCGCCTGCTATCTTCATGGACAAAAAGGATGGCAGCCTCCACATGTGTGTGGATTGTCGGCGGCTGAATGATGTCACCATCAAATACAAATATCCGCTGCCAAGGATTGATGACTTGTTTGATCAGCTCAGTGGGGCCAAGGTATTCTCCAAGATTGATTTACGGACAGGATATCATCAGCTCAAGATTAAAAAGGAAGATATTCCTAAGACTGCATTTACCACTCGATACGGTCTTTGTGAATATACAGTTATGTCCTTTGGTCTCACTAATGCTCCTGCCTTCTTCATGCATATGACGAACAAAGTATTCATGGACTTCCTCTATAAGTTCGTGGTAGTCTTCATTGATGACATACTTATTTACTCAAGAAGTGAAGAAGATCACAAAGAACACCTCAGAGCAGTGTTACAACGACCATCAGCTATACGCCAAATTCAGTAAATGCGAATTTTGGCTCAAGTAAGTTTGATTTCTTGGACATGTGCTATCCGCTGAAGGTATAGACGTGGACCCGAGAAAAGTAAAGGATGTTCTCGATTGGTTTCCACCCACAACCATATCACAGATCCGGAGTTTTCTTGGATTAGCTGGTTACTACCGTCGTTTCATTGAAGGGTTTTCCAAGATTGCTAAATCCATGATGGAGCTGCTCAAAAAGGATAAGAAGTTTGAATGGACTAAGGACTGTGAGAAAAGTTGCAATGAGCTAAAGATACGGCTGGCGACTGCACCTATGTTGACTCTTCCTGATATCTACCGCAGTTTTGATGTGTATTGTGACGCCTACAGACAAGTACTTGGATGCGTACTTATGCAACACAGCAAGGTAGTATCCTATGCATCACGACAGCTACGACCCCATGAGGGAAATTATCCTACTCATGATCTGGAATTGGCCGCAGTGGTTCATGCTCTAAAAATTTGGAGACACTCTCATCGGAAGAGGTGCCAAATTTTTACCGATCACAAAAGTCTCAAGTATATATTTACTCAGCCGGATTTAAATCTCCGTCAACGAAGATGGCTTGAGTTAGTCAAGGATTATGACATTGGAATAAATTACCACCCGGGTAAGGCCAACGTGGTTGCCGATGCACTCAGTCGAAAGCCCGTCATCCTAAATGTCATATTGAAATCCTTGCCTCCTGAACTTCAAGAGGAGATTGCTCATCTCAACCTGGTCATAGTTGATGCCGGACTTGGTAATATTTTGGAAGTTTCCCCCACACTTGAGGAAGAGATCTACAAGGCCCAGCCAGCTGACACCGTCCTGCAGAAACGTGCCAAGAATATGGTAGCAGGACAGACTTCAGATTTCTCGAAGGATCAATTTGGCACCATCCGCTTCCGTGGAAGGATTTGTGTACCCAATCAAATAGAGTTAAAGCAGAAAATCCTGTTAGAAGCACACGAATCTTCGTATTCCATTCACCATGGAGGTACGAAAATGTATGAAGACCTTCGACAAATATTCTGGTGGGATGGAATGAAGAAAGACATTGCCTATTTTGTGTCCTGTTGCGACATATATAACAAGGTGAAGGCGGAGCATCAGAAGCCAGCCGGACTTCTCCAACCGTTGCCCATTTCAAAATGGAAATGGGATGATGTCTGCATGGATTTCATCATAGGACTACCTAAGACTCAACGAGGCAATGATGCAATCTTCTCATAGTGGACACCTTAACCAAGGTTGCTCACTTTATCCCGATAAGAACCACATATCGAGCGGATCAACTTACTCATCTGTATGTATCCATAATAGTCAGTCTACATGGAGTACACTGAACCATCACTTCTGACCGAGGTTCACTTTTTACCTCTGCTTTTTGGTCACGTCTCCATCAAGCCTTGGGGACAGTGCTGAAATACAGTACCTCTTATCATCCTCAGACTGATGGACAGATAGAGTGGGTAAACCAAATACTCGAAGATATGATGCGAGCATGTGCTTTGGCCCAAGGACCTAAATGGGAAGACTTCCTGCCAGATGTCGAGTTCTCTTACAACAACAGCTTCTAGACCAGTCTAAAGATGTCACCATATGAGGCTTTGTATGGCCGTAAGTGCCGCACACCATTAAATTGGTCTCAAACTGGAGATAGCCGTATCTACGGAACATATATCATGATGGAAGCTGAGAAACAAGTTAAGGAAATCAGAGACAGGTTGCAATTGGCCAAATCGCGACAGAAGAGTTATTATGATGCAAAGCACCGCCAGATCAGTTTTGAACCTGGAGAACACGTATACCTCCGAGTCACTCCTATGAAAGGAATCAAGAGATTCCAGACTCGTGGAAAGCTGGCATCCAGATTTATTGGTCCATTTCCAGTTATGTCATGAGTGGGTACTGTTGCATATCAGTTGGAACTACCCCCTGAATTGTGAGACGTGCACAACGTGTTTCATGTTTCCAAGTTGAGGCAATGCATATCACCGCTTGAGAAAAAGACTGCTATGACTAAAATAGAGTTGTCAAAGGACTTAACATATGAAGAGAAACCGGTTAAAATTTTGGATCAGATGGAAATGGTCACTCGTAGCAAAGTAAGGAAGTTCTACAAGGTTCAGTGGGAGCATCACACAGAGTCAGAATCAACGTGGGAACGGGAAGAATTTCTAAAGGCACATTATCCAGAATGGTTTTCCCAAGCATCCGAATCTCAAGGACGAGATTCATTCTAAGTGGGGGAGGTTTGTGACAGCCTGGTCTTTGCCCTCTTTTCTTTTCCAGATTTTCCGTTGGTTTGAATTTGAATTTTGGAGTTTTGAACCTTTTCATATGGACTTAAACACTTGGGTACCCCTTGGCTTTCACCCAAGTGTCCCATTTCCCTCTCTAACTATCATTCCCTCTCTGGTTCACCTCAAAATAATAATTGGAATATTTTTCTTAAATGAAAAATATTCATTTCCCTCTCTTAAACCCTAGCTAGCTCAGTGTGCTCCAAAGCAACCCATATCTTTCTTGCCCACAAAAATCTGAGAAAATTCACAAATATTCTTTCAACCATAGGGAACCTTCCTCAGCAAAAATATTGCATAACTTTTTGGAATATTTTTGCTACAGAAAATATTTTCTGTTCTAGGCAAAAATGGTGGTTTCTATAGCAACTACCATTTTACTTGCTCCATTGTGGATGATATTTCTTGTGCATCATCACCTTAGTAGATGATTGCTAACCTCCAAAGCCCAGCCCTCAACTCCCAGCCGTTTGACCACAGTAAGCTCTCAAAGTTACTGATCAAAAACTTACTAGGTGGTTGAAATCTATCCTACTGCGTCTGGGTCCAAATCAAAGTGTGGTAATCTTCAAAACTACCACGAACAACAAGCCAGACATGAAATTCGGACATAGGTCAGCCTGAGGGCAGAGTTCAGGCGGTGACCACGCATGTACACGATGCCAACCTGCGTGCCGACGCGCTCTGAGTCTTGCCTGAGCCTCTGTTGCTCGCGTGCTCGCTTCCCCGACTGCCTATCCTTGCCAAACTTTGCCACAATCTTCGTCCAAGCTCTCTTAACTCCCTCCTGGCGCTCGCTGACGCTGGAGTTCGCCGCAGCGAGCAGGGGCGCTGTCCAGCCAACGTAACAATGCGGTGCGCACTATGCTCGTCGTCACCCAGTGCCCCTATGCTCACCCCCCTTCGCCCATAGTCCCCGCGTGAGCTGCATTGCCTTCTCCCCCTCTTGCTGATGCCGTTCGTCACCAGGTGTCGTTTCCAGGTGTCCACCAGCGGAGCTCGAACCCCCCTCGACGCTCGGCTATAAATGGAGCCCTCCCCAGCCTCCTCGAGCACCATCTACACCTCCCACACACTCCACAATCTCGTAGGTAGCTGTAGCCCGGCCGGGCAGGCCGTGGGCCGCCCTCCCCGAGCTCAAGCTCGCCAGCGATCCCCTCGGGTCGTCTCCGTAGCTCCAGCCCCTCCCACGCCTGGGCAACCCTTCTAGGGCCTCCACCGCTCTCCGGTGGTGCTGTTCCGCCTGGTTGGAGCCCCTAGAGTCGCCTCTGTTCGCCGTCGTCTTCGTCTCCGGCGACCTCCGCTCTCTGCCTCCACTAGAGAGGTTGATTCCGACGCCGTCCGACCACCCCTAGCTTCTCTACGGGTACGGGCAGGTGCGCCACCGTGTCCTCTCTCGATCCCTCCCTCTCATTTTGGCCAAGAAGCCCTTGTCACCGGCGTGTGCTCCGGCAAAGCCGCGCCGTCCTCTGTTTCTTTCTCCCTCTCCCCCTCACTTGACTAGCGGGGCAGTAACACCCAAAAAAATTTAACCATGATTTGTTTATTAAAATTTTACCAAGAAATTAAATTTTCATTTTTTGTGGAATTATCTTTTGATTTCAGAACCACTCTTTTCCTTGATATCGTGGAGTGTTCACACCAAATGAAAACCTTTCAAAAATATTGTTGGACTTGTTTACCCTCTCAAGAAAAACATTTCTTTTATCAGTGGATTTATTTGCATAATTATTTTCCCTGAGCTTTATCTCTTTAGAAATGATTTTTCATAAGTTTTGGAGCCTCTTTTGCACTACAATCCTTTGGTAAAATTAGTTATAAGTTTCACCAAAATTTGGAGATGTCTTGGGATGCTCCCACATCACTTTTATGCAAAAATCTCTACCCCAAATTTTGAGCTCTACACCAAATTTTCAAATCTGATCTAGTTTGTAAAATTGCACTACAACCTATTTAAATATTTCCTTAAAGCTTCCACAAAAATTAGGGGATGTTAGTAGTAGTGTAGAATTCTTCTTTATGCAAAAACCCATTAATGTTCTTTGAAAAATTTGAGCAAACCATCCTCTTTTGCTCTCGGGTCTAGTTTGGCATTTTCTACTGCAACCCTAGTTTATTTTGCTCTAGTGCCCATGAGCTTTTTCCTTCTTATAAACCACCCTTCAAAACCCTTAAGTCCAGGAGAGTGGAACCATTGGAGTATTTTTGGTCCATGCAATGATGCCTTTACTTTCTGTCCAGATTTGGTTTTCTCAAAAACTTGCACTAACAAGTTTCTGGTTTTGCCCAACTAACCTTGCCAGCATCACTTCCATCTAAAGAGACTTTGATCTGGAGTTTTTGGCCACCCCAAGAGTTGCCTAGATGCCCTTGGCATTCTGTCAAGCACCTTGTGTGCATGGTCATATTTGACATAGTTTTTAGTTTGCACATCGGACCTGCTTGCTTTGCCTAACTAGCTTGTCCACTAAACTCCTATCTACCACTAACCTAGACCTATTTACTACCAGCATCATTCGAGCTCTCTAACACACGTTGGAATTTCGACGAGCACGTAGCATGCGTGCTCTGGGCGCGCCCAGAGTGCACGTTTTGCACGCGCGCACAGCCGAGCTGCCGCGTCACGCGCCTGGCCTTTGCTCGCCCGCAGGGCCGCGCCCGGCCTCGCCCGCTCACCAAAACCCTCCAGGCAGCCCCTGGAGCCCCACAGCGCCGCCGTCATGTCGGCCATGGCAGCTAGCGGCTGGCCACAGCAGGCTCCTGCCATGGATGGCACCGTCCGAGCCACTCTCGCTTGCCAGCTCGCCCCTAAAGCAGTGCCCGCTCGTCTGCTAGCCTCTGCCGCCATCCCCAGCCTCGACACATCGCGCTGCAAGCTACAGAACAGCGGTTCACCATTCCTATCCACTACCGCCGTCGATCCTATCCACGGCCACCGCAGAACCGACCTAGTCACGCTATAAAAAGGAGCACCGAGCTCGTCCACACCCCCAGGCAGCCTCAAGCCATCTCACTAGCGCCCCCATAGCGAGCCATCAACGGAGGGAGGCCGTCTTCCTCATCTCCGGCCAGTTCGGCCGCCGCCACGCTCTGGTTCAATTCGTCGCAAGCAGGACCTCCCCCGTCCATCCGGTGCCACCGTTCAACTCCCCTGAACCTTGCGGAGCCACCCCACCTCTCAAACGCGATCAAGAACCACCGTAGCTCGAAACCCCAAATCCTCCCGAGACGTCGTCCACCGCAGAGCTCGCCGCCGGCGACTCCTTTCGTCCCCGCCAGCCTGTCGACCACCGAGAGGACCGCCATGGACTGGCGGATCCATCTCTGCACTCGAAATGCCGTGGGAAGCCGCCGTTCATCAACGGCGATCATCGGAGCCCCGCCTCTGCTTGGCCAGAGGAGAGGGAGGCACGGGCGACTGGTCAAACTTGACCAGTGGGCCCCATGGACCCACTGTTAGTGACCCCGAGCCAGCCCGCGCTGGTTTAAGTGGAGGCGTAAACCCAGAAGTACGTCTCCTCCATCTCGAGAATGTATCCTTATTCGAAACATTTTCTTTTTTTGTTTTATTTAAAAACAAAGTTTTGACTAAACTTTGACTGGCTATAACTTTTTAAATATAAGTCCAATTGATTTGATTCTTTTTCTGTTGTTTCTCAAATTTTGTCTAGTTTATTTTCATATTTATTTGAAAACTTTTCAAACAACTTTTTTGTACTATTTTAAAACTATATGTTAATTTGAATTTCTCTTATATAGGATTTTGGAGAGGGAAACAACTTTCAAAAAGTGCACCCCCACTTGCATACTCTTGAAGGCAAGCATTCTAAACCCTGGCATAATATTTGTTGTGTGTTGTTTGATATGGTTACAACACCATCCTGACACGAAGTATTCGTTATTTTATGTGATGATATGATCATACTCATGAGTGCGCAAATGAAGATTTCTTGCGGTTAAAATTTGATAGTAATCACCCTCTTATGCCTTTTATGCCCACCGGAAGGAATTCGGGAAAGCCTCTGTCTTGGGTACACACGAGATTGTCCCTAGTTCTTCGTTGAGACGGTTATGTCCGGTAAGGCATGGTGGGGTACGATGAGCGGTGATTCTGTCTGATTGGTATGAAATATACTTCTTATGCTTATCATGCAGGTAATGCTTTAACCTCCTGAGTCGACCATAGATCAAGTCTTGTTCCAGTAACTCCCCTACTTGTCTCGTACTACCACTTGTCCCTGCCATAGGTAGGGTACGGTCCAGTCAGTTGTCAACCCCTTCTTAGCACACACCGTACAGAGAAGCCATGATGGAAGATACCGGCTGCATCCGGTAGGCATGCCACCTGGTCCGGGGGCATGGGTGTTTCAGTTGGAGCCGAAGGGGGTAGCTCCCCTAGTTTGCGCGCGTTATAAATTTTGTGATCCCATGCTAGTCTAGGTTGTAGCCGTGGGTGATTCCAGACACCGGTAAGTTAGGCTGGTGTGTGCAGTCAGGTGTGTTTTCAATTAAAAGACCGTAGACGAAATTAGTCCCGACGGACTAAAGGAATCCGTTACTCATGGGTAAAAAGTACTCCCTATGCAGAGATTATATCTATTCGAATAGCTGTGTCTATGGTTAAGGACTACAGTCTGGGATGGGTCAAGTGTCGGTCTTCGGAGGAAAAGATTGCTAAACCAGAACATGGATCATGTCTTGTGACTCATGATGATTATGATTACTATTATTATGGACTAACCATTTACATTATTTGAGTTATTGAGTGTCCTTGGGACGGTTCTACCTCCTGGATATTCATTGTGATTAATTCTCATATAAGCCCTTTATGTGGTGTCGCAGAGACGCCCGACTGTGGCATGCTTGTTATTCATTTACTTTATAAGCCCTTTATGTGTTGTCGCAAAGACACCCGACTGTGGCATGCTTGTTATTCATTTACTTTATAAGCCCTTTATGTGGTGTCGCGGACACGCCCGACTGTGGCATGCTTGTTATTCATTTACTTTATAAGCCCTTTATGTGGTGTCGCAGAGATGCCCGACTGTGGCATGCTTGTTATTCATTTACTTTATAAGCCCTTTATGTGGTGTCGCAGAGACGCCCGACTGTGGCATGCTTGTTATTCATTTACTTTATAAGCCCTTTATGTGGTGTCGCAGAGACGCCCGGCTGTGGCATGCTTGTTATTCATTTACTTTATAAGCCCTTTATGTCGTGTCGTACAGACGCCCGACTGTGGCATGCTTGTTACATCTTTTATTTATAAGCCCTTTATGTGGTGTCACTCAGACGTACGACTGAGGCATGCTTTATATTATTATCCCTTCGAGGCGTCACTTCAGACACCCGATCGGTGCATTCTATTCCTACTCCCTTATTGCAGATTTATGTTGTAAATGAATAGCCCGCTTGCGTGCATCATGGATTTTCATTTCGTGACTAACGTTGTGATCATGAAATATTTCAGAGCATGATTCTCATTTGTTATATTATACCTGTGTTCATAATGTTTGTGAGTACATTCAAAAGTACTCACTGGCTTGCTCCTGGTTATTGTCTTGGCCAGATTTCTTGCATGGAGAGGAGCGTCGCGATGACAACCCCGGAACCTACGCAAATGGTGATAGCAGCCTCGTGAAGATAGGAGTTATCTAGGTCAGCTGTTCCTGTGGGAAATGGAGTCCCATAGACGCTGATGATGCGCAAACCGCTTCCGCCATCAACCACTAGAAACCATTTGTTGTACTCATAGGCCAGAATGGTCTTGTACTACACATTTTGTATTTGGCTTGGAGTTTCTGTATCAAGTTGGTGCCTCATCAGCTAACATTAATCCTGGGGCTAATGAGCACAAGGGCCATTTTCTGGGAAATTAATATCCCAAAAACCCAGTCCTGGCAACCTTGGTATCAGAGCCAGGCTGACCATTGGCTAATCCTATCTTGGCCAGGTCAATAAACCTAGGTAAATCAACTCACCAGACCTTAACCTAACCCCGGCCATGCTTCTCGTGTAAGATAGCCACACAGTGACCCCGACACCTTTTGGCAGTCGGTGCCTAACCTATCGGCCTAGCCTGTCGATCACACGCCAGTAACCGACACCTAAAATGTCTCATTCGCAAGCGTGCGATGGAAGACTCCATCCCCTTTTTCTATAAAAAGGGCACACTAGCCTCAATCCAAGACATCACAGCCTCTACCCCAAACTGAGCTAAAATGCCTAGACCCGTTGTTCACAATGAGACCACAGCAACCAACCTTAGAGGTTTTGTGACCGTGCTAGAAAACCTCACCCGCCGTGCCTTTGCATTAGAAGAGCCCCCAGAATATGCCGTCTACCAAGGGCCCATGAGCGGTGAGAGCCGTCAATTCTGGGCCACTGTGCACGTCTATGGTAGAGGTTTATCGCCAGAACGCCCCTACAGGTTCACCGGAAGGACAACTTCCTTTGAGCCACAAGCCATCCAACTAGCTGCTCGAGAGGCTATAGTTCAACTCCGGCACTTGTCACCCAGATTTAACTGTCGCTCGTTCTACTACTACCCCAGCCGTGACGGATATGGTAGACCATCCCAGGTTGCCAACGGAGATCACGAGACGGATCCTGCATTGTTGCATCTGGTGCGCTATGTAAGTGCACTAGAGGAACTGTTCGATCAAATCACCCTTGATCTGATCGCAGCCCGTGGAGAACTGATTCGCCGAGCCCCGACAAGAAGAGCAGATGAGCTCGACGCCGATAACCCAGTTGTACTATTCAGACAACCGATCGGGTCCTTGAGGTTTGCCCCAGCCATCGACCAAAACACTTTGGTGTCCCCAGAAGTGCTTCATCGCCTTTTGGGAACACGCTCCAACAGGATCGTGGCCAACAACCCCCGCGATGGTCATCATCACTACCCCGACCATGCAGCTCCTCAACCCCCTCCAGCTAACCCCGATGGTGAAACCCGTGGAGAAGCCTCGGCGTCCACAAGGCATGCCTGCTTGGATATAAACGAGGTAGACTAAGTCACTCGAGTAGTACCGAGTCTTAGTATGTCCACTCCCTGTAATTGTGTGATCTTGTATCGCCATAATTAAATACTGTCTACTTATGCGCCCCTATTTTAAATAATAGCCATGCATAAGTATGTTGGCGTACGATTGCATTTTTTAATTCTAGGCGTAGCTACCAAAAACCACCCCGACGACACCCACAGTAATATGTCGCTCTTGTGAGATATGTGTATATGTGGCATTAACCCCGGCCCCATAGAGCAGAACTGACAAACTAGTTGCCCCCCACCGTGATAAATGACCCAGCCCAGATGCCGTATAAAAGGCCACCTCGCGACCTTGCCAAGTGCCGCTCACCTTGTGCACAACTCTCTTGCCATGTTGAGCCCTAGTATTTATCTGAGAACTCCAGATGCAACCCTAGGTAGTTTTGTTAAAATATTGTGGGACTTTACCTGCAGTACCATGAGTTCTATCCATCCACCCCAGTACGAGTTGCTCAAATCGAGGATCACCCCTTCCACTTTGAAGTATTGGGCAGTAGTGCACATTCCTCCCGCAAACCCAAACCAAGACCCAATGGAAGTATCCTTCATGGGGAAATCTATGCCGACTCCGCAAATGGCCATAGAAGCTGCTGCGTACGAAGCGCTTGCTCACCTTTGATTCACGGTACCCTATGCCAGCGAACGAGGGTATTATTACTTCCCAAGTCGTGCAACACCTAGAGAAGTAACATCTTTTCCCGATGGATGCATCGAGAGAGACCCAGTACTGGCCAACTTTGCCCAGTATGTCATCGCTCAAGAGCGTTTGACCCAGCGAGTAATGGGTTATCTCCAGAGCCTTGCTGATTTAAACCCTCAGATCGCCATTGGCAGGCCACTGAGGCCCGACCAAGAGAGACGCATTCATCGACTAGTCAATCCACTTCCCCCAATAGAAGAAGAGTGTGCCCCAGTGCCAGAGACGTTTTCTCAGGACCCTGTACTTTTGCCTTTTTCATTGTAGATGTCACTGCTATGTTTATTGTCCCAGCCTTTATTTATGTGTTGCAACGTATGCGTGGTATCCTAAATTTGTGCAACGAATTAAATAATTGGTTTCAATTAATGTGAGTAGTTTTTACCGCTGTAAATTTTGATTAACTAATTTCACTCTCGGTAATTTCTGAAGTGAGATTTTTTTCTGAGTTGTTGTAGCATATGTCTCTTCACAACATAGATTTTTATTCACGCAGCACCACAACGGCAGACTCAGAACCCCAACCACTCGACCGCGTGCACTAATAGCAAATCCGTGTGCATATGTTGCATCTAACTGATTTCCTCCCTAACACACCACAATATCTGAAGGAAAGATTTGTGGGTTATTAATCGGGTGCAAGTTTCCTGCAGCACACCGACAGCAGTTAGCACCCGACACCAGCACCTAATCCTCATGATCGCCGCTGCCGCGGAGAGCTAACACTCGAGCAGCAGCATCACGATGATCATCGAGGATCATCGCGCACAAAAGCAGGGAGAACCCCAGCAACGTCGCCAACCCTCCGCACAACAGGATCATGTACCAGTCTGGCATCACCTCCGCCATTAGAGCCTCGTCTCGAGCTCCTGCATGCAGAAATGGGGGAGAAGGAAGGAGAAGGAGAAGCAAGGGCCGGTGCGAGGAAGAAGAAAGGAGCACCTAGGTCATTTTATAGCTCCAGATCGGTGTACGGTGGGCGAAGTCCACCAGCGCCACTCGTCGCTCGATCGCCGATGTTCGGAGGCGAATCCGCAAGCAGTGCCTTCAGCGCACTGGCCCGCGAGGTGAGTGCACGCCGCTTCGGTAGCTAGCACGCCGCGCACTACCGCAGTACGGCCTAGATGCCCTACGCGCTAGACGTCGCCGGTGGAGAAAGCGCGGGAAAGCGCGTGAGAGAGAGGAAGAAGAGAGAGCCAGAGGTAGAAGAAGAGACTGACAGTGGGCCCCGGGTCCACCCGTCAGCCAGAGAGAGCACTGTGCTCTCGGGTGCGACCAGCGTATTTTTGAAATTTAGAATTTAATTCTAAATTTTCTGTAACCAAAAGTATAAAGTTCTTGTTTTCCCCAACCATGGATTTTTCCACGCAGTGCCAGTATTCCACACTGTAGTTTTGCACCACTTATTTGCCTATTCATTGTAGCAACATTTTATTGCATGAGTAGGATGGTTATTTTTGTGATATTACTTTGAGATAGTAAGAGTAATTCTTTTTCAAAGAAGCCCTTAGCCAATCTCGAGGACGAGATTTTTCTTAAGAGGGGTAGTGTTGTAACACCCAAAAATTTTTAACCATGATTTGTTTATTAAAATTTTGCCAAGAAATTAAATTTTCATTTTTTTGTGGAATTATCTTTTGATTTCAGAACCACTCTTTTCCTTGATATTGTGGAGTGTTCACCCCAAGTGAAAATCTTTCAAAAATATTGTTGGACTTGTTTACCCTCTCAAGAAAAACATTTATTTTATCAGTGGATTTATTTGCATAATTATTTTCCCTGAGCTTTATTTCTTTAGAAATGATTTTTCATAAGTTTTGGAGCCTCTTTTGCACTACAACCCTTTGGTAAAATTAGTTATAAGTTTCACCAAAATTTGGAGATGTCTTGGGATGCTCCCACATCACTTTTATGCAAAAATCTCTTTTATTCATTTGGAAATTTTGAGCTCCACCCCAAATTTTCAAATCTGATCTAGTTTGTAAAATTGCACTACAACCTATTTAAATATTTCCTTAAAGCTTCCACCAAAATTAGGGGATGTTAGTAGTAGTGTATAATTCAACTTTATGCAAAATCCCATTAATGTTCTTTGAAAATTTTGAGCAAACCATCCTCTTTTGCTCTCTGGTCCAGTTTGGCATTTTCTACTGCAACCCTAGTTTATTTTGCTCTAGTGCCCATGAGCTTTTTCCTGCTTACAAACCACCCTTCAAAACCCTTAAGTCCAAGAGAGTGGAACCATTGGAGTATTTTGGTCCATGCAATGATGCCCTTTACTTTCTGTCCAGATTTGGTTTTCTCAAAAACTTGCACTAACAAGTTTCTAGTTTTTCCCAACTAACCTTGCCAGCATCACTTCCATCTAAAGAGACTTTGATCTGGAGTTTTTGGCCACCCCAAGAGTTGCCTAGATGCCCTTGGCATTCTGTCAAGCACCTTGTGTGCATGGTCAGATTTGACATAGTTTTTAGTTTGCACATTGGACCTGCTTGCTTTGCCTAACCAGCTTGTCCACTAAACTCCTATCTACCACTAACCTAGACCTGTTTACTACCAGCATCATTCAAGCTCTCTAACACACATTGGCATTTCGACGAGCATGTAGCATGCGTGCTCTGGGCATGCCCAGAGCGCACGTTTTGCACGCGCGCGCAGCCGAGCCGCTGCGTCGCGCCCCTGGCCTTTGCTCGCCCGCAGGGCTGCGCCCCGGCCTCGCCCGCTCACCAGAACCCTCCAGGCCGCCCCTGGAGCCCCACAGCGCCGTCGTCAGGTCGGCCATGGCAGCTAGCGGCCGGCCATAGCAGGCTCCTGCCATGGATGGCGCCGCCCGAGCCACTCTCGCTCGCTAGCTCACCCCTGAAGCAGTGCTCGCTCGTCTGCTAGCCTCTGCCGTCATCCCCAGCCTCGATACGTTGCGCTGCAAGCTACAGAATGGTGGTTCGCCATTCCTATCCACTGCCGCCGTCGATCCTATCCACGACCGCCATGGAACCGACCTAGTCACGCTATAAAAAGGAGCCCCGAGCTCGTCTAGACCCCCAGGAAGGCTCAAGCCATCTCACTAGCGCCCCCATAGCCAGCCATCAATGGAGGGAGGCCATCTTCCTCATCTCCGGCTAGTTCGGCCGCCGCCACGCTCCGGTTCAATTCGTCGCAAGCAGGACCTCCCCCGTCCATCCGGTGCCACCGTTCAACTCCCCTTAACCTTGCGGAGCCACCCCACCTTTCAAAGGCGATCAAGAACCACCGTAGCTCGAAACCCCAAATCCTCTCGAGACGCCGTCCGCCGTAGAGCTCGCGGCCGGCGACTCCCTTCATCCCCGCCAGCTTGTCCACCACCGAGAGGACCGCCCTGGACTGGCGGAACCATCCCTGTACTCGAAATGTCGTGGGAAGCCGCCGTTCGTCGACGGCGATCGTCGGAGCCCCGCCTCTGCTCAGCCAGAGGAGAGGGAGGCGCGGGCAACTAGTCAAACATGACTAGTGGGCCCCATGGACCCACTGTTAGTGACCCCGAGCCGGCCCATGCTGGTTTAAGTGGAGGCGTAAACCCAGAAGTACGTCTCCTCCGTCTCGAAAACGTATCCTTATTCGAAACATTTTCTTTTTCTGTTTTATTTAAAAACAGAGTTTTGACTAAACTTTGACTGGCTATAACTTTTTAAATATAAGACCAATTGATTTGATTCTTTTTCTGTTGTTTCTCAAATTTTGTCTAGTTTATTTGAAAAAAATTCAAACAACTTTTTTGTACTGTTTTGAAACTATATGTTAATTTGAATTTCTCTTAAATAGGATTTTGGAGAGGGAAACAACTTCCAAAAAGTGCACCCCCACTTGCATACTCTTGAAGGAAAGCATTCTGAACCCTGGCATAATATTTGTTGTGTGTTGTTTGATACGGTTACAACACCATCTTGACACGAAGTATTCATTATTTTATGTGACGATATGATCATACTCATGAGTGCGCAAATGAAGATTTCTTGCGGTTAAAATTTGATAGTAATCACCCTCTTATGCCTTTCATGTCCACCGAAAGGAATCTTGGAAAGCCTCTCTCTTGGGTAGACACGAGTTTGTCCCTAGTTCTTCGTCGAGACGGTTATGTCCGGTAAGGCATGGTGGGGTACAATGAGCGGTGATTCTGTCTGATTGGTATGAAATATACTTCTTATGCTTATCATGCAGGTAATGCTTTAACCTCCTGATCGACCAAAGATCGAGTCTTGTTCTAGTAACTCCCCTACTTGTCTCGTACTACCACTTGTCCCTACCATAGGTAGGGTACAGTTCAATCAGTTATCAACCCCTTCCTAGCGCACACCGTACAAAGAGGCCATGGTGGAAGATACCGCCTGCATCCGGTTGGCATGCCACCTGGTCCGGGGGCATGGGTGTTTCGGTTGGAGCCGAAGGGGGTAGCTCCCCTAGTTTGCGCGCGTTATAAATTTTGTGATCCCATGCTAGTCGAGGTTGTAGCCTCCCCACTTAGAGTTTCGCTTAACGGGTGTTGTGGGTGATTCCAGACACCGGTAAGTTAGGCTGGTGTGTGTAGTCAGGTGTGTTTTCAATTAAAAGACCATAGACAGAATTAGTCCCGATGGACTAAAGGAATCCGTTACTCGTGGGTAAAGAGTACTCCCTCTGCAGAGATTATATCTATTCGAATAGCCGTGTTTATGGTTAAGGACTATAGTATGGGATGGGTCAAGTGTCGGTCTTCGGAGGAAAAGATTGCTAAACCAGAACATGGATCATGTCTTGTGACTCATGATGATTATGATTACTATTATTATGGACTAACCATTTACATTATTTGAGTTATTGAGTGTCCTTGCGATGATTCTACCTCCTGGATATTCACTGTGATTAATTCTCATATAAGCCCTTTATGTGGTGTCACAGAGACGCCCGACTGTGGCATGCTTGTTATTCATTTACTTTATAAGCCCTTTATGTGGTGTCGTAGAGACGCCCGACTGTGGCATGCTTGTTATTCATTTACTTTATAAGCCCTTTATGTGGTGTCGCAGAGACGCCCGACCGTGGCATGCTTGTTATTCATTTACTTTATAAGCCCTTTATGTGGTGTCGCAGAGATGCCCGACTGTGGCATGCTTGTTATTCATTTAATTTATAAGCCCTTTATGTGGTGTCGCAGAGACGCTCGACTGTGGCATGCTTGTTATTCATTTACTTTATAAGCCCTTTATGTGGTGTCGCAGAGACGCCCGACTGTGGCATTCTTGTTATTCATTTACTTTATAAGCCCTTTATGTGGTGTCACAGAGACGCCCGACTGTGGCATGCTTGTTATTCATTTAATTTATAAGCCCTTTATGTGGTGTCGCACAGATGCCCGACTGTGCCATGCTTGTTACATCTTTTATTTATAAGCCCTTTATGTGGTGTCGCTCAGACGCCCGACTGAGGCATGCTTTATATTATTATCCCTTCGAGGCGTTGCTTCACACACCCGATCGGTGCATTCTATTCCTACTCTCTTATTGCAGATTTATGTTGTAAATGAATAACCCACTTGCGTGCATCATGAATTTTCATTTCGTGACTAATGTTGTGATCATGAAATATTTCAGAGCATGATTATCATTTGTTATATTATACCTGTGTTCATAATGTTTGCGAGTACATTCAAAAGTACACACTGGCTTGCCCCTGGCTATTGTCTTGTCTAGATTTCTTGCGTGGAGAGGAGCATCGTGATGACAACCCCGGAACCTACGCAAATGGTGATAGCAGCCTCGTGAAGATAGGAGTTATCCAGGTCAGCTGTTCCAATGGGAAATGGAGTCCCATAGACGCTGATGATCCGCAAACCGCTTCCGCCATCAACCACTAGAAACCATTTGTTGTACTCATAGGCCAAAATGGTCTTGTACTACACATTTTGTATTTTGCTTGGAGTTTTTGTATCAAGTTGGTGTCTCATCAGCAAACAGTAATCCTGGGGCTGGTGAGCACAAGGGCCATTTTTTGGGAAATTAATATCGCAAAAACCCGGTCCTGATAGGGGCCCGCTAGTCAGCCACTTAGTACGCGCGCGAAGCGGTACGATTGGTGGCGCACCGAGGCTTTACGCCTTAGATGTCACCCCTAGTCTGTTTTTAATTAAATTCAAATTTCATATTTTTCCAGAGAGCTTCAAACAGCCAAAACTCTTTAACCGTAAGTCCAAATGAATTGATTCTTTTTGCATTGTGTTCTTCGTAAAGAAATATAGTAGCTCACCAAAAATGGGTTTTTCCCCTGCTGTCTAGATTTTCTGTTGAATTTTAGAAGGGTTCTTGATGTTTTCTTTTTGTGTTTATAATTATTTTTCGAGGGTGAGGCTTGTCTTGAGGATCACCAGGAGGCTTGTGAACCTCATCTGCACTAAGGCAAGCCACATCAACATTTTCATGGTGCCATTACAATATTTGTGATTTTCCTACTTGAATGAATGATTTAATCCATGCATTTAAATCACTCTTATGTTATTTATAATCTATTAGTTGCTTGTTTAAGTTAATATGCTTGATTTACCGAAATTTTAAAGCTAACTAAGTTGGTAAAGCAACTAGAATTAAAGTTTGTTATGAAAGAGTAATATAGTTATGGATATAAGTAATTATATGGAGTTATTTTCTTGCATGAGAAAAATGATAAATTTGCTAGAAAAGATTCTGTTTAAAGTAAGGTTTAATCCTAGCCAGAGAAGTGTCATGAGTTTTTGATGTTTATGCTTAGTGTGGAGATAGTTGACTCAGTCATTTCCGGTGGTATGTGATGCATATGTTAGTGTTGCGTTTCATGGCATATTATGACACCGGTTATTTTCACTTTAAGTTGAACCTGATAATAACTCAACTTGAATATATCGTTGACCGGGTCATGGTGCCACTGAATCGAGTTTTTCCCAGTGCTACCACATTTGCCTTTATGGGAAGGCCTTTATTCGGTCCGTTGTCATGCCTATGGACAGTGCCTCCAACGAGGGAAGGTTATGGGAGTGCGGTACCCTAGCCCGGTAAGCAGACATAATCTTGTGTGCCCGTTGTTGAGATTTTTGGTACCGTGTCCCCGTGTGGGACAGTTTATGTTTTGGCCACGACGGTGGTCGTTGTGTCTTTGGTAGACACAGGCCCACCCAGGACTACCCCGGTGGGGAGTGAGTCGGAGTGGCCGGGAGAGTGTCATGGCAATGGAGGGGTTTCGTCGGAATGCCGTTGGTCCACCCGAATGGGTGTGCGAGGCCATGGGTTCCGTGGTGTGGGTACAGTGCGCTACCTCTGCAGAGTGTATTAATCTATCAATAGCCGAGTCCATGGTTACAGACACGCTCGAAAGTAGGTCACACCATGGGTCAACATTTAATTAATCTTGCACACTAAGTTATAAACTCCGCACTGTTGATGATGGCGGGAAGGTCATCGGGTTGGTTAAGACCAAGTGTTGGTCATGGTTGCGATTGCCGAAAGGATCATAGTTTTAGACCAAATATTGGTCGTGGTTGTGGTCGCCGGAAAGATCACGAGATATTCATAGTTAAGATTTGAGGTTGGTACGTTTGTGATCCAAGCACGATCACCATTGGTAAGTCAGTCGGAGAGGTTTTTCCTCACAAGGGCATGCTCACAACATGTTGGTTATGTTGTTGCACTATTAATAATTGGTTAATTATCATGATATTGTTTGTCATTATGTTTATGTCTATTGTGAGCTTGCAAGTGCATTCAATGTACTGACCTGGCATGTCATGCCAGATTTCAGGAAAGTCTTGTTGGAAAGGAGCGCTGTCCGAGTCTAGATCGTGTCCACATTGGTGTCCCTGTGCTATGGAGTTCCGCTACGACATTCTTCCGCTGCCGTGTAGTTGTTATGATCGAGGCCCTTATATTCACTAAATAATGTACATATTTTTCAGCCACACCGTGTGTGCCGCTTGGCCCCGCTACCTGTTGTAATATAAACTTTGATCCGCTAGCATCAATAAAGCGGTTTTTTTTCTGTACCAAGATGTTGTGTGTTGCCAGAAGACATGGTCTCTGGGCTGGCAATGCATGGTAAACCGGTTGCTCCGAGCTGGGATGCCACAAATATGGATGGTAGATATAGTTTTTTGTAATCTAAAAAATATAAAAACAGCAAGGTAACTAATGATAAAAGTGAGCGAAAATGGTATTGCAGTGCGTTCAAACAAGGCCTAGGGTTCATACTTTCACTAGTGCAAGTTCTCTCAACAATAATAACATAATTGGATCATATAACTGTCCCTCAACATGCAACAAAGAGTCACTCCAAAGTCACTAATAGCGAGAACAAACGAAGAGAATATTGTAGGGTACGAAACCACCTCAAAGTTATCCTTTCTGATCGATCTATTCAAGAGTCTGTAGTAAAATAACACGAAGCTATTCTTTCCGTTCGATCTATCCTAGAGTTTGTACTAGAATAACACATTAATACACAAATCAACCAAAACCCTAATGTCACCTAGATACTCCAATGTCACCACAAGTATCTGTGGGTATGATTGTACGATATGCATCACACAATATCAGATTCATCTATTCAACCAAAACAAAGAACTTCAAAGAGTGCCCCAAAGTTTCTACCGGAGAGTCAAGAAGAAAACGTGTGCCAACCCCTATGCATAAGTTCACAAGGTCACGGAACTCACAAGTTGATCACCAAAACATACATCAAGTGGATCACATGAATATCCCATTGTCACCATAGATAAGCACATACAAGACATACATCAAGTGTTCTCAAATCCTTAAAGACTAAATACGATAAGATAACTTCAAACGGATAACTCAATTCATCACAAGGAGATAGAGGGGGAGAAACATCATACGATCCAACTATAATAGCAAAGCTTGTGATACATCAAGATCATGCCAAATCAAGAACACGAGAGAGAGAGATCAAACACATAGCTACTGGTACATACCCTCAGCCCCGAGGGTGAATTACTCCCTCCTCATCATGGAGAGCGCCGGATGATGAAGGTGGCCACCGGTGAGGGGTCCCCCCTCTGGCAGGGTGCCGAAACTGGGTCTCGATTGGTTTTTGGTGGCTACAGAGGCTTGCGGCAGCGGAACTCCCGATCTAGGTTTTTTTTCTAAAAGTTTGGGGATATAAAAGACGCGTTGGCGTCGGGAACAAGTCAGGGGGCTCCACGAGGCAGCCGCGAGATAGGGGGGCGCGCCTAGGGGGGTAGGGTGTGCCCCCACCCTCGTGTTGGCCTCGGGACTCTTCGGGTCCACCTCCGATGCTCCGTGGGCTTCTTCGAGTCCAAAAATGATCTCCGTAAATTTTCAGGTCAATTGGCTCCATTTGATATTCCTTTTCTGTGATACTCAAAAACAAGGAAAAACCAGAAACTGGCACTGGGCTCTAGGTTAATAGGTTAGTCCCAAAAATCTTATAAAATAGAATATAAATGCATATAAAACATCCAAGATTGATAATATAATAGCATGGAACAATAAAAAATTATAGATACGTTGGAGACGTATCAAGTATGCCTCTACTTGACTATCTCGTTAATCAAACATGGTTAAGTTTCCTAACCATAGACATGTGTTGTCATTTTATGAACGGGATCACATCATTAGAGAATGATGTGATGGACAAGACCCATCCGTTAGCTTAGTATAATGATCGTTTAGTTTTATTGCTTTTGCTTTCTTCATCACTTATACATATTCCTCTGAGTATGAGATTATGCAACTCCCGAATACGGGAGGAACACTCTGTGTGCTATCAAACATCACAACGTAACTGGGTGATTATAAAGATGCTCTACATGTGTCTAGGAAGGTGTTTGTTGAGTTGGCAAAGATCGAGATTAGGATTTGTCACTCTGAGTATCGGAGAGGTATCTTTGGACCCTCTCGGTAATGCACATCACTATAAGCCTTTCAAGTAATGTGACTAATGAGTTAGTTGCGGGATGATGCATCACGGAACGAGTAAAGAGACTTGTTGGTAACGAGATTGAACTGTTGGGGAACGCAGTAATTTCGAAAAATTTCCTACACACATGCAAGATCATGGTGATGCATAGCAACGAGAGGGGAGAGTATTGTCTACGTACCCTCGTAGACCGTAAGCTGAAGCGTTATGACAAAGCGGTTGATGTAATCATACGTCTTCACGATCGACCGATCTAGCACCGAAGGTACGACACCTCCGCGATCTGCACACGTTCAGTTCGGTGACGTCCCACGAACTCACGATCCAGTAGAGCTTCGAGGGAGAGTTTCATCAGCACGATGGCGTGATGACGGTGATGATGATGCTACCAGAACAGGGCTTCGCCTAAGCACCGCTACGATATGACCGAGGTGGATTATGGTGGACGGGGGCACCGCACATGGCTAAAAGATCAATGATCAACTTGTGTGTCCATGGGGTGCCCCCTCCCCCGTATATAAAGGAGTGGAGGAGGGGGACGGCCGGCCCTCTCTATGGCGCGCCCTAGGGGAATTCTACTCTCTCCGGGAGTAGGATTCCCCCCTTCCAAGTAGGAGTAGGAGAGGAAGGAAGGAGGAGAGAGGGAGTAAGGAAAGGGGGGCCGGCTTCCCTCCCAATTCGGATTGGGCTTGGGGGCGCACCTCCCTCTTTTCCCTTCCCTCTCCTCTATTCCACTAAGGCCCAAAAAGGCCCATATACTCCCCGGGGGGTTCCAGTAACCTCCCGGTACTCCGAAAAAATGCCCGAACCACTCGGAACTATTCCGATGTCCAAATATAGGCTTCCAATATAACGATATTTATTTCTCGACCATTCCGAGACTCCTCGTCACGTCTGTGATAAATCTGGGACTCCAAATGACCTTTGGTATATCAAAACACATAAACTCATAATACCGATCGTCATCGAACGTTAAGCGTGCGGACCCTACGTGTTCGAGAACTATGTAGACATGACCGAGACATGTCTCCGGTCAATAACCAATAGCGGAACATGGATGCTCATATTGGCTCCTACATATTCTACGAATATCTTTATTGGTCAAACCACATAACTGTATACGTTGTTCCCTTTGTCATCGGTATGTTACTTGCCCGAGATTCGATCGTCAGTATCTCAATACCTAGTTCAATATCATTACTGGCAAATCTCTTTACTCGTTCCGTCATGCTACATCCCGTAACTAGCTCATTAGCTACATTGCTTGCAAGGCTTATTGTGATGTACATTACCGAGAGGGCCCAGAGATACCTCTCTAACAATCAGAGTGACAAATCCTAATCTTGATCCATGCCAACTCAACAAACACCATCAGAGACACCTATAGAGCACCTTTATAATCACCCAGTTATGTTGAGACGTTTGGGACCACACAAAGTGTTCCTCTGGTATTCGGGAGTTGCATGATCTCATTGTCATACGAACATGTATAAGTTATGGAGAAAGCAATAGCAACAAACTAAACGATCATCGTGCTAAGCTAACGGAATGGGTCAAGTCAATCACATCATTCTCTAATGATGTGATCCAGTTAATCAAATGACAACTCATGTCTATGGCTAGGAAACTTAACCATCTTTGATTCAACGAGCTAGTCAAGTAGAGGCATACTAGTGACACTCTGTTTGTCTATGTATGCACACATGTACTAAGTTTCCGGTTAATAAAATTCTAGCATGAATAATAAACATTTATCATGATATAAGGAAATAAATAATAACTTTATTATTGCCTCTAGGGCATATTTCCTTCAGTCTCCCACTCGCACTAGAGTCAATAATCTAGTTCACATCGTCATGTGATTTAACACAAATAGTTCACATCTTTATGTGATTAGTTCACATCTCCATGTGACTAATACCCAGAGGGTTTACTAGAGTCAATAATCTAGTTCACATTGCTATGTGATTAGCACCCAAAGAGTGATCATGTTTTGCTTGTGAGAGAAGTTTTGTCTATGGGTCTGCAACATTCAGATCCTTATGTATTTTAAAAATTTCTATGTCTACAATACTCTGCACAGAGCTACTCTAGTTAATTTCTCCCACTTTCAATATGTATCTAGATCGAGACTTAGAGTCATCTAGATCAGTGTCAAAGCTTGCATCAACGTAACTCTTTATGACGAACTCTTTATCACCTCCATAACCGAGAAATATTTCCTTAGTCCTCTAAGGATAATTTTGAATGTTGTCCAATGATCTACTCCTAGATCAAAATTGTACTCCCTTGCCAAACTCAGGGCAGGGTATACAATAGGTCTGGTACACAGCATGGCATACTTTATAGAACCTATGGCTGAGGCATAGGGAATGACTCTGATTCTCTCTCTATCTTCTACCGTGGTCGGGTTTTGAGTCTTACTCAACTTCACACCTTGCAACACAGGCAAGAACTCTTTCTTTTATTGTTCCATTTTGAACTACTTCAAAAACTTGTCAAGGTATGTACTCATTGAAAAAACTTATCAAGCGTCTTGATCTATCTCTATAGATCTTGATGCTTAATATGTAAGTAGCTTCACCGAGGCCTTTCTTTGAAAAAACTTCTTTCAAACACTCCTTTATGCTTTCCAAAAAATTCTACATCATTTCCGATCGACAATATGTCATTCACATATACTTATCAGAAAGGCTGTAGTGCCCCCACTCACTTTCTTGTAAATACAGGCTTCACCGCAAGTCTGTATAAAACTATATGCTTTGATCACACTATCAAAGCATACATTCCAACTCCGAGATGCTTGCACCAGTCCATAAATGGATCACTGGTGCTCACACACTTTGTTAGCATCTTTTGGATTGACAAAACCTTATGGTTGCATCATATACAACTCTTCTTCAATAAATCCATTAAGGAATGCAGGTTTGACATGCATTTGCCAAATTTCATAAAATGCGGCAATTGCTAACATGATTCAGACAGACTTTTAAGCATCGATACAAGTGAGAAAATCTCATTGTAGTCAACACCTTGAACTTGTCAATTTTTTTTGACAATTCGAGCTTTGTAGATAGTAACACTACTATCAGTGTCCGTATTCCTCTTGAAGATCCATTTATTCTCTATGGCTTGCCGATCATCGGGCAAGTCAACCAAAGTCCACACTTTGTTCTCATACATGGATCATATCTCAGATTTCATGGCCTCAAGCCATTTCGCAGAATCTGGGCTCATCATCGCTTCCTCATAGTTTGTAGGTTTGTCATGGTCTAGTAACATGATTTCCAGAACAGGATTACCGTACCACTTTGGTGCGGAATGTATTCTGGTTGACCTACGAGGTTCGGTAGTGACTTGATCTGAAGTTTCATGATCATTATCATTAACTTCCTCACTAATCGGTGTAGGCATCACTGGAACTGATTTCTATGACGAACTACTTTTCAATTCGGGAGAAGGTACAGTTACCTTATCAAGTTCTACTTTCCTCCTACTCACTTCTTTCGAGAGAAACTCCTTCTCTAGAAAGGATCCATTCTTAGCAACGAATATCTTGCCTTCGGATCTGTGATAGAAGGTGTACCCAGCAGTTACTTTTGGGTATCCTATGAAGACACACTTCTCCGATTTGCATTTGAGCTTATCAAGATGAATTTTTTTCACATAACCATCGCAATCCCAAACTTTAAGAAACGACAGCTTAGGTTTCTTGCTAAACCGAAGTTCATACGGTGTCGTCTCAACGGATTTAGATGGTGCCCTTTTTAATGTGTATGTAGCTGTCTCTAATGCATAACCCCAAAAACAATAGTGGTAAATCAGTAAGAGACATCATAGATTGCACTATATCCAATAAAGTACGGTTATGATGTTCGTACACACCATTATGCTGTGGTGTTCTAGGTGGCACGAATTTGTGAAACTGTTCCACATTGTTTTAATTGAAGACCAAACTCGTAACTCAAATATTCGTCTCCGCGATCAGACAATAGAAACTTTATTTTCTTGTCACGATGATTCTCCACTTCACTCTGAAATTCTTTGAACTTTTCAAACGTTTCAGACTTGTGTTTCATTAAGTAGATATACTCATATCTGCTCAAATCATCTGTGAAGGTCAGAAAATAACGATACCCGCCACGAGCCTGAACACTCATCGAACCGCATACATCGGTATGTACTATTTCCAATAAGTCAGTGGCTCGCTCCATTGTTCCAGAGAACGGAGTCTTAGTCATCTTGCCCATGAGGCATGGTTCGCAAGCATCAAATGATTCATAATCAAGTGATTCCAAAAGCCCATCCGCATGGAGTTTCTTCATGCGCTTTACACCAATATGACCTAAACGGCAGTGCCACAAGTATGTTGCACTATCATTATCAACTTTGCATCTTTTGGCATCAATATTATGAATATGTGTATCACTACGATCGAGATTCAATAAACCATTTATATTGAGTGTATGGCCATAGAAGACATTATTAATGTAAATAGAACAACAATTATTCTTTGACTTAAATGAATAACTGTATTGCAATAAACATGATCCAATCATATTTATGCTCAACGCAAACACCAAATAACATTTATTTTAGGTTCAACACTAATCCCGAAGGTAAAGGGAGTGTGAGATGGTGATATTATCAACCTTGGAATCACTTCCAACTCACATCATCACCTCGCCCTTAACTAGTCTCTGTTTATTTTGCAACTCCTGTTTTGAGTTACTACTCTTAGCAACTGAACGAATATCAAATACTGAGGGGTTGCTATAAACACTAGTAAAGTACACATCAATAACATGTATATCAAATATACTTTTGTTCACTTTGCCATCCTTCTTATTCGCCAGGTATCTAGGGAAGTTCCACTTCCAGTGACCATTTCCATTGCAGTAGAAGCACTTAGTTCTAGGCTTGGGTCTAGCTTTGGGCTTCTTCATGGGAGTGGCAACTTGCTTGCCATTCTTCTTGAAGTTCCCTTTCTTTCCCTTGCCCTTTTACTTGAAACTAGTGGTCTTGTCAACCATCAACATTTGATGCTTTTCTTGATTTCTACCTTCGTTGATGTCAGCATCACGAAGAGCTCGAGAACCGTTTTCGCCATCCCTTGCATATAATATTTCAACGAAGTTCCAGTAACTTGGCGATAGTGACTAGAGAACTGTGTCAATCACTATTTTATCTGGAAAAGATTAACTCCCAATTGATTCAAGTGATTGTAGTACTCATACAATCTGAGTATGTTCTCATTGGTTGACCTATTCCCCCCCCATCTTGTAGGCAAAGTACTTGTCAGAGGTCTCATACCTCTCAACTCAGGCATGAGTCTGAAATACCAATTTCATCTCTTAGAACATCTTATATGATTTGTGCCATTCAAAACATTTTGAAGTCCTGGTTCTAAGCCGTAAAGCATGGCGCACTAAACTATCAAGTAGTTACTATATCGAGCTTGCTAAACGTTCATAACGCCTGCATATGCTCCTGCAATAGGTCCGTCACCTAGCAGTGCATCAAGGACATAATTCTTCTGTGCAGCAACGAGGCTAATCCTCAGATCATGGACCCATTCCGCATCATTGCTACTATCATCTTTCAACATAGTTTTTCTCTAGGAACATATCAAAAATAAACGGGGAGCTACATCGTGAGCTATTGATCTACAAGATAGTTATGCATATACTATCAGGACTAAGTTCATGATAAATTAAAGTTCAATTAATCATATTACTTAAGAACTCCTACTTAGATAGACATCCCTCTAGTCATCTAAATGATCACGTGATCCAAATCAACTAAACCATGTCCGATCATCACGTGAGATGGAGTAGTTTTCAATGGTGAACATCACTATGTTGATCATATCTACTATATGATTCACGCTCGACCTTTCGGTCTCCAGTGTTCCGAGGCCATATCTACATATGCCAGGCTCGTCAAGTTTAACCTGAGTATTCCGCGTGTGCAAAACTAGCTTGCACCCATTGTATGTGAACGTAGAGCTTATCACACCCGATCATCACGTGGTGTCTCGGCATGACGAACTGTCGCAATGGTGCATACTCAGAGAGAACACTTATACCTTGAAATGTAGTGAGAGATCATCTTATAATGCTATCGCCGAACTAAGCAAAATAAGATGCATAAAGGATAAAGATCACATGCAATCAAAATATGTGACATGATATGGCCATGATCATCTTGCGCCTTTGATCTCCATCTCCAAAGTACCGTCATGATCTTTATCGTCACCGGCATGACACCATGATCTCCATCATCTTGATCTATATCAACGTGTCATCACAAGGTCATCTCGTCAACTATTGCTCTTGCAACTATTGCTATCGCATAGCGATAAAGTAAAGCAATTATTTGGTGCTTGCATCTTATGTAATAAAGAGACAACCATAAGGCTTCTGCCAGTTGCTGATAACTTCAACAAAAACATGATCATCTCATACAACAACTTATATCTCATCACGTCTTGACCATATCACATCATAACAAGCCCTGCAAAAACAAGTTAGACGTCCTCTACTTTGTTGCTGCAAGTTTTACGTGGCTGCTACGGGCTGAGCAAGAACCGTTCTTACCTACGCATCAAAAAACCACAATGCGGTATAGTGATTGCTTTTTGATCTTCAGAAAGAACCCTGTTCATTGAATCCGATTCAACTAAAGCTGGAGAAACAGACACTAACTAGCCACCTTTGTGCCAAGCACGTCGATAGAACCAGACTCGCGTAAGCGTACGCGTAATGTCGGTCTGGGCCGCTTCATCCAACAATGCCATCGAATCAAGAATCAACTAGTGATGGCAAACAATATGTATATACCCACGCCCACAACTCATTTGTGTTCTACTCGTGCATATAACATCTACGCATAAACCTGGCTCGGATGCCACTGTTGGGGAATGCAGTAATTTCGAAAAAAATCCTACACACACGCAAGATCATGGATATGCATAGCAACGAGAGGGAGAGCATCGTCTACGTACCCTCGTAGACCGTAAGCGGAAGTGTTATGAAAACACGGTTGATGTAGTCGTACGTCTTCATGATCGACCGATCTAGCACCGAAGGTACGGCACCTCCGCGATCTGCACATGTTCAGCTGAGTGACGTTCCGCGAACTCACGATCCAGTGGAGCTTCGAGGTAGAGTTTCATCAGCACAACGGCATGATGACGATGATGATGATGCTACCGGGACAGGGCTTTGCCTAAGCACCGCTACGATATGACTGAGGTGGATTATGGTGGAGGGGGGCACCGCACACGGCTAAAAGATCAATGATCAACTTGTGTGTCCATGGGGTGCCCCCTCCCCCGTATATAAAGAAGTGGAGGAGGGGGAGGGCCGACCCTCTCTATGGCACGCCCTAGTGGAGTCATATTCCCTCCGGGAGTAGGATTCCCCCCTTCCAAGTAGGAGTAGGAGAGGAAGGAACGAGGAGAGAGGGAGGAAGGAAAGGGGGGCCGCCCCCTCCCAATTCGGATTGGGCTTGGGGGGCGCGCCTACATCTTTTCCCTTCCCTCTCCTCTATTCCACTAAGGCCCATATACTCCCCGGGGGGTTCCGGTAACCTCCCGGTACTACGGAAATATGCCCGAACCACTCGGAACCATTCTGTTGTCCAAATATAGGCTACCAATATATCGATCTTTACGTATTGACCATTCCGAGACTCCTTGTCATGTCCGTGATCAAATCCGGGACTCCGAACTACCTTCGGTACATCGAAACACATTAACTCATAATACTGATCTGATCGTTAAGCGTGCGGACGCTACGGGTTCGAGAACTATGTAGACATGACCGAGGCATGTCTCCGGTCAATAACCAATAGCGGAACCTGGATGCTCATATTGGCTCCTACATATTCTATGAAGATCTTTATCGGTCAAACCACATAACGGTATACGTTATTCCCTTTGTCATCGGTATGTTACTTTCCGGAGATTCGATCGTCGGTATCTCAATACCTAGTTCAATATCGTTTCCGGCAAGTCTCTTTACTTGTTCCGTAATGCTACATCCCGTAACTAACTCATTAGCTACATTGCTTGCAAGGCTTTTTGTGATGTACATTACTGAGAGAGCCCAGAGATACCTCTCCGACAATCGGAGTGACAAATCCTAATCTTGATCAATGCCAACTCAACAAACACCATCGGAGAAACCTGTAGAGCACCTTTATAATCACCCAGTTACGTTGTGACGTTTGGTAGCACACAAAGTGTTTCTCCGGTATTCGGGAGTTGCATGATCTCATAGTGCTAAGCTAACGGAATGGGTCAAGTCAATCACATAATTCTCTAATGATGTGATCCCATTAATCAAATGACAACTCATGTCTATGGTTAGGAAACTTAACCATCTTTGATTCAACGAGCTAGTCAAGTAGAGGCATACTAGTGACACTCTATTTGTCTATGTATTCACACATGTACTAATACAATTCTAGCATGAATAATAAACATTTATCATGATATAAGGAAATAAATAATAACTTTATTATTGCCTCTAGGGCATATTTCCTTCATGAACTAGGTAAGATGATACCGACGATCGAATCTCGAGCAAGTATCATACCGATGACGAAGGGAATGACGTATGTTGTTATGCGGTTTGACCGATAAAGATCTTTGTAGAATATGTAGGAGCCAATATATGCATCCAGGTTCCGCTATTGGTTATTTACCGGAAATGTGTCTCGGTCATGTCTACATAGTTCTCGAACCCATAGGGTCCGCACGCTTAACGTTTGATGACGTTTTGTATTATGAGTTATGTGTTTTGATGACCGAAGTTTGTTCGGAGTCCCGGATGAGTTAATGGACATGACGAGGAGTCTTGAAATGGTCGAGAGGTAAAGATTGATATATTGGAAGGTTACATACGGACACCAGAATGGTTCCGAAGAAGATCGGGTATTTTTCGGAGTACCAGGAGGTTACCGGACCCCCCGGGAAACTTATTGGGCCTAATGGGTCATAGTGGAGGAGAGGAGGCAGGCCTCAGGAGGTGGGGCACGCCCCTCTTGCCCCAATCCGAATTGGACAAGGGGAGGGGGTGCAGCCCCCCTCTTTCCTTCTCCCTCCTTTCCCCCTCTCCGTTGGAAAGAAAGGAGGGGGCCGAATCCTACTAGGTTTGGAGTCCTAG
>NC_041382.1:488954434-488967891 GCF_002162155.2 Triticum dicoccoides
TCCCCCTTGGCCGGCCTCCTCCTCCCCCCTCCTTTATATACATGGGCAGAGGGCACCCCAAAGGCACACCATCAATTGTCTTAGCCTAGTGCGGTGCCCCCATCCACAGTTTACCACCTCGGTCATATTGTCATAGTGCTTAGGCGAAGCCCTGCACAGATCACATCATCAACACTGTCACCACATCGTCGTGCTGACGAAACTCTCCATCGACCCTCTACTGGATCAAGAGCTCGAGGGACGTCATCGTGCTGAACGTGTGCTGAACACGGAGGTGCCATACATTTGGTACTTGGATCGGTTGGATTGTGAAGACGTTCGACTACATCAACCACGTTACTAAACGCTTCTGTTTTCGATTTACGAGGGTACTACGTTCCCCAACAGCTTTTCCTCCAGGCCAAGGGAAAGTACAAGGCTCACGTGGATGCAAACAAGGCCTCTTGTCGTGACAAGGCTATTATGGGGCTGGTTGGCCTCACTGTTTCAAATGGTTCCGAGGAGAAGATCACCGATGAGGAGTCTTGGGTCAGAGTGCACTATCCGTGGACCAATTCTGATGAGGGCACTGGGGGCCCTACACCTACTGCATAGGAGTCTGAGGAGGAGGAGCACGGTTGGTGATGTCTTGGAGTGTTTCCATCACCTTCGTTCTTAGGTGTACTCTCTGCCCTTTTGGTGTCTCGATGCCAAAGGGGGAGAGAGTTTAGGGATTTGCGGTATGTCGTGAATCGAGTTTGTTTCTCTTATTTGCTATTGCTTTCCTCGCTCGAACTCTTTTGTTTGCTTTGGTTTGTGGTTGTCCTTTGTGTTCGAGACCATATGGTGTGAGACATATGAGCTATCCTATCTCTATCTATTTATGTCAAGCCTATATGTTATTAATCGCATGTGAGATGTATCCTATGATTATGCTCTTATCCGTATGCTCACATGATATTACTTGCCTACTATCTTCTTATTATGTTTGAGCAAGTATTGCTTGATCTATAAAATATAGGGGGTGTGTGGATCCTATATGTGTGTACCTTGCATCCCAAAGAATATCTGAAGTAGTGCCCACATCTAGGGGGAGCCCGTCTATATTTTGTAGATTGTGGGTTTGCACACCACTTTGCTACAGCATTTGTGCAAATCCCGCGTTGTCATCAATCCACCAAAAAGGGGGATATTGTTAGGGCATATTTCTCCCTAAGGGGTTTTGGTGATTGATGACAATGTGTCTGCGGACTAATCATGTGCATTGAGCATTTCGGACTTTCAAGCATATGGCACAAGACGATTCGTGCCCCTCGAAGTCTCAAGTGAAGACGGTTTTTTTCTTTCCTGCGCTTCTTTTTGGCGGACTTGTGTTGTAGGGAAAACCATACTATCAAGATAGGGTCCAATTCGGAAAGGTTTGGGTGGAATCAACACGTACACTTTCATCTTGCACCCATCGCCACTTTGCGCCTCTTTGGAGTTGTCCATCTTGTGTTCGGTAGGAGTAGTGGAGTGCTGCAAGCGGTAGTACCGCGGGCAACAGCGGTAGTATCACTGCTAGTCCCGCTCATACTACTGCTCATGGTTGGGGGCTCGATTTTTTGTGTGGGGTTTTACGGTAGTACCTCCAGGTCTCTACCGTGCTACCTATTTGCCCATAGAGAATAGGCAGAAGTAGGAGCGGTAGTAGAGGCGGTAGTACCGCCTATAGGAGGTAGTACCGCCCCTACCACCACTTGTTCCTCTGTTCTCCCCTATTCCTCCACTCTCTCATGTGCATCCTGTAGGGAGCGGTATTACCGCTTGGTTGCGGGCTGAGAAGTGGATAACGGTTGGATTTGCCCCCATATAAAAGGGGATATTCTTCCTCGAGAAGATGCACCTCTTCCTCTCCCAAACTCCTTTGTTGCTCCAAAGCTCATTTTCGCCCGATCTCTCTCCCTATCCAATCAAACTTGTTGATTTTCTAGGGGTTGGTTGAGAAGGCCCCGATCTACACTTCCACCAAGAGAAATTTGATTCCCCCCACTAACCCCTTGCGGATCTTGTTACTGTTTGGTGTTTGAGCACCCTAGACAGTTGACGTCACCTCAGAGCCACATTCCATTGTGGTGAAGCTTCGTGATGTTGTTGGCAGCCTCCAATTAAGTTGTGGAGATTGCCCCAACCTTGTTTGTAAAGGTTCGGTCGCCGCCTTCAAGGGCACTACTAGTGGAATCATGGCACCTCGCATTGTGTGAGGGCGCGAGGAGAATACCGTGGCCCTAGTGGCTTCTTGGGGAGCATTGTGCCTCCACACTGCTCCATCGGAGACGTACTTCCCCTCAAAGGGAAGGAACTTCGGTAACACATCCTCGTCTCCATCAGCTCCACTTGTGGTTATTTCTTACCTTTACTTTGTGCAAGCTTTACTTGTGTTGTATATCTTGCTTGCTCTTGTTGGTATTATTGTTAGCATCATATAGGTTGCTCACCTAGTTGCACATCTAGATAACCTACTTGGTGCTAAACCTAATTTGTTAAGAAAAACTAAAAATTGGTAGTTGCCTATTCACCCCCACTAGTCAACCATATCAATCCCTTCACATGATGTCATCGCCACCGCCTCCCGTGTCTGGGTTAGGAAGGGTCCTGTAAGAAAGCACCTCTCTGGTCTCTCCGATCACCAGAGGAGGCGTAGAGCGGGACGTGGTCCCACTCTCCGCTAGCTTGGCTGGCGGAGAGTTCCCCTCTGATACTTGATCAACGAGGAAGTCGTGTGGCGGGCTAGGATACGAAACATATGCTCACAATCAGTTATAAACTAATGAAACGAACACCTGAAGAGTCTTCAGATCCATACCTTTGGGAAGGGGCTTCACCCTGGGTTCCTCCGAGGAACCTCTTCGGAAGCTTCGAACCACTTAGTGGAGTCCGAGTTGTCATCGGGCAGGACCAACTTGGGCCTGCGCTGTGATACGTCTCCAACGTATCTATAATTTTTTTTATTGTTCCATGGTATTATGCTATCTATTTTGCATCTTTTATATGCATTAATATGCTATTTTATATTATTTTTATGACTAACCTATTAACTTAGAGTGTCAGGACCCCGACTCTATGTCACATCGATCTAGCTGGTAACACCTCATATCACTTTGCGGCCTCACGCACGGTATCCCCACGGGTGTCGTCTTACCTTTTCCCGGGACCGTTTGCGCCTTTTGGCTCACGTATATGATAGTGTCGCTAGCATCCATATGATAAAGAGCCCGGGCTGACATGACTAGTCGTAAACCCAAAGTGGCACAGACTTACAGGGACAGGCATCCATGACCCAGCTTTGAACGTGTCGGTCATCAGCAAGTGGGTCCGGGCTGTAGCACTGGGCTAGCAGGACTCCGGTAAACCGGGCTGTAGCGGGCTAACAGGACTCCGGTACTCAAGCGTGACATTTCCCCGAAGGGACAGACACAGGAACGAAGAAGGACACATGCCGGCCAGCCTAAGTGTTCCAGAGCAGTAGCAAGCTACCATGGCTCAGCGGTAACACTAGGAGACATTTCCCGGTAAGAGAGGCTACCAAAGATAAACAACTAGATAGTCAGATCCCACACATACCAAGCATTTCAATCATACACACAATATGCTCGATATGTGCAAATACAACGAAGCATCACAACATGACTCTATGACACAAGTACTTTATTTAAGGCTCAGTGAGCCATACATAACATACACAAAGGTACGGGTCTCACGACCCCACATACAAGTCATACAGTCATACAAACCAGCAGCGGAAGTAACTTGTCTGAGTACAGACAACTAGTAAAATAAAAGAGGCTTGGAAAGCCTAGCTATACTATGTGGTCCTTCACAAGCTCAGGGTCACCACCTGGGTCTTTAGCCTATTCGTTGATGTCAACGTCTACATAGAACCCATCAGAAGGGGTTGCAGCGTCTTCTGTAAAAATGTAGATTATAGCAACATGAGTACAAAGGTACTCAGCAAGACTTACATCAGATCCTACATACATGCATAGTATCAAGAAGGGTTGGTGGAGTTATTGCAGCAAGCCAGCTTTGACTCTTGGCTAGGCTATCCTACGATACTCCAACTTGAAATGGTTTTGCGCACACGAGTCCACTACTCACCAATTCAATACACTACCGAGGATCCATCTCCGTCTTCCTACGGAAGAGCCATCCTCGACACTCACACTTATCTTGAGGCTTTTAACAGTTTCCATTTACTTGTCTATGAACTGTATAGGCAACCAAGTAGTCCTTTACCGCGGACGCGGCTATTCGAATAGATTATGATAACCCTGCAGGGGTGTACTTCTTCATACATGTTTCCACCACTTAGCGTCTGCACACGACATGTGCTCGGCAGACTTCAAGCGAAAGCCGACGTGGGTGTAGACCATGACCTACCTAAACACTTAAGCCTCTAGTCCAGGTTTATCGCCTATTCAGGTTCCATCCGCAGGGAGTCCGGCCGAGGTTTCCCATACGGCCCCGAACGATGTGAACAGGGTTCCCGAGATACCTAACGGGTATTCGGTACACCCGGCCACGTACCTACCGCATCACAGCCCACCCCTACGGTCAGCGCTGTCCACGGCCTCCAGTAGGCTACAAACACCAGAAACTACTTGCAACTCCTGGACGGAGCACTAGGGTGAATAAGAAGTCGAGAGGGTCCATTGGTTTCGGGCCCAATGCATGGTAGTAGCTGATTCTTAAATCACACATACAGATCTCAGTGCTTAAGGTCGGCTTCAATGAAACAACCCACCATGTACTCCTACATGGCCTCTCATCGATACCTTTACCAAATCGTGTTCACCACACCACTCTCATTACCGACATAATCATTTCACTCTAGCCCATCACCCAGATGAACCAGACCTGACACGACTCTAAGCATAGCAGGCATAGCAAGGTAGGAACAACACATACATATGGCTCAATCAACTCCTACACATGCCAGTGGGTTTCATCTAGTTACTGTGGCAATGACAGGTCATGCAGAGGAAATGGGTTCAACTACCGTAGCACACAGCAGTTTGAATCGCGTTGTCTTAATGCAGTAAAAGAGAGCAGGAGCGAGAACATGGGATTGTATCGATATGATCAAATGGTTGGTTGCTTGCCTGATGGTTCGATGCACGGATACGGTTCTTCGTTAGGGTAGTCACGGTACTCCTCGGGGACAGATCCTGTCGTAAAGGATAACGATACACAGGCATCACCAAACAATGTGCAACAATATGATGCATGCATGAAACATGGCAATATGAGTGTGTTGGGCTAATGCAACTAAAGCTACCAACGCTGTCAGGACCCCGACTCGATGTCACATCGATCTAGCTGGTAACACCTCATATCACTTTGCGGCCTCACGCACGGTATCCCCACGGGTGTCGTCTTACCTTTTCCCGGGACCGTTTGCGCTTTTTGGCTCGCGTATATGAAAGTGTCGCTAGCATCCATATGATAAAGAGCCCGGGCTGACATGACTAGTCGTAAACCCAAAGTGGCACAGACTTACAGGGACAGGCATCCATGACCCAGCTTCGAACGTGTCGGTCATCAGCAAGTGGGTCCGGGCTGTAGCACTGGGCTAGCAGGACTCCAGTAAACCGGGCTGTAGCGGGCTAACAGGACTCCGGTACTCAAAGCGTGACATTTCCCCGAAGGGACAGACACAGGAACGAAGAAGGACACATGCCGGCCAGCCTAAGTGTTCCAGAGCAGTAGCAAGCTACCATGGCTCAGCGGTAACACTAGGAGACATTTCCCGGTAAGAGAGGCTACTAAAGATAAACAACTAGATAGTCAGATCCCACACATACCAAGCATTTCAATCATACACACAATATGCTCGATATGTGCAAGTACAACGAAGCATCACAACATGACTCTACGACACAAGTACTTATTTAAGGCTCAGGGAGCCATACATAACATACACACAGGTACGGGTCTCACGACCCCACATACAAGTCATACAGTCATACAAACCAGCAGCGGAAGTAGCTTGTCTGAGTACAGACAACTAGTAAAATAAAAGAGGCTTGGGAAGCCTAGCTATACTACAAGGTCCTTCACAAGCTCAGGGTCACCACCTGGGTCTTTAGCCTACTCGTTGATGTCAACGTCTACATAGAACCCATCAGAAGGGGTTGCAGCGTCTTCTGTAAAAATGTAGATTATAGCAACATGTGTACAAAGGTACTCAGCAAGACTTACATCAGATCCTACATACATGCATAGTATCAAGAAGGGTTGGTGGAGTTATTGCAGCAAGCCAGCTTTGACTCTTGGCTAGGCTATCCTACGATACTCCAACTTGAAATGGTTTTGCGCACACGAGTCCACTACTCACCAATTCAATACACTACCGAGGATCCACCTCCGTCTTCCTACGGAAGAGCCATCCTCGGCACTCACACTTATCTTGAGGCTTTTAACAGTTTCCATTTACTTGTCTATGAACTGTATAGGCAACCAAGTAGTCCTTTACCGCGGACGCGGCTATTCGAATAGATTATGATAACCCTGCAGGGGTGTACTTCTTCATACATGTTTCCACCACTTAGCGTCTGCACACGACATGTGCTCGGCAGACTTCAAGCGAAAGCCGACGTGGGTGTAGACCACGACCTACCTAAACACTTAAGCCGCTAGTCCAGGTTTATCGCCTATTCAGGTTCCATCCGCAGGGAGTCCGGCCGAGGTTTCCCATACGGCCCCGAACGATGTGAACAGGGTTCCCGAGATACCTAACGGGTATTCGGTACACCCGGCCACGTACCTACCGCATCACAGCCCACCCCTACGGTCAGCGCTGTCCACGGCCTCCAGTAGGCTACAAACACCAGAAACTACTTGCAACTCCTGGACAGAGAGCTAGGGTGAATAAGAAGTCGAGCGGGGTCATATTTCAGGGCCCAATGCATGGTAGTAGCTGTATCTTAAATCACGCATACAGATCTCAGTGCTTAAGGTCGGCTTCAATGAAACAACCCACCATGTACTCCTACATGGCCTCTCATCGATACCTTTACCAAATCGTATTCACCACACCACTCTCATTACCGACATGATCATTTCACTCCAGCCCATCACCCAGATGAACCAGACCTGACACGACTCTAAGCGTAGCAGGCATAGCAAGGTAGGAACAACACATACATATGGCTCAATCAACTCCTACACATGCTAGTGAGTTTCATCTAGTTACTGTGGCAATGACAGGTCATGCAGAGGAAATGGGTTCAACTACCGTAGCACACAGCAGTTTGAATCGCGTTGTCTTAATGCAGTAAAAGAGAGCAGGAGCGAGAACATGGGATTGTATCGATATGATCAAATGGTTGGTTGCTTGCCTGATGGTTCGATGCACTGATATGGTTCTTCGTTAGGGTAATCACGGTACTCCTCGGGGACAGAACCTGTCGCAAAGGACATCGATACACAAGCATCACCAAACAATGTGCAACAATATGATGCATGCATGAAACATGGCAATATGAGTGTGTTGGGCTAATGCAACTAGAACCAGAAGGGTTTGAACAAATTTGAATCAAAGATTCAAATTTCAAATTCAAACATGGCCTTTTAAAAGTGCTTTTCCTTGTTCTGCTTAAAACATCAATTTAACTTGTTTGATCATGCATGAAAATAGTACAGATGGGTAGATTGGATTTTTCTGATCATTTTTCATATATAATTTGTCCAATTTGGAGTTACAGAATAAAAGTTATGAATTTTTGAAGTTTAAATAATATTCTGGAATTTCCTGATTTAAATTAAATCCAGAAATTATAGTTATTGCGCCAGCATGACGTCAGCATGACGTCAGTGGTCAACTGCGGCTGGCTGAGGTCAAACCTGACGTGTGGGGCCCACATGTCAGTGACAGGGGGGTTAAACAGGGTTAAATTAATTCTAATTACTAATTAGTGGCGCTGGGGCCCACTGGTCAGTGTCAGGGGTTAACTAACAGTGGTTAGCGCTAATCTAACCATCTGACCGACAGGGCCCACGCGTCAGTGACCCTGGGGGGTCAAACCTCAGGTCGGACAGGTCAAACCCCACCGGCGACATGACGCCGGCGAGGCCCGAGACGGCGGCGAAAGTGCTTTTTGCCATTCCGGCAACCAAATGGACGGCGGAAGGCATCTACGTGTTGCTGAGGTTGAGCCGCGACTATTGGTGGTGGTGGTTGGGCTCGGGGTGGCCGGATTTGACGGCGGCGAGCTCGGCTGCGGCGGCCGGAGTTCGGGTGCGGTCGGAATCGGCGTTGCAGGGCGTTAGGGGAGGTGTTGGTGCGCGCTACGTGCTCCTAGTGAGGTGTGGAGCACGATGGTGTGCTCAGTTGGGCGCTACGGCGACCGTGGCCACGACGGCGACATCGCCGGCGGCGTGGAGCTCTCGGCCAAGGTGGGGCTAGGGCCTAGAGGTCGAAAGAGACCAGGGGAGAAGGGGGAAACGATCCGGGGCCTCACCACGGAGCTGCAGAGGTGGTTAGCGGGCTCGGGGACGCGCTGGAGACGACGAATTCGACGGCGACGATGATCGGAGCCCGAAGAGGGGAACGGCGACGTGGCGGCGATGCAGGGCTTCCAGGGAGCTGTGGAGCGGTGGGGAGGAAGAGGGAGTCGAGGCGGAGCTCCTGAGCTAGTCGGGGGAGCGAGGGGTGGCCGGAGACGGCTGCTGTGGCGAACGGCGGCGAGTGTGGTGTTCGGCCGTGTGAGAGAGAGAGCGAGAGAGAGGAAGGAAGAGCCGGGAGAGAGTGAGAGAGAGCAGGGGGGGATCGGGACGGCCTGCGGGAGTCGTCCACGCGGCCAGGAGCTCGTCGGCAAGCAGGAGGTGGCCGCGCGGCCGTGCGCGCGCGAGCACGCAGCAGCTTCGGGGCGAGGGGAGGAAGACGACGGAGAGCTGCAGTGGTGGGCTGGGCCGGCTGCTGGCTGGGCCGGCCAGCTGGCTGGGCCGCACAGTGGAGGAGCCCAGGTAAGTTTTCCCCTTTTCTTCTGTTTCTGTTTTATTTAATATATCTGCAACTTTGTTGAATTAAATAAAATACCTAGGCAAGTTCAAAAATCACCAAACTATTCCTGGCCCATAGTTGGATTATTTCCAACATGAAACATTTTAGTTTGGAGATATTTGAGCATTTAAATATTTTATATTATTTTAAATGCCCAAATTCAAATATTTATAATTTAATTCAAAAACCCTAGGATGGCCTAGGAAAATGTGCACCATTTTCGGCAGAGGTTCTGAACCAAGACAAAAATGATGGGCATTTTAGAAGGGCATTTCAGGTTCATTGAAAAATTATTTTAGTAACCCTAGTTGGTTTCAGAGGGGACTGGGGGTTCTGTCATCCCCATTTCAAGTTTCTGATGAAAGAGTAAACATGATGCAACACTCTAATGCATGACTAGCTAGGTTGTGACAACTCACCCCCACTCAAAAGAATCTCGTCCCGAGATTTGGGTTCCTCCGAGAAGAAGGCGGGGTACTCGAGTCGAAGACGATCCTCCCTTTCCCAAGTTGCTTCATCCTCAGAATGGTGCGACCATTGAACCTTGAGAAACTTGATATTATGACGTCGGGTGGTACGTTCGGCCTGATCGAGGATACGAACGGGGTACTCTCGATATGTAAGATTATCTTGGAGATCAAGCGTTTCGTGGTCCACTCCACGGATAGGATCCGAGAAGCAACGCCTGAGTTGAGAAACATGGAAGACATCGTGGACTCTGGAGAGGTGCGGAGGTAGTTCCAACTGGTAGGCAACTTCTCCTCGTTTGGCAAGAATGCGAAAAGGTCCAATGTAACGAGGAGCCAATTTGCCTTTGATACCGAAGCGATGGGTTCCCTTCAGAGGGGTGACCCGAAGATAAGCCTTCTCGTCAACCTCGAAAGTCATAGCCTTATGTTTTCGGTCATATTGACTCTTTTGACGAGATTGGGCTGTTTTCAACTTTTCACGAACGATACGAACTTGCTCTTCTACTTCCTGAATCATATCCGGGCCAAAGAATTGTCTTTCCCCGGTCTCTGACCAGTTAAGGGGTGTTCGACACCGTCGTCCATAGAGAACTTCAAAAGGGGCTTTACCCAAGCTAGATTGATAGCTGTTGTTGTAAGCGAATTCGGCAAATGGAAGGCACTTCTCCCAGTCCATTCCGAACGAGATAACGGAGGCTCGAAGCATGTCTTCTAGAATTTGGTTGACGCGTTCCACTTGACCGCTCGACTGAGGGTGGAAGGCGGTGCTAAAGGAGAGACGAGTCCCCATAGCATTTTGGAAACTTTCCCAAAATCGAGAGGTGAAAAGACTTCCTCGATCCGAGTTAATTTCCAAAGGGACACCATGAAGGGACACTATTCGGGAGATGTATAAGTCTGCCAGCTGACTAGCGGTTATACTCTCTCGAACAGGTAGGAAATGGGCTACTTTGGAAAGACGATCGACCACGACGAAAATAGCATTATTCCCTCTCTTGGTCCTGGGAAAACCGGTAATGAAATCCATACCAATTTTATCCCATTTCCATTCAGGAATAGCTAAGGGTTGAAGGGTGCCAGCAGGCCGTTGGTGCTCTGCTTTTACACGACGACAGACGTCGCAATTTGCAATATACTGAGCAATTTCTCTCTTCATCCTAGTCCACCAGAACCTCTGGCGTAAGTCCTGATACATCTTAGTGCTACCGGGATGAATGGTGAGAGGGGATTCATGAGCCTCCTTAAGGATCAACTGCCGTAGATGCTGGTTCTTGGGAACCACTAGACGGTTCTCAAAGTACACAACACCATGGTCATTTGTGGAGAAACAACTAGCACCTCCGCTAGCAATGTTCTCCTTGATCTTAGCTATTCCCTTATCTCGCTTCTGGGCAGCAATGATTTGATCCGTAAGAGTAGGTTTCGCCACCAAGGTGGAAAGAAATCCTTGAGGAACAATGTGAAGGTTAAGCTTCCGAAATTCCTCATGGAGAAGAGGTTGACTTTGTTGTAACATCAGATGGTTACAATAAGATTTACGACTTAGCGCATCAGCCATGACGTTGGCTTTCCCTGGGGTGTAGGTTATTCCTAAGTCGAAATCGGTGATCAATTCAACCCAACGTCTTTGCCTGAGATTCAAATCCGGTTGGGTGAAGATGTACTTCAGACTTTGGTGATCAGTGAATATTTCGCAACGATTACCGAGGAGGTAATGTCGCCAGGTCTTAAGTGCATAGACTACGGCTGCAAGCTCTAGATCATGAGTAGGATAATTCTCCTCATGTGGGTGCAATTGCCGTGAAGCGCAGGCAATTACGTGTCGATCTTGCATGAGAATGCAACCTAGTCCTTGTCGCGAGGCATCGCAGTAGATAACAAAGTCCTTAGAGAAGTCTGGCGGTACCAGTACGGGAGCAGAAGTCAGGCGTCTTTTCAGTTCCTGAAAGCTGTGCTCACATTGTGGAGTCCATTCGAACTTCTTATCTTTCTTGAGGAGTTCAGTTAGAGGTTTGGCAACTTTGGAGAAGTTCTCGACAAAGCGACGACAATAGCTCGCTAAGCCCAGAAAACTCCGAACTTGCTTGACCGATTCAGGTGGAGTCCAATTAAGAACGGCTTGAACTCGCTCAGGGTTAACAGCAATACCTTTACCAGATATTACATGACCCAGATAGGTCACTTATGACAACCAGAATTCACATTTAGAAAATTTGGCATAAAGGCGATGCTCTCGAAGTTTCTGCAACACTAGCCTTAGATGTTCGGCATGTTCTTCCTCGTTCTTGGAGTAGATGAGTATATCATCGAGGTAAACCACGACGAATTTATCCAAATACTCCATGAAGATTGAGTTCATTAACCGAGAAAAGGTGGCTGGAGCGTTGGTTAATCCGAAGGACATGACGGTGTACTCGTATTGGCCGTAACGAGTGACAAAGGCCGTTTTAGGAATGTCCCCGTTTCTGATTTTGATTTGATGGTAGCCCAACCTCAAATCCATCTTGGAGAAGACTGAGGATCCAGCGAGCTGATCATACAGGTCGTTGATCCTGGGAAGCGGGTATTTGTTCTTGATTGTGACCAAATTGACAGGTCGGTAATCTACAACCATCCGGTCCGTACCATCCTTCTTCTTGACGAATAGGACGGGGCAAGCCCACGGAGATGAGCTAGGTCGGATGAAACCCTTTTTCAAGGACTCATCGAGTTGTTTCTTAAGCTCGGCTAGTTCTAGGGGTGCCATCTTATAAGGTCTTCTAGCAATCGGAACGGTTCCTGGAATGAGGTCTATTACGAACTCAACATCCCTGTCAGGTGGAATACCTGGCAATTCCTCTGGAAAGACATCCGGGAAGTCACGGACTACCGGAACGTCCTCAAGGTCTGGCAAAGGGCTGGCGTTAAGAGAATATAATTGTCGCTTGGCTATTCGGGTCAAGACATTGACTATCTTCCCCGAAGGATGGGTGAGTTGAACAGTCCTAGAGAAGCAATCAATTTGGGCATGATGAGCTGACATCCAGTCCATACCCAGAATGATATTAATATCTGAAGATTTAAGGGCTATCAAAGACGCAAGGAAAACAAGTCTGTCGACTTGGATTTCATTTCCATAGCTTACTCTAGAGGTCTGCCATCTAGAACCAGGGGTAGAGATTTCCATAGTGGATGGCATGTCACAGAATGCAACGTTATGCAAACGAGCATAATTTTCGGATATAAAAGAATGAGAGGCTCCTGTATCGAAAAGAACAGATGCCGGGTGGCAATTAACAAGAAGCGTACCGAGAACGATGTTGGGATCCTCTTGAGCTTCTTCGGCAGAGACACAGTTGACATGGCCACGTGAAGCGGTGACCGGTTTAGCATGAAACACTTTCTCTGTCGGCTTGCCACGGCCAACAGCTTTAGCAGATTGATTGGGGTTGGTCTGGGGGCATTCACGCATATAGTGACCAGATTCCCCACACTTGAAACAAGTCACGGAACTGGTACGTGGAGGAGCATTATTGGTTGGACCCCCATAGGGATTGGCTGGAGCAGACTGTTGAACAGGGCGAGGCGCCTGGAAAGATGGCCTCGGTGTGAACCTGGGTGGCAGGGCGGTGTTGGGTACCCACACGCGACGCTTCTGAGGACCAGCACCGGATGAGGAACCCATGTCACGTCCATGCTTGCGTGTTGCGTCATAGTCAGTCTGACCAGTTTCGGCACTGATGGCTTTGTTGACAAGTTTCGAAAAAGATGTGCACTCATGCAGACGGAGGTCACGGCGAAGCTCAGGACTAAGGCCCTTACGGAACCTTGCTTGCTTCTTGGCGTCAGTAGACACTTCCTCAGTTGCATATCGGGCGAGATTACCAAACTCCCTGCTATAGGCATCCACAGAAAGTCGGCCTTGGGTGAAACTGCAAAATTCTTCACGTTTACGGTCCATGAGACCCTCCGGAATGTGATGTTCA
>NC_041382.1:488973125-488974807 GCF_002162155.2 Triticum dicoccoides
GGAGCGAGGGGTGGCCGGAGACGGCTGCTGTGGCGAACGGCGGCGAGTGTGGTGTTCGGCCGTGTGAGAGAGAGAGCGAGAGAGAGGAAGGAAGAGCCGGGAGAGAGTGAGAGAGAGCAGGGGGGGGGGATCGGGACGGCCTGCGGGAGTCGTCCACGCGGCCAGGAGCTCGTCGGCAAGCAGGAGGTGGCCGCGCGGCCGTGCGCGCGCGAGCACGCAGCAGCTTCGGGGCGAGGGGAGGAAGACGACGGAGAGCTGCAGTGGTGGGCTGGGCCGGCTGCTGGCTGGGCCGGCCAGCTGGCTGGGCCGCACAGTGGAGGAGCCCAGGTAAGTTTTCCCCTTTTCTTCTGTTTCTGTTTTATTTAATATATCTGCAACTTTGTTGAATTAAATAAAATACCTAGGCAAGTTCAAAAATCACCAAACTATTCCTGGCCCATAGTTGGATTATTTCCAACATGAAACATTTTAGTTTGGAGATATTTGAGCATTTAAATATTTTATATTATTTTAAATGCCCAAATTCAAATATTTATAATTTAATTCAAAAACCCTAGGATGGCCTAGGAAAATGTGCACCATTTTTGGCAGAGGTTCTGAACCAAGACAAAAATGATGGGCATTTTAGAAGGGCATTTCAGGTTCATTGAAAAATTATTTTAGTAACCCTAGTTGGTTTCAGAGGGGACTGGGGGTTCTGTCATCCCCATTTCAAGTTTCTAATGAAAGAGTAAACATGATGCAACACTCTAATGCATGACTAGCTAGGTTGTGACATAGAGCAGAGTACCAGTTCCTGTTTTTTACCTGTTTTAGAGTTTTGCAGAAAAGGAATACCAAACAGAGTCCAAATAGAATGAAACCTTCGCTATGATTTTTCTTGGACCAGAAGACAACCAGGAGACTTGGAGATGAAGTCGAAGGAGCCACGAGGCTACCACAAGGACGGAGGGCGCGCCCAGGGGGTAGGGCGTGCCCCCACCCTTGCGGGCCCCCCGTGCACCTCCTGACCGAATTCTTTCACCTATATATTCCCATATATCCCCAAACCACCAGATACATCCATGAAAACACTTTTCCACCGCCGCAACCTTCTGTACACGTGAGATCCCATCTAGGGACCATTTTCTGCACTACAAAAAAAGACACATCCATGACGTTTTTGGCCGAATGAAGAAAGCTTCTGTCATGCTTATGACACTTCTATGATGATAATTGTGACAAAACCCGATATCATCATAGATGTGGTGGGATCCTACTTCTATGACAAAAAGTCATGATAGAAAAATGGGCTTTTCGTCCTGGGCGGGCCGGAGACGCAGCTGCATGACATTCTTTGGGCCGCCCATGACGGAAAAACTATGGTAGAAGCGAGGGCGAGGAGAATATCAGGGAGTTCCCGGTTACGGTGGGTGGTCGGGGCCAAGCGATGCACGGAGGTTTGTGCGTTTCTCTCGTACACGTATGCGTGTGTGTGCGAGGCGTTGTGCTCTAACTGAACCTGAGTGAGGCGTTCGCCTACTGAACCCAATCAATTGCACTACATGCTATGTGTTACTGAACCCGAGCGATCGATCCCTGGCTGTTAACCGAACCCGATTGAGCGATTCCTTCGCTACTTCTGCTAACTGAAGCTGATCAAACCTGCTGGCTCTTGATGAATAGTGAGCGTTGTTGGGGGG
>NC_041382.1:488975033-489017852 GCF_002162155.2 Triticum dicoccoides
TGTGGTTGTAGAGGTCGTTGCCGCTGGATGAACAGGACCACGATCGAGCCGGTTGGGGGTGGATGAACAGGACCCCGTGGAGGGCTGGAAGAACAGGACCTCGTGGAGGGCTGGTTGAGTAGTAGAACCTGGAGGGTTGGATGAACAGTAGCCTGTGGAGGGGTGGTTGAACATGACCCTGTGGAGAGGGCCTGTGGAGGAGTAGCCGGTGGAGGAGCGGTGGAGGCCGGATGAACAGGAGCCCGTGGATGAACAATCGCAGGTGGAGGCTAGAGGAACAGGAGCCCGTGGAGAACAATCGCATGTGGAGGCTGGAGGAGGTCGATGGTGGATGAACAATAGCCCGTGGAGGCTGGAGGAGGTCGACGATGGAGATGAACGGTAGCCCATGGAGTCCCATTTTCCAGTACGCTGCACCCCTCCCGATGAACAAGACCCCTGTTTCGACCGTAGCGCTCCAACACAAGTCCGTTTCCTCCATTTTGCGGTATGCCACACCCCTCCCGATCAGCAGGACCCTGTTTCGACCATAGAATGTCCAAGAGAAGTCTGTTTGCTCTGTTTTGTGGTAAACCAGACCCCTCCCGATGAACAGGATCCCGTTTCGACCGTGGCCGGTCGAACACAAGGCCGTTTCCTCATTTCTGTGGTACGCCAGACCCCGTTACGGTTGTTCCGTCCAAGTCGGTTGGCTCCCTATGAACACGACGCATTCCGACCCAGTCAGTTGCCTCCCGATGAACATGACGATGTTTCTCCGTTCCGACCCAGCCGGTTCGCTACCCGATGAACAGGACGCCATTGCTATCGTCCGTTGCCTCTTCATGTACACAAGCCCATATATATGAGTGAGTACGCACTCGAGACCCCACCCGTATGTACGTACATGGCCGTATTTTTTGCCATGTGGCTGTACGTATGTGTACAGGACTTAGATGGGACTGCGTGAACTACTATGTAGGGTGCTCTACAACGACACATGCCGCTACTTACTCAACCACGGTTCTTACTTGCAGAGAGACCAATTGACCAGTATGTGCGTACACATTCGCGACCAGACAGACAACGCTACATATGCTCTGACCGGGTGCGTCCCAGCGGCCAGGGAGTATAAGGACGCACTTCCTTGCGTGTGAAGATATAGCTGGTCGGTCCCAGCTATCAGGGAGAGGAATCATTTTTATTTTGCGAGTAATAAGGAGGCACTTCCTTGTGTTTGAAGATGTAGGTGGTTGGTCCAGCTGTCAGCCTCACCGCCTAAAGTCCTCTTCCGATGGCTGTCCTTCGTTGACCACATTGACCACGCCGCACCGAGAGCACCAAGGGGTGGACGACGGCGAGGCCTAAGAAGGGAACGATGCAGAGCCGGGGAAGACACAGCAGTGGATGCCCACGCGGAGGGGAGTATGTGGGTTGACTGCTTCGGCTGTGATGTGAGGCTGCCGTTGCCAGAGAATAATAAGAGTTGTGGGTGAGTATAGAGGAATGGCATGGCCAGCGGTGGCTGCACAGCCGGACATGGGAGGCAGGAGTAGGCGGCACAGCCGGCGCTGGTTTGGGCGGCTGGAGCAAGAAGACCAGAGGTTGAAGAAGCATGACGGCCGTTGGATGCACATCGTATGGTAACTGAAGCTAGAATTGTTTATATTGACTAAGTTGACAAAGCCCTTGGTATGCGTCAACTTAGTAGGCCCACAGGTCAGCCTCCGAAATGGTGCATCCCAGATGCCAGCGAGAGGAATCATTTTTTGGGCGGCTGAAGCAAGAATATCTGGGAATGAAGAAGAAGCACGCATCCGTTGGATGGACATCCAACGGCCAGTGCTGCTAGAACCGTGTGTTTACCATAAGTTGACAAAGCCTTGCATACGTGTCAACTTAGTTTTTTTGGGGGACGCGTCAACTTAGTAGGCCCACAAGTGTGTGGCAGAGAACATATAGCCCACTTGTGATTTGTAAGAAAATGTATAACCCATTTTTGAATTCAAATGGAATTTATGATAGCCCATTTATAGTTTGTTAAAAGTACAACCCATTTTTTAACTAGGACAACAATTAATAATTTCAACCAACCGCTCAAAACATAATTCAATAAAACTTCCCACATTTTGATTGGATCTGAAATATATTTATCCCAAAATTTCTAGTCAGATTAAATATAATTTCAAAATAAATCTGTATTACGTAAAAATCCAATGAAATATTGCGCACGCAACAAGTAATGAAATTAAAATTTTCAAAATCCAAAAATAATATTTTTTTAAAAACTAATTATGTGTTTGGTGCTTTTTTATATAGTTATTGCCCAGTTTTATAATCACATCCCATTTATTATTTCTTAAAGCCCATTTTATTATTAAGCCTAATGCATCCCTCCTAGGAAAGATTGGAAGCCCAACGGGACGAAGAATAACAAATTGACCTGCATATTGTGTACAACTGGCGACCCTGTTGCATTGCTGATGTTCAAAAAAAGGCATGTGTAGTACAGTACAACTTTACATGGCTACTCAGCCCACATTCACTGACGCCGGAAAGGCCCAAACAAGGCTTTTGTACAACTTTTTGAAGTCGCTGAGCTCAACTAAAAACTTAAGAAAAAAGTTAGAGTATAGTCGAACCTAATTAAAACTTGTCACGAGCGAAAAAATAATTCAACGGGTCCCACTTGTGTGTGTGTGTGTGTGTGTGTGTGTGCGTGTGTGTGTGTGTGTGAGAGACCCATTGGTCGATGCTCGAAATACATCATTCAGCCATATGCATTGCTGATGCTCAGTAAAAACTTATATAGTTGACATAATCATATATAACATCATACTAGCACACTGAACTTGCACACAAAAATTTAATGCAGGCGGCAGAATCAGGGTGGAAGCAGTGGATCGCAACGAGTAGGGCTATGTTGAAACCAATGAACTTGTACATAATGGTTCATCGTCTTTATCAATGACAGGGAAATATCTTGAATGTTGTGCAAAGAAAACAGACAAACAACACAATAAGTTTTGCTAGCACATTAAGTTGACGTACAACCCTGTCGAAAAAACGTTCAGGTACAAAAATAGAACATGTCACAATAAAATGTACTCGCACATAAGTGCTTCACACCCATAGCTCGGATTTAACTAGTATTTGACAAGATTCAGTTGCTACCTCAAATTAGAGCACATCTAGGCAGCCAACCCTGCCTCATCTCCCAAAGAAGCAGTGGCCTCCGCCGCGTGATGGAGTAGGCCCTGTGCCATCCATCGTTCCGAGCAACACGGGGAAAGTCTGACGTTGACAACATTGTCGACGGACCCTGGCACCAGCGGCGGTGGCATGACTTTGTTTGATGGATGGACCACTTCTTCAACATGCATGAACACTCGATACAGGTAGGTCCCTAACATGGTCCGCGGCGGCCTTGGTGGCGACGAATAGTACAACCCCTGTTCCTGCACCAGTATCTCAACAACAATCACCTTCGGTACGGTGGACGGCTTCTTCATCCATGCCATAACCGTCAAAGCCCAGCTGTCTGGAGGAACAAACATACTTAAGAGCTCACCTCCAAGGTTGTTGATAAGCTCATTCATGGACTCACTGTTCCAAGCACGTCGAGGCATGCCATGGAAGGTAAGCTTTGTTAAAAACTCAAGCTCAGAGGGCACCGAGCCCCATCCTGGGTGCCACCGATCAAAGCTCACTAGAGCGCCATCGTAGAACAAACACCAGGAAAATTCGAACACACGACTGCACTCGAAAGTTGTCTAGAACCTGATGAAGAAATCAGCCGATGGAGGACAGACTTTGACGAGGAAGTCACTTATTTGGATGCCGTGCGCTATGCCAAGAGCTTTGATAAGGTTGTCCGGCGAGACGGGAGGAAGGTCGCCGTTGATGGTTACCATTAGCACTTTGCCGGCTGATACGTCTCCAACGTATCTATAATTTTTGATTGTTCCATGCTATTATATTATATGTTTTGGATGTTTAATGGGCTTTAATATGCTCTTTTATATTATTTTTTGGACTAACTTATTAACCGGAGGCCGAGTGCCAGTTTCTGTTTTTTCTGCCTATTTTAGAGTTTTGCAGAAAAGGAATACCAAATGGAGTTCAAACGGAATGAAACCTTCGCGATGATCTTTCTTGGACCGAAACCAATCCAGAAGACTTGGAGTCGAAGTCTGGAACTCCACGAGGAAGCCACGAGGTAGGAGAGCGCGCCCAGGGGGATAGGCGCACCCCCACCCTCCTGGGCCCCTCATAGCTTCACCGACGTACTTCTTTCACCTATATATATATTCTCTTATACACTAGAAACATCAGGGAGAGCCACAAAACTACTTTTCCACCGCCGCAACCTTCTGTACCCATGAGGTCCCATCTTGGGGCCTTTTCCGGCGATCTGCCGGAGGGGGAATCGATCACGGAGGGCTTCTACATCAACACCATTGCCTCTTCGATGAAGCGTGAGTAGTTTACCACAGACCTTCGGGTCCATAGTTATTAGCTAGATGGCTTCTTCTCTCTCTATGATTCTCAATACAAAGTTCTCCTCGATGTTCTTCGAGATCTATTCGATGTAATACTCTTTTGCGGTGTGTTTGTCGAGATCCGATGAATTGTGGATTTAGGAACAAGATTATCTATGAATAATATTTGGTTCTTCTCTAAATTCTTATATGCATGATTTGATATGTTTGCAAGTCTCTTCGAATTATCGGTTTAGTTTGGCCTAGTAGATTGATCTTTCTGGCAATGGGAGAAGTGCTTAGCTTTGGGTTCAATCTTGCGGTGTCCTTTCACAGTGATAGTAGGGACAGCAAGGCACATATTGTATTGTTTCCATCGAGGATAAAAGATGGGGTTTATATCATATTTCTTGAGTTTATCCCTCTACATCATGTCATCTTGCTTAATGTGTTACTCCTCTCTTATGAACTTAATACTCTAGATGCATGCTGGATAGCGGTCGATGTGTGGAGTAATAGTAGTAGCTGCAGAATTGTTTCGATCTACTTGACATGGATGTGATGCCTATATTCATGATCATTGCCTTAGATATATTCATAACTATGCACTTTTCTATCAATTGCTCAGCAGTAATTTGTTCACCCACCGTAATACATGCTATCTTGAGAGAAGCCACTAGTGAAACCTATGGCCCCCGGGTCTCTTTCCTATTATATTACATCTATTTTATTTACATCACATCTTGTTTACTATTTTGCAATCTTTACTTCCCGATCTATACAACAAAAATAGCAAAAATATTTACTTTACCATCTCTATTAGATCTCACTTTTGCGAGTGAACATGAATGGAATGACAACCCCTTTATCGCGTTGGTTGCAAGGTTCTTGATTGTTTGTGCAGGTACTAGGTGACTGGTGCATTGTCTCCTACTGGTTTGATACCTTGGTTCTCAAAACTGAGGGAAATACTTACACTACGTTGCTGCATCACCCTTTCCTCTTCAAGGGAAAACCAACCCAAGCTCAAGAGGTAGCAAGAAGGATTTCTGGCGCCGTTGCCTGGGAGATCTATGCCAAGTCAAGACATACTAAGTACCCACCATAAACTCTTCTCACTCGCATTACATTATTTGCCATTCGCCTCGCGTTTTCCTCTCCTCCACTTCTAAAACAATTTTCGAAAACCTTTGCTTTTTCTTCGCCCCTCTTCCGTTCGTCTCTTTTCGCTTGCTTCTTGTGTTCTTGGGTATTAGTGTGCCTGTTTACTTAGATGGCTCTGCCAAAAAACGTTGGTACTCACCTTAGAAGGTTGGAAGAAATTGAAAACAACGTTAGAAGCTTTATGTCTTTGGAATTTGAGCATAATAATTTCTTCAGAAATGAGCTTAAAGAACAAAAAAGTTTTATGGAGTACATGAATAAAGAGCTTGATGATATGTCTGAAGAATTTTATGGTTTGAAATCTCAGTTTGCTCATCTTGAAATTTAGTAGGACAAATTTTGGATAAGCAAGCCACCTTAGTTAATAAGATGGCGGCTAAACCTGAAGATCTAGATGATAATAATGATGAAGATCTAAAAGTGATTGATGTGACTCCTATTAAATCTTTTTTTCCAATATGAATCCTGATAAAGATGGGACTGGAGATGAGTCAAGTTTAGTTAAAAGGCGTCCCATTGATTCGGAGTTTTTAGATCTTGATGCAAAAATTAATAAAAGTTGGATTGAAGAGATCAAAACTTTACATAGCAATGAACCCACTATTTTGGATTTCATGGAATTTAAATATGATAATTTCCCTTTGATAGATTGTATTTCCTTGTTGCAATCCATGTTAAATTCTCCTCATGCTTATAATCAAAATAAAGATTTTGCTAAACATATCGTTGATGCTTTAATGCAATCCTATGAAGAAAATTTTGAACTAGAAGTTTCTATCCCTAGAAAACTTTATGATGAGTGGGAACCTACTATTAAAATTAAGATTATAGATTATGAATGCTATGCTTTGTGTGATTTGGGTGCTAGTGTTTCCACGATTCCAAAAACCTTGTGTGATGTGCTAGGTTTCCGTGAATTTGATGATTGTTCTTTAAATTTGCATCTTGCAGATTCCACCATTAAGAAATCTATGGGAAGGATTAATGATGTTCTTATTGTTGCAAATAGGAATTAGGTGCCCATAGATTTCATTGTTCTTGATATAGATTGCAATCCTACATGTCCTATTATTCTTGGTAAACCTTTCCTTAGAACGATTGGTGCTATTATTGACATGAAAGAAGGAAATATTAGATTCCAATTTCTGTTAGGGAAAGGCATGGAACACTTTCCTAGGAAGAAAATTAAATTGCCTTATGCATCTATTATGAGAGCCACTTATGGATTGCATACCAAAGATGGCAACACCTAGATCTATTCTTCTTTTTATGCCTAGCTAGGGGCGTTAAACGATAGCGCTTGTTGGGAGGCAACCCAATTTTATTTTCGTTCTTTGCTTTTTGCTCCTGCTTAGTAATAAATAATTCATCTAGCTTATGTTATGATTCTGTTTTTATGTTTTAATTAGTGTTTGTGCCAAGTAAAGCCTTTAGGATCTTCTTGGGTGATAGTTGTTTGATCTTGCTGAAAAAACATAAACTTTTACGCTCATGAAATTGATTTTCATTTTTTACCAGAGAGCCATAAAATATCTACTCCACTTGAAGTAGATCAATGTACAAATTGCTCAGGCCGTCCTAATTTTTCAGAATTTTTGGAGTTATAGAAGTATTCAAAAGTTACAGATTGCTACAGACTGTTCTGTTTTTGACAGATTATGTTTTTGTATGTTGTTTGCTTATTTTGATGAATCTATGAGTAGTACCGGGGGGGGGGGTATGAACCATAGATAAGTTGGAATAGAGTAGGTTTAACACCAATATAAATAAAGAATGAGTTCATTACAGTACCATAAAGTGGTGGTCTATTTTCTTATACTAACGAAGCTCATGAGATTTTCTATTGAAGTTTTGTGTTGTGAAGTTTTCAAGTTTTTGGATAAAGATTTGATGGATTTTGGAATAAGGAGTGGCAAGAGCCTAAGCTTGGGGATGCCCAAGGCACCCGAAGGTAAAATTCAAGGACAACCAAAAGCCTAAGCTTGGGGATGCCCCGGTAGGCATCCCCTCTTTCGTCATCGTCTATCGATAACTTTGCTTGAGGCTTTATTTTTATTCACCACATGATATGTGTTTTGCTTGGAGCGTCTTGTATTATTTGAGTCTTTGCTTTTTAGTACCACAATCATACTTGTTGTACACACCTTTTGGGAGAGACATGCATGAATCGGAATTTATTAGAATACTCTATGTGCTTCACTTATATCTTTTGAGCTAGATAATTTTGCTCTAGTGCTTAACTTATATCTTTTTAGAGCATGGTGGTGGTTTTCTTTTATAGAAATTATTGATCTCTCATGCTTCACTTATATTATTTTGAGAGTATTTTAGAACAGCATGGTAATTTGCTTTGGCTATAAAACTAGTCCTAATATGATGGGCATCCAAGATGGGTATAATAAAAACATTCATATAAAGTGTGTTGAATACTATGAGAAGTTTGATTCTTTATGATTGTTTTGAGATATGAAGATGGTGATATTAGAGTCATGCTAGTAGAGTAGTTGTGAATTTGAGAGATACTTGTGTTAAAGTTTGTGATTCCCGTAGCATGCACGTATGGTGAACCGTTATGTGATGAAGTAGCAGCATGATCTATTTATTGGTTGTCTTCCTTATGAGTGGCGGTCTGGGACGAGCGATGGTCTTTTCCTACCAGTATATCCCCCTAGGAGCATGTGCATAGTACTTCGTTTCGATAATTATAGATTTTTGCAATAAGTATGTGAGTTCTTTACGAATAATGTTGAGTCCATGGATTATACGCACTCTCACCGTTCCACCATTACTAGCCTCTCTAGTACCGCGCAAATTTCGCCGGTACCATAAACCCACCATTTACCTTCCTCAAAACAGCCACCATACCTACCTATTATGGCATTTCCATAGCCATTCCGAGATATATTGCCATGCAAATTTCAACCGTTCCGTTTATTATGACACGCTCCATCATTGTCATATTTCCTTGCGTGATCATGTAGTTGACTTCGTATTTGTGGTAAAGCCACCAATCATAATTCTTTCATACATGTTACTCTTGATTCATTGCACATCCCGGTACACCGCCGGAGGCATTCACATAGAGTCATATTTTGTTCTAATTATCGAGTTGTAATTCTTGAGTTGTAAGTAAATAAAAGTGTGATGATCATCATTATTAGAGCATTGTCCCAGTGAGGAAAGGATGATGGAGACTATGATTCGCCCCACAAGTCAAGATAAATAAAATAAAAAAGAGGTCAAAAAAGGAGAGGGCCCAAAAAAACAAAAAAAGAGAGAAAAAGAGAGAAGGGACAATGCTACTATCCTTTTTCCATAACTGTGCTTCAAAGTAACACCATGATCTTCATGATAGAGAGTCTCTTATGTTTTCACTTTCATATACTAGTGAGAAATTTTCATTATAGAACTTGGCTTGTATATTCCAATGACGGGCTTCCTCAAAATGCCATAGGTCTCCGTGAGCAAGCAAGTTGGATGCACACCGACTTAGTTTCTTTTTTGAGCTTTCATACATTTAGATCTCTAGTGCATCCGTTGCATTGCAATCCCTACTCACTCACATTGATATCTATTGACGGGCATCTCCATAGCCCGTTGATACGCATAGTTGATGTGAGACTATCTTCTCCATTTTGTCTTCTCCACAACCATCCCTCTATTCCACCTATAGTGCTATATCCATGGCTCACGCTCATGTATTGCGTGAAGATTGAAAAAGTTTGAGAACATCAAAAGTATGAAACAATTGCTTGTCTTGTCATTGGGGTTGTGCATGATTAAATATTTTGTGTGATGAAGATAGAGCATAGTCAGACTATATGATTTTGTAGGGATAGCTTTCTTTGGCCATGTTATTTTAAGAAGACATGATTGCTTTGTTAGTATGCTTGAAGTATTATTGTTTTATGTCAATATTAAACTTTTGTCTTGAATCTTTCAGATCTGAACATTCATGCCACAATAAAGAAAATTACATTGATAATTATGTTAGGTAGCATTCCACATCAAAAATTCTATTTTCATCATTTACCTACTCGAGGACGAGCAGGAATTAAGCTTGGAGATGCTTGATACGTCTCCAACGTATCTATAATTTTTGATTGTTCCATGCTATTAAATTATCTATTTTGTATGTTAAATGGGCTTTAATATGCTCTTTTATATTATTTTTGTGACTAACCTATTAACCGGAGGCCCAGTGCCAGTTTTTGTTTTTTCACCTATTTTAGAGTTTTGCAGAAAAGGAATACCAAACGGAGTCTAAATGGAATCAAACCTTCGTGATGATATTTCTTGGACCAAAAGCAATCCAGAAGACTTGGAGTCGAAGTCTGGAACTCCACAAGGAAGGCACGAGGCAGGAGTGTGCACCCAGGGGGGTAGGCGCACCCCCCACCCTCATTGGCCCCTCGTAGCTCCACCGACATACTTCTTTTGCCTATATATACTCTTATGCCCTAGAAACATCAGGGAGAGCCACTAAACCACTTTTCCACTGCCGCAACCTTCTGTACCCATGAGATCCAATCTTGGTGCCTTTTTCGGCGATCTACTAGAGGGAGAATCGATCACGGAGGGCTTCTACATCAACACCATTGCATCTCTGGTGAAGCGTGAGTAGTTTACCACAGACCTTCGGGTCCATAGTTATTAGCTAGATAGCTTCTTCTCTCTCTTTGATTCTCAATACAAAGTTCTCCTCGATGTTCTTGGAGATCTATTCGATGTAATACTCTTTTGCGGTGTGTTTTCGAGATCCGATGAATTGTGGATTTATGAACAAGATTATCTATGAATATTATTTGGTTCTTCTCTGAATTCTTATATGCATGATTTGATATCTTTGCAAGTTTCTTCGAATTATTGGTTTAGTTTGGCCTACGAGATTGATCTTTCTTGCAATGGGGGAAGTGCTTAGCTTTGGGTTCAATCTTGCGGTGTCCTTTCCCAGTGACAGTAGGGGTAGCAAGACACGTATTGTATTGTTGTCATTGAGGATAAAAAGATGGGGTTTATATCATATTGCATGAGTTTATCCCTCTACATCATGTCATCTTGCTTAATGCGTTACTCCGCTCTTATGAACTTAATACTCTAGGTGCATGCTGGATAGCGGTCGATGTGTGGAGTAATAGTAGTAGACGCAGAATCGTTTCGATCTACTTGACACGGATGTGATGACTATATTCATGATCATTGCCTTAGATATCTTCGCAACTGTCGGTGTCAAAACCGGCGGATCTCGGGTAGGGGGTCCCAAACTGTGCGTCTAGCCCGGATGGTAACATGAGGCAGGGGACACGATGTTTTACCCAGGTTTGGGCCCTCTTGATGGAGGTAAAACCCTACGTCCTGCTTGATTAATATTGATGATATGGGTAGTACAAGAGTAGATCTACCACGAGATCAGAGAGGCTAAACCCTAGAAGCTAGCCTATGCTATGATTGTTGTTCGTCCTATGGACTAAAACCCTCCGATTTATATAGACACCGGAGAGGGCTAGGGTTACACAGAGTTGGTTACAATGGTAGGAGATCTACATATCGTATCGCCAAGCTTGCCTTCCACTCCAAGGAAAGTCCCTTCCGGACACGGGACGAAGTCTTCAATCTTGTATCTTCATAGTCCAGGAGTCCGGCCGAAGGTATAGTCCGGCTATCCGGACACCCCCTAATCCAGGACTCCCTCAGTAGCCCCTGAACTAGGCTTCAATGACGATGAGTCCGGCATGCAGATTGTCTTCGGCATTGCAAGGCGGGTTCCTCCTCCAAGTACTTCATAGAAGATTTTGAACACAAAGGTAGTGTCCGGCTCTGCAAAATAAGTTTCCACATATTGCCATAGAGAGAATAATATTTACACAAATCTAATATGCTGACGTATTCCGTAGCGGGACATGACACCACGGCCAAGTCTTTATTCGAATCGTTTTATTGTTCTACCTCAGCGCGTTTAGCGAGGCGGTTTCCTTGGCACGTCTTGTTAAAGTAGAGATCATGTCCCCTTATTCCGGGATTCTCATCAATATGGGCGTGGTTAACCCAACCATACCCGTTGGTATATTTTCTCGATCAAAGGCGAGTCCCAAACGGTCACGGGGAAGGCCCTTGGTATTCAACCTCTTATATAGAGACCAAGGCCTTACTCCTTTCTTTCAATCTCAACGAGTTCGCCCTTCACCTCGAGTTCCAACACCCAAGGCTCCAAATTTCAGGCGCTTCGGACCTTCGAAAATGTCCGGTTCCGACCTTCGAGGCCGATGGATGCCCTCCTCCGTCACGGAGGAGGACGTGCTAAAGTTGAGAGAGGCCAGGTTCTTGACGGGCAAAATCTCGCATAGGCTGCCTGCTCAAGGGCAGGTCATTGCCACTCCCAAGCCCGGTGAGAGTGTGGTGTTCATGTCTTACTTCCTTCGGGGGCTAGGCTTCCCGACGGATCCCTTCGTGAGGGGGCTCATGTATTATTATGGGTTGGAATTTCACGACTTAGCCCCGGAGTCCATCCTCCATATTTCCTCATTCATCGTTCTGTGTGAAGCCTTCCTCCGTATCACTCCTCACTTCGGACTATGGCTCAAGACCTTCAAAGTAGAGCCGAAGATGGTCGAGGGACGGCACGCGGAGTGTGGAGGTGCTCTTATAAGCAAGAATGCTGGTACTCCATGGCCCGAGGGCTCTTTTCAAGAGGAGTCCAGCTTATGGCAACGAGAGTGGTTTTATATCACCACTACCGGGGCCCCTAAGTGGGTGGCGCCACCTCCCTTTCGCTCGGGTCCCCCGCCACAACTGGCGTCGTGGGTCAATACGGGGCGGGACTGGGGGCCGGCAAAGGATGTGCCCCTGTTGCAGGGCCACATCCGAGATCTCTTAGAAAGAGCCATCAGTCTGGTCGTGGTGACGCAGGCTATGTTAATTCGCCGAGTACTGCCCTGCAAACGTCGCCCCTCTGCCTGTGGGAGTTCAACCCGGAGGGACCACGAGTTCTCCAACATTTTCTTGGCATGACACCCATGGAGATGTACAAATTGTTCTTCGGACCACAAGAAGTGTGTCCGGATTCTACGGAGGACGCAGGTCTAAGCTGCAATCGTCCGGATACTCAAGTAAGTAGCTTGTGCCCGGACTCGCTATCCGTATATCTATCATAAAATTGCTCCTAAAAGAGTTATCCTTTAAACAGGAGTGGATAGCGAAAGCAAAGCTAATCAGGTGTCCAGCCCCCCTCCCCGAGACTACGCCGGGTCCCGTGCTAGTCAGGATGTTGGAGGTTGTGCCTTCAAAGGGAAGCGAGGGAGGGGAGAAGGGAGCTACAACCTCCTCAAAGGAGGTTGTCCGGAAGGGAGGAATCAAAAATTCCTCTCCTCAGGGGAAGAAGAGGACCGCCTCTGAAGACCCGGAGACCATGGCCTGAAAGAGGGGGAAGAAATCTTCGCCAGAGGGTCCTGTGCTGGGGGAAACTTCGGCCGAATTATGCCCTCAAGAGGATCAGCCCTCCACCGAGCCATAAGTAGAGAGGAGTTTTCTTTTTAAGAAATGAGAGGAATCCCTGCTTTGTATCCGAGAAAAGTAATCGGAAACTTACCTTGCAGCTCGGACCTTAGCCCTTCTCAGCAGAGCTCGTCTTCGGGGGAACTTCTTCCAGAGACGATGGAGAGCGGAAAGCCTCCCCCTGCCGTACCGCCTTGCGAGGCGGGCGACCCTGAGGTATCGTCGCGGAGGGTTTCTCCGAATCCGACGGGGCCGGAAGGTAGTCATATGGCCCCCCAAAGCCCTCCGCGTCCAGCCTTCAAAAAGGGCCATCGGACGAGTCCTGCGCCGTCTGGTGCGCGGTCGGAGGAGCTGAAGGATCTGCTAGGGCAAGCATCTATCTCAGAGGAGCACCGTGCATTGATGGGCACGGTGATTGAGAGGATTTCATCCGCGGAGAGCGGATTGCACGAGGCCGTCAGGAGTTTACTGACAAGTTTTGAGGTACGCGAAATAATGTACCCTTTTTGGACAGTTGCGCATAAATAAGATGCGCCCTGTGTAGATAGTAGCCCCTGAGACTCTGTGTGTTGTCAAAAGTGACGGCACACAGAGGATCATAATCCCAGGTATAATATGCCGCCTTTATATGTTGGTGGCGAAGTGTCTGGCAGCCAGCCGGACTGACGGATTTGCAGAGCTAAAGCGGCAACTTGACGTGGCAGATGCCGACATCGCGTTTGTCAACATGCGGCTTGACGAGGCACAAGGTATATAATTCCTTCGACGGTGCTTGGTAAGAGGAGCTTTATGCCAGTATCTTACAATGTGTGCGCTTGATGCAGATGGTGTTGCTGCCATGGAAAATCTTCGGGCGGAACTTGCCTGAGCCAAGGAGCAAGCCAGGAAAAGTGATGCGGCTGCCGGAAAGGTAATTGAAGAGCTGAAAGCCGAACAGGCTGCTCACTGCCGAAGCAAGAAGGAAATGGCCGAGATGGCCGTGAGGCTAAAGAACGCTGCTGACCGTTGCAAGCTTCTTGAAAAAGAAGATCGGGTGGAACGGACGGACCTGAAGAAGGCCGTTGCCGATGCCAAGGATGCTCGCTCTGCGATGAGAGCTATGAAGGAGGAGCTGCGTCAGGCCGGAGAGATCGTGGCTGGAAAGCCCTTTATGCTACGGAGGAAGTTCTGTGATCCTAAACATGCTCCGTTAGACCAGATGTGGAGTACGGAGGACACCTATATGGATTTAGCAGCGAGTGCCGCAGATGCGGCCGAACACTTCTGAGATCAAGAAGATCGCGAAGTGGAAAAGCTCTTCTGGTCGCAGTTCCACAATCCAGAGCGTCCACTGTCCTTAGCCGATCGTTTGGCCGAATGGGCCGAGCTAAATAGGTTGTCCGGACTCGCCATGAAGTATGTCATGAGTCATTTGTGGCCAGAGAGGCCAGAGCCAAAAAGTTATTTCAACTTGGTGCAATAGTTCCTTGGTGGGGCACCACATATTAATGCGATGAAGAGGTCAGCGTGCATAGAGGGTGCGCGGATGACTCTTGCCCGTGTCAAGACATACTGGGCGGAAATGGAAGCCATCGCTGTTGCATCCCCAGACTCGGATGGAAGCCGAGTACCTGCCGAGCACTATTTTCAGGAAGTTCTGCAAGGTGCTCATTTAATAGAGACGCAGTGCTCGAAGGATACTATATTCGAATAGCATATATTATTTGTAAAACAATATTTTGATAAGTTGTGGAAGCTTTTTATACTTGTGCCTGCAAGTATTATTATACCTCCTGTGCGGCCGTTTAACATATATATATATATATATATATATATATATATATATATATATATATATATATATATATATATATATATATATAATCTAAAAGATGGCAGTCGTCGGCTTCAGCCCCCACGCACATAATGCGGGGGTGTTTGCAGAAGGCGCATTTTCACACTTGACCCAACATCTTGGTCCTACAAAGGAGGTGATAGCGCAGCGAACTAGGCAATCGGACTATGATGCTTTATCACTTTCACTTAGCCATAGGAGTTTGACAATGAGGCTACTTATATAGCCCCTGGTGGCGCCTGCCCTCGCCTGAACTCGGGGCGTGTATGTCCTGGCCGGGAAACGGCCCTCCGTTAATGCGGAGGAATCCTAAAGATTCCGGTAAGTCATCGAGTGGTTGACCAGTCTCACGCTATATCATGACAGTCAGTTTTCGGCTTTCTCTACTAAGGTGCTTGCCTGGCCGAACCGGGGAACAATCGCAGTAGTTCTCCTGGTGCCGCCTTAGCCGATAGAGCAGAACATAAGGCAGCAAAACACAGGAGCTGGGCAAACCCAACATTTGACCAAAGACATGATTCGGAGCTGATGCATATAAGGCCAAACTCGCGACGCCGAACACTCCCTAAGGTATTCGTCTTTATGAGGGCGGGTGGGATAACGCCCTTAGTAATAAGCCCCTAGTGTCCAGGTACGCGCAAAATTCTAACGTGGCCACATGCCAAAACGCCAGCCTCCTCCTTGGTTATATCAAGAAACCAGGGGATGTGTATCAACAAGAGACAGTAAAAAAGGTGTACGCAGGGTCTTAATCTGAAAAGAATCCTTGGAATGGGTCCCTGCTGCACGTCTGCGCCTGGACGGGCGTAGCACGGTGTTCATCCGTAAAAGAGAGGAACTTAGTTAAAGAAAGATCGTGCCGAACATAAGTTATACTAAATAAACGAAGTATAAATCGAAATGGGTAAAATTGAGCTTTATTGTCTCTTGTTTTATATGCGCGGAGCCCCTAGTACAGGGGTACACGGCTATTAAGCCTTTATCAATTGTATGTTTATGCCGGACTCGTCTAGCCATGTCCGTGGTCTTGACGACCTGTTTAGATGCTTTGGCTGGTGAAGCCACTTTATTGTGGGGCTGGCAAGGCAGCCGCACTGTTTTCCGCGCGGGGGAAACACTCAATGTTTTCCCTTTAACGAGATGATGCCTCATGGACCGGGCATCTTAAGTGTAAGAGATGCATAACACGGTATTGCGTTAAAGCGGGTGAAAGCTTCACGTCCCAGCAGTGCTTGATAGCTATGTGAGAATGGGGCGATGTGGAAAGTTAGCTGTTCGTGACGGAAGTTATCGGGGGAGCCGAACATAACTTCTAGCCGGAGAGAACCCATACAGCGGGCATCCGGGCATGGCGTTACCCCTTGAAAGGAGGTTTTGCTATGGCGAATTTTTGTTGGGTCTATCCCCATGTTGCGGATTGTGTCCTGGTATAACAGGTTTAGACCACTGCCGCCGTCCATCAGGACATTTGTAAAGCGGAGTCCGCCTATTATTGGATCTAATACCAAGGCAGTCCGGCCTGCGTTCCGGATACTTCTAGAGTAATCCTGATGGTCGAAGGTGATTGGTTTTAACAACCAATGGCGAGACCCCTTTGGGATAGGCCGTACAGCGCGTATCTCTGGTGGCGCCGTTCTGTTTGTCATGTGAAGTTAGTTTACTGTTTTGACTTCTTGTGGGAAATCATTTTGTTTCCTGGTGCTCTGCTTGTGGGGTTCGTCGTCGTCCTCGCTCGGTGTGTCGAGCCCCTTGTGTTCAGCGTTGAGCCTGCCGGCTTGCTTGAAAACCCAACAATCTCTGTGGGTATGGTTTGCAGGCTTCCCGGGAGTATTGTGTATTTGACATATCTTGTCCAAGATTTTGTTTAAGTTGGATAGCTCGTCCCTCTTATCCTTGAGGGGCGGCTTTCTCTGATTCTGCTGCGAGCTTTTGAATCCGGCGTTGACCGCCGTGCTCTTTGGGCTGTTTCCCTTATTCTGGCGCTGGTCCTTGCTGCGTCAGGGTTTTCCGTTTCCATCCCTAACTTCGGATGTACCTGGGTCGCTGGTGCTACATCTTGCCAACCAGCTATCCTCTCCTGCGCAAAAGCGGGTCATGAGGCTTGTTAATGCAGCCATTGTTCTTGGCTTTTCTTGGCCGAGGTGTCTGGCGAGCCATTCGTCTCGAACGTTGTGCTTAAAAGCTGCTAGGGCTTCGGCCTCCGGACAGTCGACTATCTGATTCTTTTTGGTAAGAAATCTCTTCCAGAATTTTTGGGCTGACTCTCTGGGCTGTTGAGTTATGTGACTGAGATCGTCTGCATCTGGAGGGCGGACATAGGTCCCTTGAAAATTTGCCCGGAAAGCATCCTCATGCTCTTCCCAACTTCCAATGGTGTTTTCGTGAAGGCTTTTGAGCCAATGCCGGGCTGGCCCTTTAAGCTTGAGGGGTAAGTATTTTATGGCGTGGAGGTCATCTCCTCTGGCCATGTGTATGTGGAGGATATAATCCTCGATCCAGACCCTAGGTCTGTTGTTCCGTCGTACGCCTCTATGTTTACGGGCTTGAATCCCGCTGGAAATTCATGGTCCAGCACCTCATCGGTGAAACATAGGGGGTGTGCAGCACCCCTGTATTTGGGTGTGCCGTGATGTTCGGATATTTGTTGTGTTGCATTGCTTACTAGAGCTTGCTTTCTTGGCCCGTATATAGCTCTGGCTGGGCCGTCTTTTTGATGCGGATCCTTTGGTGGATCGCGTGTTGGCCTGTGTGCGGCGCCGCTTGCCGCTCCATGCTGGCCATGCGGTCGTCCATCCGACCGGATGTCTTTCATATTTTTTGACTGCGGGGGCTCTAAGGCCTCTTCCTCAAATTCAGGCAGTAGCTTTCGCTTTGGATAGCTTTTTGTGCGGCAACTGCCGGCATATTTATCTGCGGTGTTGCGTACTTTGCTCCATCTGATTCTGAGTGCATCTTCCGCAGTTTTTAGCTTCTGCTTCTGCTGTTTCAGGCTAGCGCAGTGGCGATGAGCCTTTTGTGGAGGTTCTTCTGCTCCATGAGTTTATCCGGTGTAAGGTCGTCCAGACTGTTGTCTTCGCCGGGGACGGGCTGTTCGGCTTGTTTATCCAAGTTGCCCTGTTCGGACGCTTCCTCGAAGGCATGGTCGTCGTCCGTCGGCTCGTCATGCTCTATGGCTGGATCTGTATGGCTGCTGTCTCTGTCGAGGCAGGGCTTTGAGCGGCGCTTACGTCGCCGCTTTGATTGCTTTTCGAGTGAATGATTCCTCGTTGCATCCCTGTGTTCCTTGTTGTCGCTTCCTTTGGGTGTGTCCACCATGTATACATCATGAGATGAGGTGGCTGTCCAGCGCCTTATAGGTGTTGGTTCATGTTCGTCTCCTACGTCGTCGTCCATACCGTCGATGTCTTCGGAGTCGAAGTCGAGCACGTCGTTTAAATTATCGACAGTGGCTACGAAGTGGGTGGTGGGTGGGCATCGAATTTCTTCGTCATCCACATCCCAATCCTACCGGTCATAGTCCGGCCAGGGCTCTCCTGATAAAGAGAGAGACTTTAGTGAATTCAGAATATCACCGAAGGGCGGGTGCTGAAAGATGTCCGCGGCGGTGAACTCCATGATCGGTGCCCAATCGGGTTCGATCGGTAGGGGCGCAGAGGGCTCGGAGTCAGGAGAGGAGTCCGGCTCCTTGGAGTCACGGGCTTCGCAGAGAATAGGGCTGGTGTTCGGCTCGATCGTTGTACAGATTGCATCCCCCTAGGCGGTGTCCAACCACCCATCCTCGATTGGTGTGATTGGCCCCGAGCTAGGGGTCGAGGCGGACACAGGTGCGGTCTCCAGGGCGCTGTTCGGCGGGAGAGCTAAATCATGCCTATCGTGACAGTGCGGCGCGCTCGGCTGTGGCTCGAATCCATCGAAGATCAAGTCTCCGCGGATATCGGCCGTGTAGTTCAAACTTCCAAATCTGACCTGATGGCCAGGGGCGTAGCTTTCGATCTGCTCCAGATGACCAAGTGAATTGGCCCGCAGTGCAAAGCCACCGAATACGAAGATCTGTCCGGGGAGAAAAGTCTCACCCTGGATCGCATCGCTGTTGATGATCGAAGAAGCCATCGGGCCTAGAAGTGACGTCATAGAGAAACTCTCAATGAAAGCACCAATGTCGGTGTCAAAACCGGCGGATCTCGGGTAGGGGGTCCCGAACTGTGCATCTAGGCCGGATGGTAACGGGAGGCAGGGGACACAATGTTTTACCCAGGTTCGGGCCCTCTTGATGGAGGTAAAACCCTACGTCTTGCTTGATTAATATTGATGATATGGGTAGTACAAGAGTAGATCTACCATGAGATCAGAGAGGCTAAACCCTAGAAGCTAGCCTATGGTATGATTGTTGTTCGTCCTATGGACTAAAACCCTCTGGTTTATATAGACACCGGAGAGGGATAGGGTTACATAGAGTCAGTTACAATGGTAGGAGATCTACATATCGTATCGCCAAGCTTGCCTTCCACGCCAAGGAAAGTCCCTTTCGGACACGGGACGAAGTCTTCAATCTTGTATCTTCATAGTCCAGGAGTCCGGCCGAAGGTATAGTCCAGCTATACGGACACCCCCTAATCCAGGACTCCCTCAGTAAGTATGCACTTTTCTATCAATTGCTCGGCAGTAAATTGTTCACCCACCGTAATACATGCTATCTTGAGAGAAGCCACTAGTGAAACCTATGGCCCCCGGGTCTCTTCCCTATTATATCACATCTCTTTTATTTACATCGCATCTCGTTTACTATTTTTCAATCTTTACTTTCCAATCTATATAACAAAAATACCAAAAATATTTACTTTAATATCTCTATTAGATCTCACTTTTGCAAGTGACCGTGAAGGGATTAACAACACCTTTATCGCGTTGGTTGCAAGGTTCTTGATTGTTTGTGCAGGTACTAGGTGACTTGTGCGTTGTCTCCTACTGGATTGATACCTTGGTTCTCAAAACTGAGGGAAATACTTATGCTACTTTGTTGCATCACCCTTTCCTCTTCAAGGGAAAACCAACGCATGCTCAAGAGGTAGCACCGGCAAATTGGTCGCCAAGCGCCGCCATGCCACTGTTGAGCGACAGCACACAGCGCCCGAAGGCAGGACGGACCTCAGGATCTCCCACTCAGAGATCTGCGTGGATCGGTGACATGATACCGCTCTTGAGTACATGGAGTACAGGATGGGGATTTGGGGGAACTGGAGATTCTAGAGGTGGGGGAGGGGCGGGCGATTGGGGATGAAAAGGTAGCATGAATTTTGAACACGCGCCAATATGCTCTCGGAGTGCAATCTCACGAAAACACCGGTGGCGCCCACATCTCGGCCAAAGAGTTCATATTCTTTTTTTGACAGCCCGACCATTTTTGTGTGTGGATCTTTTGAGAGCCTGACCTGAGAGTCACAATTGACCTGCTTGGCATTCCATTACTACTCAGCCCATATTCAATGACACCTCACTTGCCCAAACAAGTGTACATCATCGAAAAGACAATAAGCTCAAATTATAACTTGAAAAAAGGAGATATACTATGAACACTGGAGAATGGTGATGCCCTCATTTAGCCCACCAGCAGTTCGAGACAATAAATAGTTTGAAACAACGATATATACATCATTCGAACACTAACTAGTGGCTATTACTGGCATAAACAGCAAGACATGATAGTTCATAAGAAGTCTTGCTACACCACCAAAACGCACCCATCTGCATCGCTCAGACTCAGGTGATCCAGACGAGAATGACATTCTAAATAGAGGCAACTATTACATAATAAGAGTGACATAGACGAGGATGACCAAATGACAAGGAATATGGATAACAAAAGACAGAACTACCCATCCAGAACAAGCAACAAAGACGACAAGTCATTCGAAGAGGGATGATCCAACACCATCATAATTTGCAGCCCCGCTTCAGCCATCAATGATCCGGAGACACCAGTACTCCACCCTTTCGATGAAATAGCCCAATTACCTATCAACCTATAGGCTTGAACCACATCACTGCCTATCGAACTCGACACAACCAAGGATCAAAGTTAATCAAGATGCCTTTGTCATTCTCACCTTCTTTTGGCAGCAGGTTGTATCGTTGACAATCAGGGGAGTTTGCTCCTGAACTCCTAGGGCTCGCTGTGTAGACATAGTTTTCCATAGAAAATAGAGCCCGTCTGCCATCAAGGTCCTTGCCAATGGTGATCTCCTGGTTAATCGGATAATTGAGTCTAAGAAACAGAGAGTGTGAACCAAGGCAGTTTACCCGCCTCCAACTCAAATATCCTGAAGGCCCCATCAAGCTGGTATCCTGCTCATAGATGTAACAGACACTGTCCAGATACTCATGTATTTCACGGTGCTTGTACACAGTGGGTTTTTTGCAATATAACTTTTCCGGTTCATGTGTGCGAATGATCATCTGTCTTTTGCCGTCGTCTGATCGAGTGAGGAACTAGTTGTGCTTCCCTGTTTTTTCCAAAGGTGGTGTGATTACAAAGGGTAGTAACTGTAGGGACACTGCATCATATAAAAAAGGACAGGCATTGTTAATGTAAGATCAGCATTGTTCAGAGTATGAGTAGGATAATGCAAGAAACAACATTGATATGTCCCTATTGGAACTTGTCGGCGTCCTGGGAACGGGGATACCCAGATTTGCCTGCCTGCGGCCCGCGGCGTGGCTCCACCAGCGGCCCCGTACAGCCCATCTTCACCAGCAAACACTCAAGACCCTCGTGAGGGGCCAAGCCTCATGAGGCAGACGACGCAAGATCTCCTCGGGGGCGGCCTCACCAGGCCGACTCGCGAGGGGCGGAGAGATCAAGGCGAGGGACTCCTCGCGAGGTCCCTGTGATGTAAGCCATGACGAGAAAGGCCATTTGGGTGCCAACATGCACAGTGTCCTCGTTTCCTCTTTGGTGCTAAAGGGGGCAAGCGCGGGCGAGGAGTCCCGAGGCATCAGGCAAAGGTTTCCATATCGGTGCAACAAGACCAAGACCAGCAGGACGGTAGGATGGAGGTCACTGTGGAGCCCAAGACGGCGTCACCACCAGAGCCTTTGGCAGGCGAAGACCACCTTTAGTCAGGATAACTTGTACTAGTTGTCTCCCTTCGAATTTGGCCATTGTGGGATCCCTTCCCGTTCAATATTTGGGAAGAGGACCAGGGCCACTATAAATAGGACTAGCCACCACCATAGTGGAGGGAGATCATCCGATCGAGACCAGAATCCAGGATCCAGATCATCCAGATCATCCTCAACCACACAAGCTCACCAAGCACAAGGGCACCTCTCCTCAGGTGGCTGTTCTTCCCTTGTAACTGTTCATCCTCAACCCGAGAGGCAATCCACCACACCACACTGGAGTAGGGTATTACACCACATCGGTGGCCCGAACCAGTATAAACTCTTGTGTCTTTTGTTGTTTGGGTTCGTCGAGCTAGGCCGTGAGATCATGATGTGTGTGAGCTAGAGGGGAAGAGATCTTCGTACACACCCCAGTGTTTGAACCTCAAGGGTTTGGCCGAAACCCGAAATCCGACATTTGGCACGCCATGTAGGGGTGCGCTGAAACTTTCCCCTTTGTCAATCCGCGCTTCGCCACTCCACCAAGTTCATGGCCGACGCTCGTCAGGCCCGCGCTGAGCGCCGGGCCGCTCTCGCCACCCGTGTCACTCAGACAGCCCCTGTCGGTGGGCCTCCCCGCCGTTCTCTGTCACCCGCCGTCAATGCCGTTACCGGCCTGGTGGCAAACGAGCAACAAGCTTCCTCACTGACCCGTACGTGCGGCGAGACGGCCGTACCGCCACCCCGTCGCTGACTCCGGCCGGCTCATCGTCTCACGCCCACCGCGCTGCTCATGGCACGCGAGCTCCTGCGTTATCGCCCGGTCGATGACCTCTACGAGGACTGGTTGGACCGCATCGCCCAGCTCGTCAGCACCGTCGGGGGCTCTCTTGCACCATCCCTCTCGCTGCCTCGCCCGCCCCCGGCTGCAGGAGACGTGGGTCACGGAGCGCCTCCGCCCCGTCTGCATCAAGACGGCGCCCTCACGTTGATACGCACGTGTCATCGAGTGCCTCCACCCCCTCCGCGTCAAGACGGCGTCCTCGCCCCAAGATGTGCGGTCCCGCAGCGTGATCCACCGTGCTGTGTACCCGCGAACGAACAAGGGAGCTGTCAAGAGGTTCCCCGGCACAAGAAAACGCTCCACTGCTCCCAACTCCGCCACGTCAGGATCGGTTGCCACAGCAGGGCCATGCACCACTTGCCGTGGTGGCGCGAGGACACCAAGATCAAGCTCCGCCTCCACAACGGGCCCCGGTGGCCACAGCAGGCAGCCCCGCCTTCACTCCTGAGCTGCATAGCATCTTCTGGCCAGGCAAGTTCAAGCCAGATCTGCCTCCTCGCTACAACAACACCCCCGACCCTGCGGAGTTCTTGCAGCTCTATGAGCTCAGCATCGAGGCGGCCAATGGCAACGAAGAGTTCATGGTGAATTGGTTCCCCATGGCTCTCATGGATGGCGCCCGCTCATGGCTCCTGATCCTGCCCCCGGGCTCGATCTCCTCCTGGGGTGAGATGCGCGACCGCTTCGTCGCCAACTTCCAGGGCACTCGTGACCGCCCCCCGACCGCGGGTGACCTGCGCCGCATCAAGCAACAGCCGGGAGAGACCCTGCAGAAGTACATCCAGCGCTTCAATAGCATGCGCCTCAACATCCCCAAGGTGATGGACGAGGCCATCATCTCAGCGTTTTCCGATGGCGTCCACAACATCAAGATGAAGGAGGAGCTCGCCATCCACGAGGAGCTGTGCACGACTTTGTAGTTGTTCAATATAGCAACCAAGTGTGCAAGATCCCGAGCGTCTCTCCCTCCTCGAGCTCCCTGCTGCGGGTCTAGAGGAGAAGAAGGCCAAGGTCAAGGACGTGAAGCGCAAAGGGGTGGCCGTACTCGCGGCAGAGCCAGACGCAAAGCGCGGCCGAGACCTTCCCTAGTCGTCCAAGGGCAGCCGTACGTTCTGCGCCTTCCACAACGTGCGCAGCCACAACACCAACGATTGTCAAGAGCTCAGGGCCATCCGAGATGGACGCTTCGGTCGACACCCCGAGCGCAACGACCGGGGCTACGGCCGAGGAGGTGGACGAGCTGGAGGATGTTGGGACGACCACAGGCCCCACCAGGAGTGGTGCGACCAGCCTTGCGAGGACCGCTGGCAGGATCAGCCTTGTGAGGGCGCCTAGAGGGTCCAGCCTCACGAGGACCATCCTCAGGGAAATCCTGGTCTCCTTCCGTTGCCGCCACCACCAAGGAGGAACGACAACCTCCAATAGGATGAAGGGGCTGGGGGCTTCCAGGAGCCACGCGCCATCGCCTGCATCTTGCGTGGCGCTTAGGCCCCAGCTTCCTAGCACATCTTCAAGCAGTTCACTCGCAAGGTGAATGCAGCCCTCCCCAAGCTTGAGGCTACGCGCCCGCTTAGATGGTCCAAGTACACCATAACCTTTAGCTCGGCGGACTAGCTCAAATGCACGGCAACCGCCGGCATTCTCCCAATGCTTTGTTCACTCGTCATCAGCATTGTCCAAGTCACCAAGACCCTCATCGACTGCGGCGCAGGGCTCAGTGTCCTATCCGTCGAGACGTTCGATAGCCTTCAAGTGCCATAGGATCAGCTCCAGCCCACCAAGTCTTTTTGAGGAGTGACTGATGGATCTACCACCCCGATAGGGCAAGTTCATCTCCTTGTCACGTTTGGTCAGTGCGACAACTACCACACCGAGCTCGTCGACTTCGACGTCGCCCACATCCGCCTACCGTACAATGCCATCCTCGGGTACCCAGCTTACCCAAATTCATGGCAGTCACCCACCATGGCTACAATGTCCTCAAGATGCCGGGAAGCGGTGGAAACATCATAGTCCCCTGCGAAGAAAGAGACGTGGTTTGATCCCTCGAGCACGCCTTCCAAGCTGCAGCAATCGGAGACCCTGGCAGCTCGTATGTGCAGTACCCTCCTGAGGCCAGCCACAAGAAGAAGAAGCAGCTACCCCACACTGGGCCTCAGGGGAGCGGTGCCTCCAGCGGTGCCACCTTAGGATCGGCGCCCATGCCTGGGTCGCCTCCCTCCCTCGCATAGGGAGGCGCGCCCGGCGCTCTACTCGGGCAAGGCTCGGGGGCTCTCTTCTGGAGGGCCTCAGACCTAGCTAGCATCACGAGGGAGGCACTCGGGCACCACGTGGAGGCGTGCTTCGCGACACGTTTCCCTCAGGAGGGCACCGAGTAAGGAGCGCCCGGTGCTTAGGAGTTCATCGTCAAGACCATTCAGGAGCTTCAGGAAGCAAGGGCAGTACGCGGCGACCACCGCCCACCTGGTGTAGCTCCCCACCCGACCGAGGGTGGTGAGCTACGCATCTGCATCGACATCCTAGGGCTGAACAGGGCCGCATCTCAGGAGCGCTTCTCGCCTTCGTGTGCTGGGTGGTGTGAGGGTCCACCTCACAGCTACGTTCGCATGTCGTTTGGCCTACCGAGCGTGGCAGCCTCCTTCTAGCGCAACATGCAAAGCATCCTAGTAGGTCAGGAGCCCATGCATCACGCAGTCCTGGTGGAGATAGAGACGGTCCTCGAGGAGCCGCCTGGACCCTCAGGGCCTCCCGAGGCTCAGGGTCTCCGTGGCTCGTGAGGAGCAACCCCTTCGCCAAGTGTCTTCAGCTACCCCAACACTCCTTCGACAACCAAACTAGGTGACATTTTCCAAGTTTATTTAGCTGGGAGCACCCTCGGGCTGCATCATTCCCAGACCGCATGGGTCTGTCCCTGCGGAATGTATCCACTTGCATCTTTAGTTCACCCAGCTGGGGGCGCCCCTCGGGCTGCATCATCCCCAGACTGGTCGGGTCCGACCCAGTGGCATGTATCATTCTTGCATTTACCTAAGCTAGTTCATTTTTCATGCATAATCTATCTACGGTTATCACCTTCTCGATAGTCACCCACCATGGGAGCCGCGCGCCGATCATCTTTCTTTAGGATCCTTCACATAAGAAGGCTAGGCACGGCGTCTGTGCTCGGGCCCGTCCCTGCGGCGTCGATAAATCCAACGACTGAGCTCTGTCTGGCGGGCCGGCCCCGTTCACGTCACCTCCTGGGGTTGTTGGTGCTTGGGCTTCTCGTGCGATAACCTCAGGAAATTCATTCGGCGCACGTTTCCTAACCATCTTGCAGGAACTCCACAGCCATGAAGAACCAAGACCAGGCGCAACCCGCCTTGAGGTAGGGCCTCGTGAGTCCCGCGCTGGCTCACGAGTGCCCAGACACACCTCGTCTAGCCCTACCGTGCAAGCCACATGTCAGGGCAGGGCTATTGAGGGATTCCTGGATTAGGGGGTCCTCGGACAGCCGGACTATATATATTGGCGAGACTGTTGGACTATGAAGATACAAGATTGAAGACTTCATCCCGTGTTTAGGTGGGACTCTCCTTTGCGTCGAAGGCAAGCTTGGCAATTCGGACATGTAGACCTCCTCCCTTGTAACTGACTCTGTGTAACCCTAGCCCCCTCCGACGTCTATATAAACTGATGGGTTTAGTCCATAGGACAAGAACAATCATAATCATAGGCTAGCTTCTAGGGTTTAGCCTCTACGATCTCGTGGTAGATCAGCTCTCGTAATACTCATATCATCAAGATCAATCAAGAAGGAAGTAGGGTATTACCTCCATCGAGAGGGCCCGAACCTGGGTAAACATTGTGTCCCCCGCCTCCTGTTACCATCAGCCTTAGACACACAGTTCGGGACCCCCTACCCGAGATCTGCCGGTTTTGACACCGACATTGGTGCTTTCATTGAGAGTTCCACTATGCCGTCACGATAAAGGCTTGATGGCTCCTTCGATCATCGGCAACGATGCGACCCAGGGTGAGGTTTTTCTCCCCGGATAGATCTTCGTATTCAGCGGCTTCGTACTGCGGGCCAACTCGCTTGGCCATCTGGAGCAGATCAAGAGCTACGCCCCTAGCCATCAGGTCAGGTTTGGACACTTGAACTATACTGCCGATATCCGCGGAGACTTGATCTTCGGCGAATTCAAGCCCAGGTTAGGTGCGTCGCACAGTCACGACGAGCATGACTTAGCTCTTCTGTCGGACGGTGTTCGGGAGATCACAGCTGTGGCTACTCTGGCCCTCAATCTAGAGCAGATCGTGCCGTCCCAGGATGGGTGGTTGGACCCCGCCACGGAAGCCGCACACTCAGCGGCGATAGAGCCGAATACTGACTTCACCTCCAATAAGACCTGTGTTACCGGACCCATGGATTCGTCCCCGGCCACGGGCTCCGAACCGCCTGCGTCCGTGCCTATCCAATCTGATTGGGCACCAACCATGGAGTTTACCTCTGCAGATATTTTTCAGCACTCGCCCTTGGGCGATGTGCTAGATTCATTGAGGTCTCTCTCCTTATGAGGAGACCCTCGGCCGAACTATGTCCGGCTCGAGTGGGAAGCGGACGACGAAGGAATTCGTTCCCCACCCACCACCCACTTAATAGCCAGTGTCAACGACTTAACCGACATGCTTGATTTCGACTCCGAAGACATCGACAGTATGGCCGACGATGCAGGAGAGAAAGAGGAACCACCGGCCACAGGGCGCTGGACAGCCACTTCATCACACGATATATACATGGTGGATACACCCACAGAAAACAACAACGAGGAACGATGTCGGATTTCGGGTTCCGGCAGACCCTTGAGGTTCGAACACTAGGGTGCGCGTGGAGATCGCCTTCTACCTACCTGCACCCCTCCGCCTTGCTAAGATCTAAGCTATGGAAAGAACAGCATAAGAGACACAGGGTTTATACTGGTTCGGGCCACCGTTGTGGTGTAATACCCTACTCCAGTGTGTGGTGTGGTGGATTGCCTCTTGGGCTGATGATGATGAGCAATACAAGGAAGAACAGCCTCGCGAGGGTCTGTTCTTGGCTGGGGGGATGAACTGCTAGGAGGAGTTCAGTTGCCCTTCTCTCTCCCTTCTCGATTCTCCCTCCGATTTCGATCCGATCTCCGATCTCCGATCTCTTTTCTCCTATGGGTGGCTAGTCCTATTTATAGGCAAAGGCCCTTGGCCTCTTCCCAAATATTGAGCGGGAAGGGCACCAACAATTGGCCATTTTGAAGGTGAACATCTGGTACACTTATCCTGACTAAAGTTGGTCCTCGCCTACCAAAGGCTCTGGTGGTGACGCTGGCTCGGGCTCCACAATGACTTCCTTCCTGCCGTTGGGCCGGTCTTGGCCTCGTTGCATCGAAACGGGTGCCTTTGCTTGATGCTCTCGCCTGCGCTTGCTCCCTTTGCACCAAAGAGGAAAGGAGGACACTGCGCGGGCTGGCGCCCACCTGGCACCCTTGGTCGTCATGGCTTGCGTCATGGGCACCTCGTGAGGTACCCCGCCTTGATCTCTCCGCCTCCTCGCGAGCCAGCCTGATGAGGCCGTGCCTGAGGAAGCTCCGTGTCATCCGCCCCGCGAGGCTTGGCCCCTCGCGAGGGTCTTGGGTCTGTGTTGATGAAGATGGGCCGTGCTGGGCCCCTCCTCGAGCCACGCCGCAGGCTGCAGGCAGGCAAGTCTGGGGAAACCCGTTCCCTGAACGCCGACAGTAGCCCCCGGGCCCAAGGCGCGCCCGGACTTGGCCGTGCAGGGTGGCGAAAGGGCAAGAGCGAAGCACCGCAGGCCCTAACAGTCTGCGGCCTTGGGCGCCACGTGGCGGTCAATTGGACGTGGGCGCCTCCACTTCCCACGGTGCCTCGGCAACTGCACAGACTGGACAAGTCCCTGCATGCAAAGCGGGTCATGATTACCTGCGATCGTGGAGGTCGGTGGTTGGCCTTTGCCGGCCGTAAGTACAGAAGGACACGCGCCCTTCCAGTCCATCCCTTCTTGCTTCTCCTTCTTCCCGGTCCTTGCTCCGTCTTGCTGCGATGGCTCCGATCCGCCGGTTCTCGGCGGCAGAGAAGGGAAAGGCTCCCCGAGAGAAACTAGACCCGCTCCCGCCGAAGAAACGGCTCGCCCTCTGTGGCTGGGACGAGGGGTCCCATCAGGTGGTGTCGAGGCCCTGGTGCGAGCGGCCACTGCCGGGGTTCCCGCTTCCCTTGTACGCCCACATCGAGGGCTCTGAAGGAGTTGATGCCGATCGCCATGGGAGGCGCCGCCGTCGGCGCCGACATGTCACGAAGGTGTGGGTCGTCCCCCCTGGGGTCCACACCGAGCGCTCCTCCCGAGAGTTCGTGCTCCACGCCGCCATGCCTCCTCAGTATTGGATTCGCCTTCCTCCCTTCTTCGCCTCCATCATCCCACAGGGAGAACTCCTGAAGCTTTGGCTGCAGCACGCTGGCTGCAGCACCCTCGCGACCGAGGCAGAGGTCGTGGTCGTTGCCCCGGGCGAGGTCTTCATGACTCAAGGCTGGAGCGAAATCACCCGGGTTTGCAGGACAAGAGGTGCCCTCGCGATCCACTTGGAGTACGACGGTGCTTCGGTGATGTTCTTCAAGGTCTTCGATGCTAACGGGCGCCGGCTAGAGTGCTGCCCCGGGAGAGGTGGTCAGGACCGTGCTACGGCAAGGACTGGGCCCGCCGACCGCTCCCTTGGCGGTTCCTCAAGCGGCGGAGGCGTCGGAGGTTCCAGCAACTCTGGCGAGCTCTTCGTGACTCTGGAGACGAGCAACGACAGCTACGAGCCCCCGAGCCTCCTGGAGCAGGGCGGGCTCGTTAGGCCGTCGCCGACTCTGATCTGGATGGGGTTGGCGCCGGTGCTTGACGGCCCACTATTGATGATGGCGTCTTTTGCAGGGGCGCGTGTAGTTAGCGTCCTTTTAGGATCAGTTCCCTGCGAGGAATCAAAGACGCGTCCCATGGGGGCTTGTAAGGTGCCTGTGATCCTGTTTTGTTAATATAACCCTTGTCGTAGAATTGTGCGAGTTGCTCATTTCGTCTTAGCTCAGTTCTCCCTTTCGAACCTCACAAGGGCTTGGTGCTCTGCGCCGACAGGTCCCAATCCCAAGGTGGCTTCAGCCGTCGCTGGTATGCCAGGTCGCGATGCCGTGGTCAAGGCCAGGAGGTGAGCAACCCGGGGTCCGGTAAGAGCCCCAGAGTCGCGATGCTCAGGAGGTCCCCTTTGGCGCTCAAGCAGCCATCGTTCGGTGAGAAAGGAGAGCGGCGTCACTAACACGGGATTGCATTAGGTGTGGGGATGGTGCCACGGTAGCTGGTGCTTTCAGGTGGTGACTTATCTCGAGAATCAGGGGCCACTCTCTGGTGTGTCGCCGGGTCCGTGCATCGGCAGGCGTGAGGTTGCTCGATGAGGTCCTCGCGTGTCCCTCCCCTCTCGCCTTTGCTCCCCTTTCTGCTCTACGTCCTTGGGTCCCGGCCCTCGAGCGAGTCTCAGCCGTCGCTGGTATGCCAGGTCGCGATGCCATGGACAAGGCCAGAGGGTGAGGGCTGGAGAGCCAGTAGGAGCCCTGAGTCATGATGCTCAGGCACCCCCCTTTAACGTGCAAGCGGTTCGCGCGGATGAGAGTGAAGGAGACACCGCAAGGGCCTCGCCTGACGCAGCTCCTTTAGGAGATCCCGTAGACCCATCATAGAAAGAACAAGGGGTTGCCATGACAATTAACAATCAGCCATTGGTTGCTTCCGAGGGGCGATGAGGCACTGAAGACTTGACGAGGTGGCGCCATGCGGGGCTGCCGCGGCCAGAGCTCAGCCATTCAGGTTTGTCGGCGTTGCAGGGACGGACCCATGCGCAAGCGTCGTGTCGTTTGGGAACAGCTCCGTCAGTTGGCGTCAGTTGAGCCGGCAACTAGGTCAAACACATTAGTCGCGAAGGAGTGGATTCATTCAAATAGATGCTGGGAAAGGCAGACATCACTGGGTCAGGCCCGAGCGACTTGGGGATTATGCAGCCCGAGGGGCGCCCCCAACAAGGTAAGCTAACAACATAAAATAAAAGGGATACATGCCGCAGGGACGGACCCACGTGGCCTAGGAATAATGCAGCCCCGGGGGGCGCTCCCAGCTGGAAATGAAACTTGAAAGATGTCACCTGATGATGTTGAGGATGAAGGAGTGTTGACGTAGCAGTCTCGGTGGGATGCGGAAGCCGATCCTCACGAGCCCCCAGGCCCAGGGGCCTCGGGAGGCTTCGCAGGCGCTGGTGGCTGCTCGCGAACCATCTCCATCTCCGCCAGGGCTGCGGAACGCCTGGCCTCTTGAGCCTCCATGATGCCCCTCATGAGGCGCTGGTACGTGGCAGCCGCGTTCGGCAAGCCGTAAGGCATGCAAACGTAGCTGTGGGGTGGACCTTCGTAGCACCCCACTCGCGAGGGCCAGAGGTGCTCCAGAGAGGCGACTCGATTGAGCCCTGGTATGCTGATGCAGACGCGCAGCCCACCGTCCTCGCCTGGATGGGGAGCCACAGCTGGTAGGCGGCGGCCGCCTCTCATGACTCTTGACTCCTGTAGCTCCTGAATGGACTTGCTGACGAACTCCTGAGGGTCTGGCCCTCCTTGCCTTACTCCTTCTTGAGGGAAACATGCTTCGAAACACGCCTCCATGTGGTGCCCAAGCGCCTCCCTCGTGACCTTAGCTTGGTCGGTAGCCCTCCAGGGGAGAGCCCCCGAGCCCTGCCTAAGGAGGGCACCGGGTGCGCTTTCCTATGCAATGGAAGGAGGTTCCCCCTGGGCAGGCATGGGCCCTAAGGGGCCGGCCGGAAGATGTCTTCTTCTTCTTGGGGGCGGTCTCGGGAAGCTTCCTGCTTTCGCGATCCGGGTCTTCCAGCGATGCGGCCTGAAAGGCTCGTTCCAGGGAACACACCGCGTCCTTCTCTTCACAAGGCACTGTGATGACTCCGCCACTTCCTGGCATCTTGAGGACGTTGTAGCCGTGGTGAGTTACGGCCATGAACTTGGCCAGCGCTGGGTACCCAAGGATGGCGTTGTATGGCAGGCGAATGTGAGCGACGTCGAAGTCGATGAGCTCGGTGCAGTAGTTGTCGCGTGCCCCGAAGGTGACAGGGAGGCGGACCTGCCCAATCGGGACCGTCGAGCCGTTGGTGACTCCGGAGAAAGGCTTGGTTGGCTGAAGCTGGTTGTAGGGCACTTGGAGATTGTTGAATGTTTCCACGGACAGGACTTTGAGCCCTGCCCCGCCATCGATGAGGGTCCTAGTGACCACCACGTTGCTGATGATTGGGGAACAAAGCATCGGAAGGACTCCGGCTGTGGCTGCACACTTGAGCTGATCTACTGAGCTGAACGTGAGGGCGCACGCCGACCACCTGAGAGGGCGCGTGGCTTCGAGCTTGGGGAGGACTGCATTCACTTCGCGGGCGAACAGCTTGAAGATGCGTTGAGAGGCTGGGGCTTGAGCCCCGCCCAGGATGCAGGCGATCACGCACGGCTCCTGGAAGCCCCCAGCCCCCTCGTCCTGATGGCGGTCCTCGTTTCTCCTTGGCTGCGGCGGCAGTGGAGGGAGGCCTGCGTTGCCTGGCGGGCGATCCTCGCGAGGCTGATCCCTCCAGTCTCCCTCGTGAGGCGGGTCTTGCCAGCGATCCTCGCGAGGTCGATCGCGCCACCCTTGGCGCGGGCGGCGGTCTTCCCAGCGTCCTGCGTTCCTTCCTCCTCCTTGACCATAGCCCTAGTCACCGCGGTCGAGGCGACGGCTGATCCTTCCTTCTCGCATGGCTCAGAGCTCTTGACATTCGTTGGTGTTGTGGGTGTGGAGGTCGTGGTACACACAGTACCGACTGCCCTTGGAAAATTCGGGCTGATCTCTGCCCCGCTTGGTGTCTGGTTCTGCCGCGAGCACGGCAGCCCCCTTGCTCTTCACATCCTTGGCCTTGGGCTTCTTCTCTTCTAGGTCCACGGCAGGTAGCTCGAGGAGGGAGAGGCGCCCTTCTTCAGCCCTGGCGCACTTGGTTGCCAAGTTGAACAAGTCCAAGGAAGTGCACAGGTCTTCATGCATCGCCAGTTCCTCCTTCATCTTGACGTCGCGCACGCTGTCGGAGAAGGCTGAGATGATGGCCTCCTCGGTCACCTTGGGAATCTTGAGGCATGCATTGTTGAAGCACTGGATGTACTTCTGCAGGATCTCTCCGGGTTGTTGCTTGATGCGGCGCATGTCGCTCACGGCGGGTGGCCGGTTGCGAGTAGCTTGGAAGTTGGCGATGAAGCGGGTGCGCATCTCGTCCCAGGAGGAGATCGTGCCTGGAGCCAGGTTCAGGAGCCAGGTGCGGGCCCCGTCCTTGAGCGCCATGGGAAACCAGTTCACCATGACCTTCTCGTCTCCGTTGGCAGCTTCGATGCCTAGCTCATAGAGCTAGAGGAACTCCGCAGGGTCGGCCGTGACGTCGTAACGAGGAGGCAGGTCTGGCTTGAACTTGCTGGGCCACGCGACGCTGCGTAGCTCGGTGGTGAAGGCACGGCAGCCTGCTGTGGCCACGGGAGGCCTTGGGTGACGAAGAGCTTGGTCTTGCATGTCCCCACGCTCTGCAGCTGGGAGTAGCGCGGGGTCTTGACGTGCGGAAGCAGGAACATAGTCGCGACGTGCTGGAGCAGGGAGCGCCCGGGCAGCTTCTTGCGGGCGCGGGACTTCTTGGCAGCTCTGCTCTTGCCGCACTGGCACCTGACGGAGTGGGTTCCGCCCAGGGGCCACGCGCCTTGGAGCCATGACGCCTTCTTGAGGAGGAGGCGGCTGGGGCGCCGCCGGAGCTTCGTCGCCCACGCGGGGCGGGGTGCGGTGCAGCGGAACAGACGACGCAGGAGAGCCCCCTGCGGCGCGGACGAGCTCGGCGACGCGGTCGAGCAATTCTTCATAGACGTCGTCGACGGGACGGTAGCGCAGGAGCTCGTTTGCCGCGATGAGCGCAGCTCGAGCCTCCATGGGTGCGCAGAGCGCGCGGGATGAAGAACCAGCTGGGATAAGCGAGGGAGTAGCGGTGCGGCCGTCTTGCCGCACAGACGGATGCTGAGATGACGCTTGCTGCTCGTCCCCCGCCAGGCCGGTGGCGGCGTTGACGGCACGTGACGGGGAACAGCGAGGACGCCCGCCGACAGGAGCCGTCTGGGTGATGCGGGAAGCGAGAGCGGCCCGGCACTCGGTGCGGGCCCGACGAGCGTCAAACATGGACGCGATGGTCGGAGGAGAACGGGGTGGTGGAAGACGAATTCCGGTGCACCCCTACCTGGCGCGCCAAATGTCGGATTTCGGGTTCCGGCAGACCCTTGAGGTTCGAACACTGGGGTGCACGCGGAGATTTTGCCTTCTACCTACCTGCACCCCTCCGCCTCGCTAAGATCTAAGCTATGGAAAGAACAGCACAAGAGACACAGGGTTTATACTGGTTCGGGCCACCGTTGTGGTGTAATACCCTACTCCAGTGTGTGGTGTGGTGGATTGCCTGTTAGGTTGATGATGATGAGCAATACAAGGAAGAACAACCTTGCGAGGGTCTGTTCTTGGCTAGGGGGATGAACTGCTAGGAGGAGTTCAGTCGCCCTTCTCTCTCTCTCCCTTCTCGATTCTCCCTCCGATTTTGATCCGATCTCCAATCTCCGATCTCTTTTCTCCTATGGGTGGCTAGTCCTATTTATAGGCAAAGGCCCTGGGCCTCTTCCCAAATATTGAGCGGGAAGGGCGCCAACAATTGGCCATTTTGAAGGGGAACATCTGGTACACTTATCCTGACTAAAGTTGGTCCTCGCCTGCCAAAGACTCTAGTGGTGACGCTGGCTTGGGCTCCACAATGACTTCCTTCCTGCCGTTGCGCCAGTCTTGGTCTCGTTGCACCGAAACAGGTGCCTTTTCTTGATGCTCTCGCCTGCGCTTGCTCCCTTTGCACCAAAGAGGAAAGGAGGACACTGCGCGGGCTGGCGCCCACCTAGCACCCTTGGTCGTCATGGCTTGCGTCACGGGCACCTCGTGAGGTACCCCGCCTTGATCTCTCCGCCTCCTCGCGAGCCATCCTGATGAGGCCGTGCCTGAGGAAGCTCCGTGTTGTCCGCCTCGCGAGGCTTGGCCCTTCGCGAGGGTCTTGGTCTGTGTTTATGAAGATGGGCCGTGCTGGGCCCCTCCTCGAGCCACGCCGCAGGCTGCAGGCAGGCAAGTCTGGGGACCCCCGTTCCCATAACACCGACAAACAAGAGGATGCAGCGAAGGATAGTCCCCTCGAGAAGCAACCAAAGCGACGATGTAGGCACCGCTCCAAATCTCACCTCAGCAAAAACAACGATAACAGCACAAGAAAGAATAATTCCCCGGTCGACTCCAATGGAAACGACGACCACATGGACCTAGTGATGGAGCAGGGTGAGACAGCGGGCGGTGAATGTAGTACAGAGCCGCTGTCCGATCACGGCAACGCCGAGGGTAAAGCTCGTCAACCTGTCTCCAGAGAGGAGAACAGTCCGGACGATGATGCACACATCATCCCAGAAAGGCATTTGGAACAAGAGAACCTCCATAGAAGGATTATCACCACCGCGAGGAGCTTGAAGAAACAGAAGCAAAGGCTTAAGGCCGCGTAGAATACGCTCAATAGCAGATGGAACAAAGTGCTTGACAATGAAGAAAAGTATGGCAGTAGTCGCCGCACAAAGAGCTATCCAAAGCGCAAGCTACTACCTAAATTCGATGACGAGGCTTTAGATCCCATTCAGCCGAAAAATAAAATGGCCGATCAGCCGGATCAACCACCCCGTGGACGCGACAGAGCGGCTAACGACGCCGCACACAAGTCAGCACACGATTTACATGATGACCCGCACAAAAAAGCTGGTACTACCAGGTCCATCTACGGATCTAGGAAGCGCGGTCCGGCACAGAAGCATGGCCGCCCAAATGACTATACTAACCGAATAACAGCTCAGAATCAAAACCAAACGCTACAACCATACGAAGAATGCCATGACACATCAAAATACATGGGTGCCGTGCACCCCCTATGCTTCACCGATGAGGTGCTGGACCATGAATTTCTAGAGGGATTCAAACCCGTGAACATAGAGGCATACGATGGAATGACAGACCTTGGGGTCTGGATTGACGACTTTATCCTTCACATCCACATGGCTTGCGGAGATGATCTCCATGCCATCAAATACCTGCCCCTCAAGTTGAAAGGACCAGCTCGGCACTTGCTGAAAAGCCTCCCTGAAAACTCAATTGGAAGCTGGGTGGAGCTTGAGGATGCTTTTAGGTCTAATTTTCAAGGGACCTATGTCCGACCTTTGGACGCAGACGATTTAAGTCACATAATTCAATAGCCTGGAGAGTCAGCCCGAAAGCTTTGGAACAGATTTCTCACGAAGAAGAATCAAATCATCGACTGCATGGATGCCGAAACCTTAGCGGCTTTCAAGCACAGTGTCCGGGACGAATGGCTCGTCATCGACTAGGAAAAACCAAGGACAATGATAGCCCTAACAAGCCTTATGACCCGCTTTTGCACGGGCAAAGACAGTTGGCTAGCCCATAGCGGCACCAGCAATCCAGGCACATCCGAAGTCAGGGATGGCAACGGGAAACGGCGATGCAATAAAAGAAAGCGTCGAAACAATGAAGACAAGCCAGACAACACGGCGGTAAACGCCGAATTCAGGGGCTCTCGACCCGGTCAATGGAAAAAGCCATTTAAAGGCAGCGGAGATGGACCGTCCAGCCTAAACAAGATTCTAGATAGATTATGTCAGATTCATGGCACCTCTGACAAACCGGCAAACCACACCAACAGAGAATGCTGGGTCTTCAAGCAAGCCGGCAAGCTAAACGCCGAACACAAGGGGAGGGAGACACCAAGCGGAGACGAGGATGAGCCTCGCCAGCCGAACACTGGGGGACAGAAAAAAATCCCACCAGATGTCAAAACAGTGAACATGATTTACGCAACCCACATACCGAAGAGGAGGCACCAGCGCGCACCCTGAGACATATATGCGGTGGAGCCCGTCACCCCCAAGTTCAACCCTTGGTCGGCCTGCCCGATCACTTTTGATCACAGGGATCACCCGACTAGTATCCGGCATGGAGGATCGGCTGCCTTGGTGCTAGACCCAATAATTAACGGATATTATCTCACCTGAGTCCTTATGCACGGCGGCAGTAGTCTTAATCTGATATATCGGGAAACCGTCCGCAAAATGGGGATAGACCCGACAAGAATCAACCAAAGCAATACTACCTTTAAAGGAGTAATACTAGGCCCCGAGGCCCGCTGTACGGGCTCTTTAGTACTAGAGGTTGTATTTGGCTCTTCCGACAACGTCCGAAGCGAAGAATTAACCTTCGACATCGCTCCATTCCGAAGCGGCCATCACGCACTACTCGGGAGAACGGCCTTTGCTCGTTTTAATGTAGTACCGCATTACGCTTATCTTAAGCTTAAGATGCCCGGTCCACGTGGAATCATCATAGTTAGCGGAAACACAAAGAGTTCCTCACGTAGGGAGGAATATGTGGCGGCTCTAGCAGCCAACCACTGGACGGCCTCTCCAACTAGAAGAAATGATCGGTCGTCAAGACCGCGGACACGGTTAGACCAGTCCGGTGCACCACTAGCTGTAAACAGCTCAGATAAACCTGAGATTGGGTCGATGGATATACCCGCATAGGTGGTGCTAGGGGCTTCTCGCATGTAAAAAGGGCAACAGTTCGGCCTGACCCTGTTTAGATTGCATTTTAATGGTTCATTAAGAATAACCAATTTTTCGCACGAAGACTTTCACCTACGGTTTTCTCTTTTACAGATGATTATCATGCTACACCATTCCAGAATACGGCACAACGGAGACACAGGCGCAGACGTGCAACAGGGCCCCGCTCAAAGGCTTCTTTTTAGATTAAGACCCTGTGTAAACCTTTTTTACTGTCTCTTATTGCTTCACTCCCTCCAGATATTCAACACAACCGAAAGGGACACTGGCATTATTGACATTTTGTCACATCAGACTAATGCGAGTACCTGGAAATTAAGGGCTCATAATCGAGGGCGTTTCTCACCCCAGTATATGATGCAAAGTCCGAACACCTTAGGGAGTGTTCGGCGTTGCGAGTTTGGCCTTATATGCATCAGCTCCGAATCATGTCTTTGGTCAATAGTTGGGCTTTCCCGGCTCCCGTGTTTTGCTACCTTACATTCCGCTCTATCGGCTAAGGTGGCACCGGGAGAACTACTGCGATTGTGCCCTGGTTCATCTGGATGAGCACCTCAGTAGAGAAACTCGAAAACTGACTGTCATGATAAAGCGTGAGACTGGTCAACCACTTGATGACTCAGCGGAATCTTTGCGATTCCTCGGCATTAACGAAGGACCAGTTTTCTGGTCACGTATGTACGCGCACCGTGTTCGGATGAGCGCAGAAGTACCAGGGGATATATAGTAGCCCCACCATCAAACTCCTATAGCCAAGTGAAAGTGTTAAAGCTATATAGTCCGATTACCTCTTTCATCGTGCTATCACCTCCTTAATGGACCAAGACGTTGGGTCAAGTGTAAACACGCACTTTTCCGAACACCCCCGCATTATATGCGTGGGGGCTGAAGCCGACGACTGGAAACTTTTAGGTTATATACATACATAAACGGCCAAATAGGAGGCATCATAATATTTTCAGGAAAATGTATAAATACAACCTTTATAATCCAAATAGCATTGTTTTTACAATTGGCATACATGTCACTCGAACATGATACTCTTCGAGCACTGAGCCTCTATTACACGAGCGCCTTCCAAGACTTCTTCAAAATAGTGCTCAGCCGAGACCTGGCCTACGGCCGGATCCCGGGTCGCAATAGCGGTGGTCTCCATCTCTGCCCAGTATGTCTTAACACGGGCAAGAGCCATCCGCGCACCCTCAATGCACGCCGACCTCTTTACAGCGTCGATATGGGGCACAACACCAAGGAATCGTTGCACTAAACCAAAATAACTATTCGGCCTTGGCCCCTTCGGCCAAAGATGATCCACGACAGACCTCATGGCAAGTCCGGACAACCTATGGAGCTCGGCCCACTTGGCAATTTGTTCATTCAACAGCAGCGGACGCGCTGGAGCGCTGAACTGCGACCAGAACAACCTCTCCACTTCATGATCTTTCTGATCTTTGAAAAACTCAGTGGCATCAGCAGCACTCATTGCCAAGTCCGAATGCGCGTCTGCAGCACTCCATAATTGATCCAGAGGGGCATATTTCAGATCTCCGAACTTCGACCGCAACAAAAAGGGCTTCCCAGCCATGATATCTCCGGCTTGAAGGAGCTCCTCCTTCGCCGCTCTGATTTCAGAGTGGGTTTCCTTGGTTGCTTACATGGCTTTCTTCAGGTCATCCGCTTTCGCTTGGCTTTCCTTTTCAAGAAGCTCATATCAGCCGATGACATCTTTCAGCTCAACAACCATCTTGGCTATTTAATCTTCGCTCTAGCGACGAGCAGCCTGTTCTGCTCTTAAGTCTTCGACCGCCTTTAGGGCGGCAGCATCACTTCTCCTTGCTTTCTCCTTGGCTCGGGCAAGTTCCGCCCAAAGGGTCTCTGATACATCTCCAACGTATCTATAATTTTTGATAGTTCCATGCTATATTATATTCTATTTTGGACATTATTGGGCTTTATTATACACTTTTATATTATTTTTGGGACTAACCTATTAACCGGAGGCCCAGCCCAGAATTGCTGTTTTTTGCCTATTTTAGCGTTTCGCAGAAAAAGAATATCAAACGGAGTCCAAACGGAATGAAACCTTCGGGAACATGATTTTCGAAATGAACATGATCCAGGAGACTTGGACCCTACGTTAAGCAACCAACAGGGAAGCCATGACGTAGGGGGCGCGCCTACCCCCCAGGCGCGCCCTCCACCCTTGTGGGCCCCCTGTTGCTCCGCCGACGTACTCCTTCCTCCTATATATACCTACGTACCCCCAAAAGATCAGATACGGAGCCGAAACCCTAATTCCACCACCGTAACTTTCTGTATCCATGAGATCCCATCTTGGGGCCTATTCTGGAGCTCCGTCGGAGGGGGCATAGATCACGGAGAGCTTCTACATCAACACCATAGCCTCTCCGATGTAGTGTGAGTAGTTTACCTCGGACCTTCGGGTCCATAGTTATTAGCTAGATGGATTCTTCTCTCTTTTTGGATCTCAATACAAAGTTCTCCCCCTCTCTCGTGGAGATCTATTTGATGTAATGTTCTTTTGCGGTGTGTTTGTTGAGACTGGTGAATTGTGGGTTTATGATCAAGTTTATCTATGAACAATATTTGAATCTTCTCTGAATTCTTTTATGTATGATTGGTTATCTTTGCAAGTCTCTTCGAATTATTAGTTTGGTTTGTTCTACTAGATTGATCTTTCTTGCAATGGGAGAAGTGCTTAGCTTTGGGTTCAATCTTGCGGTGTCGTTTCCCAGTGCTAGTAGGGGCAGCAAGGCACATATTGTATTGTTGCCATCGAGGGTAACAAGATGGCTTTTTTTATAATATTGCATGAATTTATCCCTCTACATCATGTCATCTTGCTTAAAGCGTTACTCTGTTCTTATGAACTTAATACTCTAGATGCATGCTAGATAGCGGTCAATGTGTGGAGTAATAGTAGTAGATGCAGGCAGGAGTCGGTCTACTTGTCTCGGACGTGATGCCTATATACATGATCATAACTAGATATTCTCATAACTATGCTCAATTCTATCAATTGATCAACAGTAATTTGTTCACCCACCGTAAAATACTTATGCTCTTGAGAGAAGCCACTAGTGCAACCTATGGCCCCCGGCTCTATCTTCATCATATTAATATTCCAACACTTAGTTATTTCCGTTTCTTTTTACTTTGCTTTTATTTAACTTTGCATCTTTATCATAAAAATACCAAAAATATTATCTTATCATATCTATGAGATCTCACTCTCGTAAGTGACCGTGTAGGGATTGACAACCCCTTATCGCGTTGGTTGCGAGGATTTATTTGTTTGGTGTAGGTGCGAGGGACTCGCGCGTAGCCTCATACTGGATTGATACCTTTGTTCTCAAAAACCGAGGGAAATACTTACGCTACTTTGCTGCATCACCCTTTCCTCTTCAAGGGAAAACCAACATAGTGCTCAAGAGGTAGCAAGAAGGATTTCTGGCGCCATTGTCGGGGAGGTCTACGCAAAAGTCAACATACCAAGTACCCATCACAAACCCTTATCTCCCGCACTACATTATTTGCCATTTGCATCTCGTTTTCCTCTCCCCCACTTCACCCTTGCGGTTTTATTCGCCCTCTCTCTATCCTCCCTCTCTTTCTCTATTTGCCTCTTTCTTGCTCGTTCCTCGTTTTCTTGTGTGTTGGATTGGTTGCTTGTCACGATGCCTCAAGATAACACTAAATTGTGTGACTTTACCAATACCAACAACAATGATTTTATTATCACTCAGATTGCTCCTCTTACTGATGCTGAATCTTGTGAAATTAATGCTCCTTGCTGAATCTTGTCATGAAAGATCCGTTTTCCGCCCTTCCTAGTGAAGATGACGCTACCAATCTAAATAGCTTCGTTGATTTGTGTGATATGCAAAAGAAGAAAGATGTGGACAATGATATTGTTAAATTGAAGCTATTTCCTTTTTCTCTTAGAGATCGTGCTAAATCTTGGTTTTCGTCTTTGCCTAAAAATAGTATTGATTCTTGGAATAAGTGAAAAGATGCTTTTATCTCTAAGTATTTTCCTCCCGCTAAGATCATCTCTCTTAGAAATGATATTATGAATTTTAAGCAACTTTATCATGAACATGTTGCACAAGCTTGGGAGAGGATGAAATTAATGATACGTAATTTCCCAACACATGGTTTGAATTTGTGGATGATTATACAAAATTTTTATGTCAGATTGAATTTTGCTTCTAGAAATCTTTTAGATTCGGCCATGGGAGGCACTTTAATGGAAATCACTTTAGGAGAAGCTACTAAACTCCTAGATAATATTATGCTTAATTATTCTCAATGGCACACTGAAAGATCTACTAATAAAAAAGTGCATGCGATAGAAGAAATTAATGTTTTGAGTGGAAAGTTGGAAGAACTTATGAAATTATTTGCTACTAAGAGTGTTTCATCTGATCCTAATTGTAACATCCCAAATTTTCAATTTGGAATGTTATACATAGTCATCCGTGCATATCATATTTTATTGCATTTCCGTTCCGCAAATCCTCGAAATCCTAAGCAACTCAAGGACCTTTGGAGAGAGTTGGGGATTTCCCCGGTTTTCATATTTGATTTTTTAATCAAATATTGAAACGAGGATTTTGATTTTAATTATTTTTCTCTCCGAAAAATATTTCATGATAAAATAAATGAGAGGAGATAATATGACTTCTCCAAAATAATAGAAATATTGGAGGAAAAATATTAAAATCATTTATTTGATTTTTATTCGGATTTTATTTGCATTAGAAAAATTGCACGTTTTTCAAAATTGCATTTTAGGGCCAAGAAAATGTTCATCTCGTGCTAAATATTTTATTTAGACGGTGAAAATTTATTTTGGCATTTTTAGATTTTTTTTCTAGGATTTTATTTCGGTCGGCGAAATTATTTAAAAAAAAGTTCCGCGCACCGACTGGGCCTAAGGCCCAGCTTAGCCAGGCCGCCCGCAGCCGCCGCCGCCTCCCTGCGCGCGCGCGCCGCCGCCGTCGACCCGGACTCCAAGTCCGAGCCGGACTCCCCGCCGCCGCCGCTGCCTTGCCCCCTCCCCCAAGCAGCCACTGCCCCCTCCCCTTTAAATACCGCCGCCA